>NC_044996.1:51971944-52319082 GCF_008728515.1 Papio anubis | reverse complement strand
AAAAAAAAAAAAAAAAAAAAAAATAAAAAAAAAAAAAAAAAGAAAAATAGAGATAGTGTCTCTCTGTAGGACAAAGGGCAAATGTGTTTATTGTTCAGTCAAATATAAGTTTCCCTCCCACTCTGCTCCTGTAGACAAGATCCCCTAGCCAAACAATCTTCCATATTGAGGGGATAAGACACACAATTTTTGCTTATTCCTGAGCAATTGGTTTCAGTTTCCTGACATCTTTCAGAATTATTGAAACAAGTCAATCACATCCCCCATGAGAACTGGGGGGCACCTTATCCTCTTGATACTACAAAGCTTACCTTCTAAAGCCCCTGGCTGTTAACTCTATTCCCACATGTCACCCCATGTGGCTCTGCATGTCATGTGGTGCCCTTCTCCACTAGGCTGTGAGTGTATATGACTAACGAACTGCTGTGAACCTTACCTGTCCAGTGTTGAGTGTTATGTGTTTGGTTATCTTCGTAACCCTAGGGCAGGAATCTGCCTTTATCAATGGGTTAAACAGGAGGTGAACAAGACATCCAGAATAATAAGATAATGTTTCCTTTTAGAGTAAACGTTGAACACGTTTATATGCAGCCAGTTATAAAAGATTTGGTTCCCTACATTCAGGATTCCTGGGCTGTGATGCCACTGTGTTCACAGCCTCTACCTAGCCCCCTCTGCATCACCCTGTGGGAGTTAGAAGGGAAGGGCAAGGGGCGCTGACATGAACACAAAGCTCCTGCTATTTGCTGTGCAATGAGTAATGAAATCCTTTGTCTCTGACCCGGAAGTTTCATATTTTCTCCGAGCATCCATAAAACTGGCATGCAAGTAGAGTAAAATCTCAGACCCTTCATAGCTCTTGACAAATTGTACAGCCTGATAAAATTACCTTGCAATTTTCTTGAGTGTCTCTTCTTTATTAATCAACCAATGTCTAAGTGCATTTTGCAGTGATTCTGCGTGGTGTTTGGTCTGTTTCAGTTTAAGTTAAAGCCTTTGGTCAGTCTGGTTCACTGATATTACAAGTGTTTTTCTTATGGATTATTAAGACCCACAATATTGACATCCACTGGTTTAAAAACATCATTGCTACTACCAGGACACCAATGAATGAATGAATGGATGGATGAATGAATGAACAAGTCACTGAAATCATTGAATCATTGACTGTTTCCTATAGTAAAAGAATATTAATTAAATAAAGATGGAATTTTCGGGGATGTACACAGGAGCTCTTATTATTCAAGTGTTCATTATCAAAGTCTACACCGTATGTTCCTGCAGAGAGCAAAAGTTTCCATAACATAAAAAGTGCTTATTAATGAACTAGCCATAGTAAAATTAGAGCTCATTTAAACATCCCTCTTTGACTAACACTAGTGTCTATCTCTTGCCATTGCAGCAATAATTTTTCTTCCTGTAAATATCCAATACTGTGCAGTGAAAATTTGCAAAGTGAAACTGAAAATTTTGTAAAAGATGCAGAAGTGTAAAGAAGATAAAAGATGTTGAAGAACTGCCCAAATAACTTACAAAGTCAATGACAAATGATCACTCGGCAAAGTTAGATAAGTTAACAATCGAAGAAGAAAAAATGAACAAGGATGATGACAGCACTGACATTTCAAAAGAGGACTATTTGAATAATAAAAGCTTAAGAAAGGTCCTTGGAAAAAATGATGCAGCTCTCAAACATTTTTGTAAAATTGGCCCTCTAATGAAAGTCAAAAGTGAAGTGAAGGATATTGTTACCATGCTATCACATAAGTTTATCAAGAAATTATACCCTCAAAAGCAACAATTCATTCTTTGTTTTAAGAATTAGAAAATAGCTGAATTAGAACCTATATCAAATATAAGATAAAATCTCTTTCCATAATTGTTTCACTTTTGAACTAAAATCTCAACCAAATCTTTTATCTTTTCACTGTTTATTATGAAACATTCCCTGTTTCACATGAATTCTCTTTAAGTGTCTTTTTTCAGTACTAGTTTGTCCTGTATAATGAGGACTCCCTGGGATTACTTTGCTATATCAGACTTCCTTTAATCCTGGAGTATATATTCCACTAGCACAGTAATTCTTAAGGGTGGTATTCATACCA
Organism: Papio anubis; assembly: GCF_008728515.1. NCBI lineage: Eukaryota > Metazoa > Chordata > Mammalia > Primates > Cercopithecidae > Papio > Papio anubis. Next base: position 52,316,977 of record NC_044996.1, on the reverse strand, counting down.
CAGATAGTACACTAAATGATTTTAAGTAATTTGAAGATAGTCTTTTTTATTTTAATACTTATGTATTTATTTTAATATGTATTACCAAAAATATAATGTATAAGATTAACCCAACTTTTCACAAACTATTATGGCTTAAGACAAAGTTAAATTTTAAAAGGTGAATTGATTTAAAATAAACTTAAATAAAATGTTAATTATCTTTTCTATGCAAATGGTAGGCATATGTGGCAAAAGTTATAACTCATAAATGACTCCAGTTTAGGAAGCACTGCCCTAGCATAAAGGCACCAGGCACAAATCTCAAGCACCTTCAAAAGATGATATTTGGTGGCCAAGAATGTGTTCAGCAGGACCACAAAGCCTCACATCAGTGATAGGACAGGCCCCTTCACATCATAATTGTGGAACAAGTCCCTACTATTCAGATACACTTAAAACTCCAGGAACAATTAGTTTAAAATAGGGACAAGTTTTGTCATCCCCCATCTCCCCCCTCTATGTGTCACTGCATCTTCCTCTACTTTCTGAACACCCTACCTCTCGTCCATTTTTACCAAAATAATAATAATAATACTAATTATTATTATTATTATTATTTTGAGATGGAGTTTTGCTCTTGTTGCCCAGGCTAGAGTGCAATGGTGCAATCTTGGCTCACCACAACCTCCGTCTCCCAGGTTCAAGCGATTCTCCTGCCTCAGCCTTCCCAAGTAGCTGGGATTATAGGCATGCACCACCACGCCTGGCTAATTTTGTATTTTTAGTAGAGACGGGGTTTCTCCATGTTGATCAGGCTGGTCTCGAACTCCCGACCTCAGTTGATCCACCCACATCAGCCTCCCAAAGTGCTGGGATTACCGGCATAAGCCACCTTGCCGGGCCTATTTTTACCAATTGTTACCTGAAGACTTGACCCTATCCCACTTTCTATACTAACCCAGGCTGGAGGCCAGAGTACTTCAAAAGCCTCAACATTGACCACCTCCAGCACCAGGGAAGCATAATCCATTTCCCTTTCAGTGAAGGCATGTGTGTGTGCGTTTGTGTGTGTGTGTTGTGGAGGGTATTATGGAGGTAATCATAGTAATGGCCTTCTATTTGTTTCCTCAATTCAAGTATCTTTTTCAGTAAATAGTTTTTATTTTAATTGATGGAAGAAAGGGAAGTAGCATCTCAAACAGATATTCGTACACCCATGTTCGTGTTCATGTTCATGGCAGTATTATTCACAATACTCAAAAAGTGGAAACAACCCAAATGTTCACTGATAGATGAATGGACTAAACAAAAATGTGCTGTACACATACAGGGGAATGGTATTCAGCCTTTAAAAGGAAGGAAAGTCTGACACATATGTTATAATTTTTGCCACATATGCCTACCATTTGCATAGAAAAGACATGCTACAACATGAATGAACCTTGAAGACATTATGCTAAGTGAAATGCAGCTGTCAGGGACTGAGGGAAGGGGAGAATGGGGAGTTACTGTTTAATGGGTACAGTTTTATCTTGTGAAGATGAACAATTTCTGGAGATGGATTGTGGTGATGATCACACAACAGAGTGAGTGTATGAAATGATTCTGAACTGTACACCTAAAATGGTTAAAATTTGTGAACTTTATGTTACATATATTTTGCCACAATGATGAATAAAAAAGAAGGAAAAAGAGAAGAAGAGGGAGAGTGAGGGAGGGGGAAGAGGAGGAGAAAGAGGAGAAAAAAAGAAGTTGATTTACCCTGGAGAACTCACAGGACCAGGGCATACAGATACCAGAGGCCTCAGAAAAGTAGGGTGAGACATGGGGCTAATATAGGGTGATAAGTTGTTGAAAGTCCATATATAAAGTGGTTGAATGACCACCAGAGATTCCAGGCAATTCACCCACCAACAAAGGTTTACTCTATGGAGAAATCGAACCAAAACAGACCTAGGGTAAGGCAGGAATAGATGTGGAGTTGGAAACAGGTAGATAAAGTGAAAGTCTACACACTAATTGTGGAACCCCTCAACTCCTGTCCCCTCTCCCCTGCTCGCAGAATGCGAGACACCAAACATCTGCTCCCAAGAAGATTAATTTTCCTCTTGAGAAATGGAATGGCCTATAGAATACAGTCTTAAGATTTTGGCATTTCGGGATCACTCAGTAATAACATCAGCATACCAAAAGATTAAAGAAGGAAACAATAAAAGGAAACAGAGAGAAATAGAGATAATGCAAGTAAAAGACTTTTTATCTTTATGATTAGTTTTTCAATCAATAATATATTTATATGGTTCAAAAGTCAAATAAATATAAATAGGGATACACAGACTGGTCTCATTCCTATCCCTTCTTCCTCATCCACCTTCTTTCCACCTCCGACTCTCCTACAGGTAATCATTTTATGAGTTTATTTTTGCCATTTTAATATTTATCTATGTAAATACAGGAAAATATGAATATATATTTTATTTTCCTTTATATTACAAAAGATAGTATACTATATATTGATTTTCATCTTAAAAATTTTTTTCACGAAAAAGCTATCCTGGAGATCTCTCCATATCAGTACATAATAATCTTCATTTTTGTTGTTGTTTTAATTTTGGCTTTTTTGCATTTGGGTTTTTGTTTGATTTTTGTTTGCCTTTTGCCTGATGGAGCATACTGTGTATGCATGTCATGGTTCATATGTAATTTTGTACATATCTATCTATAGGATATCTCTGGATAGATTCCTTAGAGTTGAACTGTTATGTCGAAGGGAAAATAGATCTGTAATTATGGTATATATTCCCAGATTCCACTTCATAGTAGTTGTACACTTTTTATCCAAGGCCTTATAAGTAGAGTATAAATTTTGGATTTTTTTCCAAGGTGGTACATAAGATTTGGTATTTCGCAGAAGTTTTAATGTGTTTCTTATTGTGAATGAGGTTGGGCATCTTTTCATATTTTTAAGAGATCTTTCCATTTCTTTAAATTGTTCATGTCCTATGTCGATTTTTCTATTGGGTTGTTGGCCTTTTTCTTGTCATTTTCTATGACAGAGTAGCTCTTTGTGACACAAATTGCAAATATTTTATCAGTTTGTCTTTCTTTTTTTGGATTGCTTATGTTGCTTTTTGTCACAAAGACTTTTTTAAGATGTTAGTCAAATATTCCAATCTTTTTCCTTAATGGCTTCTGGATTTTGAATCATAGTTAAAAAGGCCTTTTCCCGCTCTAAGACTGTAAAGGAATTGACCTATGTTTTCTTCCAGTTCTTTTGTGGCTTAATTTCTCTTTAAATTTAACATTTCTTAATTTCTCTTTAAATTTAAAACATCAATCTATTCAGAGTTTAGCCTGGTACATGGCATGAGATATGGATCCAACTTTATCTTTTTCCAGTACCATTTTTTGTTTGTTTGTTTTTTGAGACAGAGTTTTGCTCTTGTTGCCCAGGCTGGAGTGCAATGGCGCGATCTCGGCTCACCACAACTTCTGCCTCCTGGGTTCAAGCGATTCTCCTGCCTCAGCCTCCCGAGTAGCTGGGACTACAGGCACGCCACCACGTCCGGCTAGTTTTTGAATTTTTAGTATAGACGGAGTTTCTCCATGTTGGTCAGGCTGGTCTCTATCTCCTGACCTCAGGTGATCCGCCCGCCTTGGCCTCTCAAAGTGCTGAGATTACAGCCACCGCGCCCGGCCTCTAGTACCACTTATTAAAAATTCCTTTTTACCACATCGATTTGAAATGCCCTACACTAAATTCCCATATCTATTTAGGTCTATTTCTGGACTTTCTGTCCTGTTCCACCTGTCTCTCCATTCACCAGTACCATACTCTTTTAACTTTCGAGGCTTTATATTTTAATATATCATTTTTCATTTTTAATATGTGGTTTTTCTATTGCAAAGATTCCTGGCTATTTTTGCCGGCTTATTTTCCATACGAACTTTAGAATCTCCTTTCAGAAAAGAAAAGATGGTGGTTTATTGGAAGTGCATTACATTTATAAATTAATTTAGAGAAAATTAACATCTTTATAATGTGAGTCTTCCCTACTCAAGAATAGAGTACATCTTTCCATTTGTTCAAGTATACTTTTGTCTTTCAGTAGTGTTTTCCTCAAATTTTTTGCACATTTCTTCCTAAATGTTTTATCTTTTTTTGTTGCTATTGCAAATAAGGTCTTCTCTTTCATTGTACCGTCTAATAGATTGCTTATACATAGTAAAGAATATTGATTCTTGTACATTAATTTTATATTCTACCATCCTACTGAACTATCTCTCACTCTCTCTCAATATACAAGTGTGTGTATATTGGGGGCAGAGAGAGAAAGAAAGGGAATTTTTCAAAAAGAGTCTTTTTAAAAGCTGTAATTAATATCTTCCGAGAGTTAAGAAATTATTGAATCCATAAAACAAGAGCAAGAGTTTATGGAAAAGGGACGAACAACAAAAACACACTTTTTTTCAGATAAAAACACATTTTCTTTTTGTAATGCCACGTCATCTATCTGCTCATGTGTGCAAATCTATATATTATATATTTTTGTGAACTAATACACCTGGAGTTTTACTATAAAAAGGGTGGAAAACTAGCTTAGAAAACTAATTCTAGGCCTGCTTCTGTTATTTATCACCTTTGTCATATTAGGCAAATGAATTACCACCTTTGGATCTTGTTCCCCCAACTGTAAAGTTGTACTCAATTATCTAATTCTATATGGTCTTTCTAAGGTCAATATATCTATGAATAAATTAATCAGTAAGTGATTTGTTTCTTTTAATTTTCATTTGATTTTTCTCACTGAGAGTTGTAACAAGTTTGTGACAATAACCTGCTACTTTCACTATAATTGAAACACAGCCAGAGGTTTGAGGAAGTTTTTGGCCTTTGAAGTTTGTGAACTGGAAACCATTACAGAGTGTTTTGAATTCTCTACAACCTGCAATCCTACTCACCAGTATAGGTTATTTATAGTATCACATCTTTTTAAAATGTATTTTTATTGTATATATTTAAGGTGTACAACATGATGTTTTGATAATGAAATGATTACTACAAGTAATTGAGTTAACATATCCATCACCTTCCTTAGTTACCTCTTTTTTTGTGTGTTTGTGGTAAGAGTACCTAAAATCTACTCTCTTAGCAAATTTTTTTTTTTTTTTTTTTTTTTTTTTTTTTTTTTTTTTTTGAGACGGAGTCTGGCTCTGTCACCCAGGCTGGAGTGCAGTGGCCGGATCTCAGTTCACTGCAAGCTCCGCCTCCCGGGTTCCCACCATTCTCCTGCCTCAGCCTCCCGAGTAGCTGGGACTACAGGCGCCCGTCACCTCGCCCGGCTGGTTTTTTTGTATTTTTAGTAGAGACGAGGTTTCACCGTGTTAGCCAGGATGGTCTCGATCTCCTGACCTCGTGATAGCAAATTTTTAATAAATAATACAATATTATTAACTATAGTCCTCCTGCTGTACATTAGATCTCTAGATGTATATATCCTACATAACTTCAAGTTTGTACCCTTTGACCTACATCTTCCCATTTCCTCTCCCTTCAGCCCCTGGTAACCACAGTCCTAGTCTCTGTTTCAATGTATTTGACTTTTTAAAATATTTCACATACAAGTGAAATCATGCAGTATTTTTGTTTCTGTGTCTGGCTTATTTTACTTAGTTTAATGTCTTTCAGTTTTATCCATATTATTGCAAATGACAGCCTCTCCTTCCTTTTTTTTTTCTTTTTGTAATTTCAGCTTTTATTTTAGATACAAGTGGGTACATGTGCAGGGTTGTTACTTGGGTATATTAGACCCAGGTAGGGAGCATAGTACCCAATAGCTAATTTTTCAACCCATTCTCCCCTCCCTCCCTGCCCCCTGTAGTAGTCTGAAGTGTCTATTGTTCCCATGTTTATGTTCATGCGAGCTCAATGTTTAGCTCCCACTTATGGGTAAGAACATGTGCTATTTGGTTTTCTGTTCCCGCCTTAATTCACTTAGGATTATGGCCTCCAGCTCCACCTATGTTGCTACAAAGAACATGATTTCATTCTTTTTATGGCTGCATATTATTCCATAGTGAATACGTACCACATTTTCTTTATCCAGTCCACCATTGATGAGCATCTAGGTTGATTCTATGTCTTTGCTATTTTAAATAGTGCAGCAACTAACATATAAGTGCATGTGTCTTTTTGCTAGAACAGTGTACTTTCCTTTGGGTATATACCTAGAAATGGGATTGCCGCATCAAACGGTAGTTCTGTTTTCAATCCTTGGAGAAATCTCTAAACTGATTATCTCAGTGGCTGAACTAATTTACATTCCCTCCAACAGTGTATAAACATTTCCTTTTCTCCACTGCCTTGCCAGCATCTGTCGTTTTTGATGTCTTAGTAATAGCCATTCTGACTGGTGTGATATGGTATCTCATTGTAGCTTTGATTTGCATTTCTCTGATGATTAATGATCATAAGAATTTTCTCACATGTTTCTTGGCCACTTGTATGTCTTCTTTTGAAAAATGTCTCTTCATATCCTTTGTCCATTTTTAATGGGGTTGTTTTTTGCTTGTTGATTTATTTAAGTCCTTATAGATTCTGTACATCGGACCTTTGTCAGATGCATAGTTTGTGAATATTTTCTCTCATTCTGTAAGTTGTCTATTTACTCTGTTGATGATTTCTTTTGCCGCATAGAAGCTCTTTGGTTTAGTTAGATCCCACTTGTCAATTTATGTTTCTGTTACAATTGCTTTTGGGGACCTAGCCAAAAATTCTTCGCCAAAGCTGATATTAAGATGGGTATTTTCCAGGTTTTCTTTTAGGATTTCTGTAGTTTGAGGTCTTATATTTAAATATTTAATTCATCTTGAGTTACTTTTTGTATACGGTGAAAGGTAAGGGTCCAGTTTTATTCTTCTGTGTATGGCTAGCCAGTTATCCCAGCGCCATTTATTCAATAGGGAGTCCATTCTCTATCGCTTGTTTTGTTGGCCTTATCAAAGATCCAATGATTGCCGGTGTGTGGTTTTATTTCTGAGGTTTCTATTCTGTTCCATTGGTCTGTGTGTCTGTTTTTATACCAGTACCATGCTGTTTTGGTGACTGTGGCCTTACTATGGTTTGAAATCAGATGGTGTGACAGTATCTCCTTCCTTTTCCATTCATCCATTGATGGAAACTTAGGTTGTTTCTATATCTTAGTTATTGTGAATAATGCTGCAATAAACATGAGAGTGCAGATATCTCTACGAGGTGCTGATTTCATTTTCTTTAGTATATACCTAGCAAAGGAATTGCTGGGTCATGTAATAGTTCCATTTTTAATTATTTGAGAACTTCCATACTGTTTTTTATAAGGGCTGTACCAATTTACCCTCCTACCAACAGTGTGCAAGGGTTCCCTTTTTCCACACCCTTGCCAACCCTCGTTATGTCTTGTCTTTTGGATAATAGTCAACCTAAAAAGACAGTATGGTACTGCCATAAAGACAGACATATAGACCAACATAATAGAAAAGAAAGCCCAGAAATCAATCCACGCATATATAGTCAAGTGATCTTCAACAAGGGTGCCAAGACTACACAATGGGGAAAGGACAGTGTCTTCAATAAAGGTGTTAAGAAAACTGGGTATCCACATAAAATAATGAAACTGGACCCTATCTTATGTCATACACAAAAATCAATGCAAAATGGAATCAATTCAAAAAGGCACATGTACTCACATGTTCATCACTGCACTATCCACCACAGCAAACCACACTAAAGACCTAAGTGTAAGACTTGAAACCATAAAACTTATAAAAGAAAATATAAGAACAAGCTCTTTGACATTGATCTTAGCAAAGTTTTGTTTTTTGACACCAAAAGCTCAGAAACTAAAGCAAAAACAAACAAATGGGACTACATCAAACTAAAAAGCATCTGCAAAGGAAGCAAGCAACAAAAAGCCTATAGATTGGGAGAAAATACTTGCAAATCATATATCCGATAGGGAGTTAATTTCCAAAATTAACCAAGAAACTCATATAATAGGAAAAAAAAACAACTGATAAAAAAGATGGGCAAAGGACCAGAATAGACATTTCTTCAAAAAAGACAATAGGTATTTTTGAAAAATGTTCAATATCACTAATCATCAGAGAAATGTAAATCAAAACCAAAGTGGGATATCTTCTCACACAGTATCACCTCTTTATACTTCTGACATACTTTGGATATTTGTCTCTGCTCAAATCTCATGTTGAAATGTAATCCCCAATGTTGGATGTGAGGTCTGGTAGGAGGTATTTGGGTCATGGAGGCTGATCCCTTCCTCATGGTCTGCTGTTGTTCTCACAATAGTGAGTGAATTCTTACAAGATCTGGTTGTTGTAAAATGTGGCACCACCCTCAACCCTCTCTCTCTCTTACTCCTGCTTTCACCAAGTGACCTTCTTGTTCCCCCTTCGCATTCTGCCATGAGTAAAAGCTCCTTCAGGCATCCCCAGAAGCTGAGCAGATGCCTTACCATGCTTCCTGTACAGCCTGCAGAACCATGAGCCAATAAAATGTCTTTTCTTTATAAATACTGCTTTATAAAGACTGCTACCCAGTCTCCAGTATTTATTTCTAGCAATGCAAGAACAGCCTCATACAGTTTTCTAAAATGAGATAATTTAAGACATAATTATACCTTAAGCATGATTTCCACAGGTTGAAAGGTGGAAGAGAGATCAGATTTTTGTTTTGGAATGCAATCAGAAATATTTATTTTAGAAAATAATTTTAGCAGTTATACAGCATTATGATTTTATTTATCCAAGACGCATTAAAATAATCTTTTTCTTGGTCCCCCTTCCACATTTTGATTCTAAATTAGATTTACTTATCATCATGACAACTAATATTTATTAAATATGCATATGTACCAGGCACTAGTCTAAGTAATCTCCATGCAATATTTTTTTGCTTTTATATCAACCCTACAAAGCACAAAATTTTTCTTTAATCTCTACTTCACAGAAGTGATAGCAGAGCTTTAGAAAGCTAAAGTGATTTGCTCAAAGCCATACAGCTAATAAAATACAGGTATATAAACTTGTCAGTCTGTCTCTAAAGCCCATGCTCTGAACCACTATGTTTAATTTCCTTTAAAAGAAAAAGGAAATGAAAAAAAAAAATGTACCTTAAGCAGTACAGCCTGATGAATCAGACTTCCTCAACTTTAAGTCATGTCATAATGTCCAGATTCACAATCATGATCCCTTACAGACAATAAAAAGCATGATGTTGGGAACAAAGAGGTAATGGGAGATTTTTCTTAATGTAAGGCATGAAACTTGAACTACAATAAAGTTATCCAGAATTGAATGAAATTCTTGTGGCAAATGGGTCAGAATTTGGATTCGTTTTAATTTCAGAAACATAATAAAGTATGCGTAATATTTACTATATAACCCTATAATGTTTCATCAGCATAATTGTGAATATTCACATTAAGTGGCATAAACAAAGACTCTAAATAGCCTTGTGTTGGTTCAGGTCAGGATTTACAATAACATTAGTTATAAAAGAGTTTTCCTTTATAGAGCTCTATATATTTTGGAATTGTGGATAAGAACTCATGGACCTACACTTCTCTAATTTTTTCATTTTTAAAAATTTTAATGTATTGTTGTAAGAGCACTTACCATGAGATCTACCCTCTTAATAAGGTTTAGTTGTACGATACAGTGTGTTAACTATGGGGACAATGCTGTACAGATCTCCAGAACTTACTCATCTTGCATAATTGAAACTTTATGTCCATTTGACTATTTTTGATACATCATATAAGTGGAATTGTGCAGTATTTGTCCTCCTGTGACTGGCTTATTTCACTTGGCATAATGTTTTCAAAGCTTTCTCCATTTTGTCACATAAGGCAGAATTTTCTTCTTTTTATAAGGCTGAATAATATTCTATTGTATGTATATAGCACATTTTCTTTATCCATTCATGTCAGTGGACATTAAGATTGTTTCCACATCTTGGACATTGTGAGTAATGCTGCAATAAACATTGAAGTGCTAATATCTCTTCAAGATCCTAATTTCAATTCTTTTGGAAAAATACCCAGAAGTATGATCGCTAGATTATACAGTACAATTTTTTTTAGCCATCTCCATACTGTACAAAGGTTCCAATTTCTCGACCTCCTTGCCAACATTTTTCTTTTTGAGGTTTTTGTTTGTTTGTTTGTTTCAGTTTTTCTGTTTTTAAAATAGCCATCCTAACAGATGCGAGGGGATATTTCATTGTGATTTTTATTTGCATTTCCCTGATGATTAGTGGCATTGAGCACATTTTCATATATCTGTTGGCCATTTGTCTCCTTTGGGGAAATTTATTTTCAAGTATTTAGCCCATTAAAAGTTTTTAAAATTATTATGGATACATAATAATTGTACATATTTAAGGGTCATGTGTTATTTTGATACAAGCATATAATGTGTGATGATCAAATCAGGGTAACTGGGATATCCATCACACCTCAAGCATTTATCGTTTATTTGTGTTAGGAACATTCCAATTCCACTCCTTTGGTTATTTTGAAATCCACAATAAATTATTTTTAACCCTTATCACCCTATTGTGCTACCAAACACTAGGTCTTATTCCTTCTATCTAACTGTATTTTTGTAGCCATCCACCATCTCCCCCTTCCCTTATACTCCTACACCACTCCCACTATTCTTTTCAGCCTCTGATAACCATCAATATATTCTCTATCTCCACGAGTTCATTTTTTTTTTATCTCCCACATACGAATGAGAACATGTAATAATTATCTTTCTGTGCCTGGTTTATTTCAGGTAACATAATATCCTCCAGTTCCAACCATGCTATTGCAAATGACAAGATTTCATTCTTTTTCGCTTAATAATATTCCATTGTGTATATGTACCACATTTTCTTTATCCATAAATTCATCGACAGTCAGTTAGTTAGAGTCCACATTTTGGCTTATTAGTTTTGGGGTGCGTATTTTGTTCTTGAGTTATAGAAGTTCCTTATACATTTTGGAAATTAATCCCTTATCAACTATGTGGTTTACAAAAAATCTCTCCCATTTCTAGTTTTCCTTTTTCACTCTATCAGGTTTTTTCCTTTACCGTGCAGAAGTTTTTCACTTTGACCCGGGCCCACTTGTCTATTTTTGCTTTTGTTGCATATGCTTTTGGTGTAGTGCCCATGAAATCATTGCCAAGACCAATATCATGAAGTCTTTTCCCTATGTTTTCTTCCAGGAGTTTTACAGTTTCTGGTATTATGTTTAAGTCTTCAATCCATTTTGAGTTGATTTTTATGTATGGTGTAAAACAAGGGTCCAATTTTATTCTTTTTTATGTGCATATCCAGTCTTTCCAGCACCATTTGTTGAATCTTTTCCCCATTGTGCATTCCTGGAATGCTTGTTGAAGATCAGTTGACTTTATACAGGTAGATTTATTTCTTGGCTATCTTTCCTGTCCCATTAATCTGTATGTGTGTCTTTATGCCAGTATCAAATTATTTCATTTACTGTAGCTTTGTAACATATTTTGAAATCAGAAAATGTGATGGCTGCAACTTTGTTCTCCTTTTTGAAGATTATTTTGATTATTTGGATCTTTTATGGCCCCATATGAATTTTAACATTATTTTTTCTGTTTCTATAAAAAGAATGCCATGAGAATTTTGATAGGAATTATATTGAATCTGTGGATCGGCTTGGGTAGTATGACATTTTAACAATATTCAATTTTAATAGGATTGTTTTCCTAACTTCCTTTTTAGATAGTTCCTTGTGTGTTTTTTTCTTCAACTTTTATTTTAAGTTCCAGGGTACATGAGCAGGATGTGCAGGTTTGTCACATAAGTAAACATGTGCTATGGTGGATTGCTGCACAGATCAACTTATCGCCTAGTTATTAAGCCCAGCATCCATTAGCTGTTCTTCCTGATGCTCTCCCTCCTGCTACCCCTCCAACAGGCTCCAGTGTATTTTGTTCCCCTCTATCTGTCCATGTGTTCTTACTGTTCAGCTCCCACTTATAAGTGAGAACACGCAGTGTTTGGTTTTCTGTTCCTGTGTAGTTTGCTGAGGATAATGGTTTCCAGCTCCATCCATGTCCCTGCACAGGACCTGATCTTGTTCCTTTTTATGGCTGCATGGCTGCATAGTGTTCCATGGCGTATCTTTTTAGATAGTTCATTGTTAGTGTATACAAATTGAACTGTGTTTTTTATGTTGATTTTGTAAACCGTAACTTTGCTGAATTAGTTTATTAGTTATAACAGTATTTTGGAGTGTGGAATGTTTAGGGTTTTCTATATGTAATATCATATAATCTGCAAACAGGGACAGTTTTACTTCTTACTTTCTGATTTGGATGTCTTTTGTTTCTTTTTCTTGCCTAATTGCACTGGCTATGACTTCCAGTACTATGTTAAATAAAACTGGCAAGAGTACCTATTCAGTTGACATGTTCCTGATCTTAGAAGAAAAGCTTTCAGTTTTTCACTGTTGAATTTGTTATTAGTTGTAGATTTTCGTATATGGCCTCTATTATGTTCAGGTAACTTCTTTCTTTTCATAGTTTGTTAAGAGTTTTTATCATAAAAAGGTGTTACATTTTGACAAATACTTTTTCTGCATCTATTGAGATAATCATGTGATTATATTCATTATGTTAATATAGTGTACCACAGTCATTGATTTGCGTATGTTGAACCATCCCCGTATCCCAGTGATAAATCCCATTAGGTCATGGTGTATGATTCTTTTCATGTGCTGTTGAATTCAGTTTGCTAGTATTTTGTCAAAGATTTTGGGTCTACACTCATCAGTAATATTTGCCAGTAGTTTTCTTTTCGTATGGTGTCTTTGTCTGACTTTGGTATTAGGGTAATGCTGGCCTCATAAAATGAGTTTGGAAGTGTTCTCTCTTTAATTTTTTGGAAGAGTTTGAGAAGAATTGGCATTAATTCTTCCTTAAATGTTTGGCAGAATTTATCAGTGAAGCCATCTGGTTCTGGGCTTTTCTTTGTTGGGAGGTTTTTGATTACTAGTTCAATCTCCTAACTAGTTATAGGTCTGTTCAGACTTTCTATTTCTTCAGGATTTAATCTTGATAAATTGTATGTTTTTAGGAAATTATCCATTTCTTCTAGGTTATCCATTTCCCCTAGTTTGTTGACATATAATTGTCCATAGTAGTATCTCATGATCTTTTTTATTTCTGTAGCATCAGTTACAATATCTCCTCTTTCATTTAACATTCTATTGGTTTCAGTATTTTCTCTTTTTTCCTTACCTCCATACCAAAAAATATTTGGCATGATTTCAATCTTAAGTTTATTAAGTCATGTTTAGTGACCTATCATGTGATGCATCCTAGAGAATGTTCCATGTGTGCTTGAGAACTTAGTGTGCTCCTTACTTAGTCTAGCTAAATGTTTATCAAATTTTATTGTTTCAAAAAACCAATTCTTAGTTTTATTTTTTTCCGGTTTTTATATTTTCTATTTAATTTTTTTCTTCTCAAATGGTTATCGTTTTCTTCTTTCTGCTAACTTTGGGCTTAGTTATTCATCTTTTTCTATTTCTTAAGGTGTATAGTTCGATTATTTATTTGAGATCTTCCTTGTTTTTAAAAATGAGTATTAAGCACCTGTAGTTCCAGCTACTTGGGAGGCTGAGGCAGGAGGATTGCTTGCACAGAGTAGCTAAAGGCTGCAGTGAGCTACAATCACACCACTGCATTCCAACATGCAGAGTGACAGAGTGAGACCCTGTTTCAAAAAAAAATATTAAAAACAGGCATTTGTCACTACAAACTTCCCTCTTAGGACTGCTTTTCCTGCATCACATGATATTTGTATGTTGCATTTTCACATTTATTTGTCTTACTCCCTAATTTCCTTTTTGAATTCTTTCTTGACATGTTGGTGTTCAAAGGTGTGTTGTTTAATTTCCACATACTTGTTAATTTTAGTTTTCCTCTTGCTGATAATTTCTAGTTTCATTCTGTTTTGGTCACAAAAAATATTTGGTATGGTTTCAATCTTAAGTTTGTTGAGTCCTGTTTTGTGATCTATCATGTGATCCATCCTAAAGAATGTTCTATGTGTGCTTGAGAAGAATGTATCTTCTGCTGATGTTGGGTGAAATGTTCTGCATATGTTTGTTAGGTTTATTTCATCTACAGTGTTGTTCAAGTCTGCTGTTTCCTTATTGATTTTCTGTCTGAATGTTATATCCATTATTAAAAGTGGGGTATTGAAGTCTCTTATTATTGTTATATTGCTGTCTATTTCTCCCTTCAGTTCTGCCAATGTTTACCTTATATATTTAGGTGCTCTGATACTGGGTGCATATGTATGTGTAATTGTTATGTAATTTTTGTAACTTCCTAGAGAATTGACCCTTTTATCATTATGTAATGTCCTTCTTTGTTTCTTGTGACTGTTTTTGACTTAAAGTATATTTTGTCTCAAGTAAATATAGCAAACCTCTGCTTTCTTTTGGTTGTCATTGGCATAGATCATCTTTTTTTCATTCCTTCACTTTCAGCTTATGTGTATCCTTAAATTAAAAGTGAGTTTCCAATGAGATACCATCTCACACCAGTTGGAATGGCAATCATTAAAAAGTCAGGAAACAGATGCTGGAGAGGATGTGGAGAAATAGAAATGCTTTTACACTGTTGGTGGGACTGTAAATTAGTTCAACCATTGTCGAAGACAGTGTGGTGATTCCTCAAGGATCTAGAACCAGAAATACCATTTGACCCAGCGATCCCATTACTGGGTATATACCCAAAGGATTATAAATCATGCTACTATAAAGACACATGCATAGGTATGTTTATTGTGGCACTATTCACAATGGAATACTATGCAGCCATAAAAAAGGATGAGTGCATGTCCTTTGCAGGGACATGGATGAAGCTGGAAACCATCATTCTCAGCAAACTATCCCAAGGACAGAAAACCAAACACTGCATGTTCTCACTCATAGGTGAGAATTGAACAATGAGAACACTTGGACAAAGGGCAGGGAACATCATACACTGGGGCCTGTCGGGGGGTAGGGAGCTGGGGGAGGGATAGCATTAGGAGAAATACCTAATGTAAATGACAAGTTGATGGGTGCAGCAAACCAACATGGCACATGTATACCTATGTAACAAACCTGCACGTTGTGCACATGTACCCTAGAATTTAAAGTAGAATAAATAAATAAAAAATTTTCTTGGAGACAGCATATAGTTGGATTTTTGTTTTTTATCCATTTAGCCACTCTATGTATTTTGATTGAGGGATTTAATTTAAAGTAATTATTGATGGGTAAGGATTTACTATTGCCATTTTGCTACTTGTTTCCTGTTTGGTAGCTCTTTTCTTCCCATTTTTGCCTCTTGTTGTCTTCTTTTATGTTTCATTGACTTGCATTGTTGCTATTGATATGCTTAGAGTCCCTTCTCTTCTTTGCATATTCCCATAGATATTTGTGTGGTTGCCATGGGACTTACATAAAGTATTTCATAACAGTCTATTTTAAGCTGATAACAACTTAATTTCAATCACATACCAAAACTCTGCATATTTACTCTTTCTACACTCACACACACACAGACACACACACACAGACACACACACTGTTATTACTGTCACAATGTACATGCATTTATATTTTATATCCTAACATATGTTTAGTTATAGTTACTTTTAATACTTTTATATTTTTGTACTACAATTAAAAGTAGCTTTACCCACCACCATTAAAATAGTAAGTTGTTCTATATCTGTCTATATATTTACCTATACCAATGAGTTTTATACTTTCTTAAGCTGTTGTGTTGCTTTTTGGTGTTCTTTCAATTCGACTGAAAGAGCTCCCTTTCTCATTTCTTGTAAGGCAAGACTAGTGTTGAACTCCAGCTTTTGTTTCTCAGGAAAATTCTTTACTTCTCCTTCATTTTTGAAGAATATTTTGCCAGGTGTAGTATTCTTGGTTGACAGTTATTTCTTTTGGCATTTTTAATATATAATTTCATCCCCTTCTGGCCAGAAAGGTTTCTGTTGAAAAATCCACTGATATGGGGAAATCCCTTATATATGACAAGTGGCTTTTCTCTTGTTGCTCCCAATATTCTCATTGTCTTTTACTTTGATGATTATAGTGTATTTTAGTGTGGGTGTCTTTGAGTTTATTTTACCTGAAATCTTTTGGGCTTTCTGCATCCGGATATCTATTTCTTTCCCCAGATTTGGGAAGTGCTCATCCACTATTTCCTTGAGTGTTCTTTTGGGTTGATTCCAAGTCTTTGCTATTGTGAATAATGCCACAATAAACATACATGTGCATGTGTCTTTATAGTAGCATGATTTATAATCCTTTGGGTATATACCCAGAAATGGGATTGCTGGGTCAATTGGTAATTCTAGTTCTAGACCCCTGAGGAATCGCCATCCTGTCTTCCACAATGGTTGAACTAATTTACAGTCCCACCAACAGTGTAAAAGTGGGAAATGGGGTGTCTTTAAATCTTCCTACTGGCTTTGATGTAGGTAGTTTTGTGCTCACCTGGGTTCCAGGAGCTTCTCAACTGTTTCTGCATTTCTCACAAAGGTAAGTTTTCCATGAACTACAGTGTATGTAAAGAGAAGAAAGGTCCAAGGCTTCCTATTATGCCATCTTGCTGATGTCACTCAAGAGTACACTTTTGATTTTTTTTAAATAGTGGTAAATAACATTTATTTTTAGTATCCTTTTAAAAAATACTTTAAGTTCTGGAATACCATGTGCAGAACGTGCAGGTTTGTTACATAGGTATACACGTGTCATGGTGGTTTGCTGCACCTATCAACCTGTCATCTGCATTAGATATTTCTCCTAATGCTATCCCTCCCCTAGCGCCCCACCCCCCAACAGGCCCCAGTGTGTGATGTTCCCCTCCCTGTGTCCATGTGTTCTCACTGTTCAACTCCCACTTATGAGTGAGAACATGTGGTGTTTGGTTTTCTGTTCCTGTGTTAGTTTGCTGAGAATGATGGTTTCCAGCTTCATCCATGTCCCTGCAGAGGACATGTACTCATCCTTTTTTCTAGCTGCATAGTATTCCATGGTGTATATGTGCCACATTTTCTTTTTCCAGTCTATCATCGATGGGCATTTGGGTTGGTACCAAGTCTTTGCTACTGTGTATAGTGCTGCAATAAACATACATGTTCATGTATCTTTATAATAGAATGATTTATAATCCTTTGGGTATATACCCAGTAATGGGATTGCTGGGTCAAATGGTATTTCTGGTTCTAGATCCTTGAGGAATCACCACACTGTCTTCGACAATGGTTGAACTAATTTACACTCCCACCAACAGTGTAAAAGTGTTCCTGTTTCTCTACATCCTTGCCAGCATCTGTTGTTTCCTGACTTTTTAATGATCGCCATTCTAACTGGAGTGAGATGGTATCTCTTTGTGGTTTTGATTTGCATTTCTCTAATGACCATTAATGATAACAGGTAACATGGTTGCCTATGTAAAAAATTAAAAGAAGGGCAAAAAACCTCCTGTCATATGCCATGATGGCTCCCCTTTTCCTTTGGCAGTTATCATAAGTTTTCTGAGGTCCTCACCTAAAGCAGATGCCAGCACCATGCTTCCTGTAAAGCTTGTAGAAATGTGAGCTAAATTAAACCCCCTTTCTTTATAAATTACCCAATCTTAGGTATTTCCTTTAAGCAATTTTAGAACAGACTATTATAATGTGCATGAACAGGAAGGCTTGATATTGTCAAGATGTCACTTCTTCTTAATCTGTTCTATAGATTTAATGTAATCACAAACAAAATCCCTGCAACTTATTTTATACATATTGACAAACTGATTTTACAGTTTATATGGAGAAGCAAAAGACCCAGAATAGCCAACACATTTTTTCAACCTTTATTTTAAGTTCAGAGGTACATGTGCAGGTTTGTTACATAGGTAAACTTATGAGGGTTTGTTGTACAGGTGATTTCATCACCCAGGTATTAAGTGGGTACCCACTGGTCATTTTTCTTGATCCTCTCACTCCTTCTCCCACCATCCAACCTACAATAGGCCGCAGTGTGTGTTGTTTCTTCCCATGTGCCCTTGTGTTCTCTTTGTTCAGCTCCCACTTATGAATGAGAACATACAGTATTTGGTTCTCCGTTCCAGCATTAGTTTGCTAAGGCTAATGGCCACCAGCTCCATCCATGTTCCTGCAAAGAACATGATTTTTTAAAATTTATATTTATTTATTATTATTTTTTAATTTTACTTTAAGTTCTGGGATACATGTGCAGAATGTGCAGGTTTGTTACATGGGTATACATGTGCCTTGTCGGTTTGTTGTACCTATCAACCTGTCATCTAGGTTTTAAGCCCCGCATGTATTAGATATTCATCCTAATGCTCTCCCTCCCCTTGTCCCCCAACCTCCAACAGGCCCCAGTGTGTGATGTTCCCCTCCCTGTGTCCATGTGTTCTCATTGTACAACTCCCACTTCTAAGTGAGAACATGTAGTGTTTGGTTTACTGTTCTTGTGTTAGTTTGCTGAGGATGATGGTTTCCAGCTTCATCCATGTCCCTGCAAAGGACATGCACTCATTGTTTTAATGGCTGCATAGTATTCCATGGTGTGTATGTGCCACATTTTCTTTATCCAATCTATCATTGATGGGCATTTGGGTTGGTTCCAAGTCTTTGCTGTTGTAAATAGTGCTGCAATAAATATACATGTACATGTGTCTTTATAGTAGAATCATTTATAATCCTTTGGGTATATACCCAGTAATGGGATTGCTGGGTCAAATGGTATTTCTGGTTCTAGATCCTTGAGGAATCACCACACTGTCTTCAACAATGGTTGAACTAATTTACACTCCCATTAACAGTGCAAAAGCATTCCTATTTCTCCACAGCCTAGCCAGCATCTGTTGTTTCCTGACTTTGTAATGATCGCCATTCTAACTGGAGTGAGATGGTATCTCATTGTGGTTTTGATTTGCATTGCTCTAATGACCAGTGATGATGAGCTTTTTTCCATATGTTTGTCGGCCTCATAAATATCTTCTTTTGAGAAGTGTTTGTTCATATCCTTCACCCACTTTTTGATGTTGTTTGTTTGTTTGTTTGTAAATTTGTATAAGTTCCTTGGAGATTCTGGATATTAGACCTTTATCCAATGGATAGATTGCAGAAATTTTCTCCCATTCTGTAGGTTGCCTAAGAACATGATTTTATTCTGTTTTATGGTTCCATAGTATTCCATGGTGCATGTGTACCACATTTCCTTTATCCCTCTGTCATTGATGGACATTTAGGTTGATTCCATACCTTTGCTATAGTGAATAGTGCTGCAATGAACAAAGCGTGCATGCGTCTTTATAATATAATTATTTACATTCCTCTGGACATATGCCTAGTAATGGGATTGCTGGGTCAAATGGTAGATCTGGCTTTTAACTCTTTCAGAAATCACCAAACTGCTTACCACAATGGTTGAACTAATTTACACACTCACCAACAGTGTATAAGTGTTCTCTTTTCTCCACAACCTGCCAGCATCTGTTATTGTATGATGTTTTAATAATAGTCATTCTGACTGGTGTGAGATGGTATCTTGTTGTAGTTTTGATTTGCATTTCTCTAACAATTAGTGATGTTGAGCTTTTTTCTTATGATTGTTGGCCACATGTATGTCTTCTTTTGAAAAGTTTCTGTTCATTTCCCTTCCCCACTTTTTAATGGTTTTTTTTTTCTTGTAAATTTGTTTTAAGATTCTTATGGAGGCTGGATATTACACCTTTGTCAGATACATAGTTTGCAAAAATTTTCTCCCATTCTGTGCACTGTCTGTTTACTCTGTTGACAGTTTCTTTTGCTGTTCAGAGATCTTTAGTTTAATTAGATTCCATTTGTTGATTTTTGATTTTGTTGCAATTGCTTTTGACATCCTCATCATGAAATCTTTGCCCAGGCCTATGACCTGAATGGCGTTGCTTAGGTTGTCTTCTAGGGTTTTTATAGTTTTGGGTTTTACGTTTAATTCTTTAAACCATCTTGAATGAATTTTTGTATATGGTTTAAGGAAGGGGTCTAGTTTCAATCTTCTTCATACGGCTTGCCAGTTCTCCCAGCACCATTTATTGAATAGGGATTCCTTTCCCCATTGCTTGTTTTTGTTAGGTTTGTTGAAGATCAGATAGTTGTAGGTGTGTGGGATGTTATTTACTCTCCAACACAATATTGAAGAAGAATAAAGTCAGAAGACTGACACTACCTGAATTCTTGCTTACTATAAAGATACATGATGCAGTAAGTGTGGTATTGGTGAAAGAATAGATAAATAGGCCGAGTGCGGTGGCTCACGCCTGTAATCCCAGCACTTTGGGAGGCCGAGGTGGGTGGATCACGAGGTCAGGAGTTCAAGATCAGCCTGGCCAAGATGGTGAAACCTTGTCTCTACTAAAAATACAAAAAATTAGCCAGGCGTGGTGGCGGGCGCCTGTAATCCCATCCCAGCTACTCAGGAGGCTGAGGCAGAGAATTGCTTGAACCCGGGAGGTGGAGGTTTCAGTGAGCCGAGATTGCACCATTGCACTCCAGCCTGGGTGACAAAGCGACTCCGTCTCAAAAAAAAAAAAAAAAAAAAAAAAAGATAAATAGATCAAGTGGGCAAAATACAAAGCCCAGCAAATAGACCACAAAAATATAGTCAGCTGATTTTTGACAAGGGAGCATAGGCAATACAATGGAGCAACGATCGTCTTCTCAACAAATGATGCTGGAATAACTAGACATCCACATGCAAAAGGAAAAATCTAGACAGAGACTTTATACCTCTCATAAAAATTAACTTAAAATGGATTATAGAGTTAAATGTAAAGTACACAACTGTGGATTATAACATAGGAGAGAACCTAAATGACCCTGGATATGGCAATGACATTTTTGATTTAGCACCAAAGGCATAATCCATGAAAAAAAGAATTGATAAGCTGAAACCCATTGAAATTTAAAACTTCTGTCCTGCTTCGGACACTGTTGAGAGAATGAAAAACACGCCAAAAACTGGGAGGAAATATTTGTAAAAGATGTATCTGATAAAGGATTACTATCCAAAATATACAAAGAACACTTAACCTCAACAATAAGAAAAAAAAAAAAACCCTGATTTTAAAATGAGCAAAAGACTCAAACAGACATCTCATCAAAGAATACATACAGACAGAAAATAAACAAATGAAAAGATGCTCAACATCATATGTCATTAGGTAATTGCACATTAAAGAATAATGAGTGGAACAATATGGTGGAAAGAAGGCTCCACTGATAGTCCACCTTCACCCCACCCGAAAGGACATCAATTTAATAACCATCTACACCAAAAAGCACCTTCATAAGAACCGAAATTCAGGTAAGCATTCACAGAACCTGCCTTTGACTTCGAATTGCTGAAATTGACACTGAAGAGGTGGGGAAAACAGTCTTGAATTGCTGACGCCACCCCTCACTGACCTCCCAGCTGGGCAGCAGCTGTGTGGTGCAGAGAGCATTTCTCAGCACTGTGGGAGGGAGAGCACAGCAATTGTGATACATTGAACTCAGTGCTGCCCTGTTACAGCAGAAAACAAAACTGGACCAATATTAGCTGACACCCGCCCACAGAGGGAGGATTTAAACCAGCCCTAGCCAGAGGGGAATTGCCAATTCCAGTGGTCTAAACTTGAGTTTGCTCAAGCCTCACCACCACTGCAGTCTAAAGTACTCTGGGGCTCTAAATAAACTTCAAAGGGAGTCTAGGCCACAAAGACTGCAACTCTTAGGTGAGTCTCAGTGTTGAACTGATCCAGAGCCAGCGAACCGGGCAGCATGGGACCTACTGAGACACCAGCTGAGGTGGCTAAAGGAGCGCTAGCCTCATCCCTCCCCATTCCCAGGCTGCACAGTTCATTGCTCCAAAAGAGACCCCTTCCCTCCACCTGAGGAGAGGAGAGGGAAGAGTGGGAAGGACTTTGTCTTGCATCTTTGATACCAACTCAGCCACAGCAAGATAGAGCACTGGTCAGAGTCATAAGGCCCCCTTTCCAGGCCCTAGCTCCTAGATGGCATTTCTAGATACACCCTGGACTAGAAGGGAACCTGCAGCCTTGAAGGGAAGGACCCAGGCCTGTCAAGATTTATCACTTGCTAACTGAAGAACTCTTAGGCCCTGAATAACCAGCAGCAATCCCCAGGTACCATGTTTAAGGCCTTGGGTGAGACTCTGAGACTTGCTGGCTTCAGGTAAGACTCAGGACATTCACAACTGTGGTGGTATGGGGCAAGACTCCTTCTGCTTAAGAAAAGAGGAAAAAGTAAGCTGGGCACGGTGGCTCAAACCTATAATCCCAGCACTTTGGGAGCCCGAGGTGGGCGGATCACGAGGTCAGGAGATCAAGACCATCCTGGCTAACACAGTGAAACCCCATCTCTACTAAAAATACAAAAAAATTAGCCCGGCATGGTAGCAGGTGCCTGTAGTCCCGGCTACTTGGGAGGCTGAGGCAGGAGAATGGTGTGAACTTGGGAGGCAGAGCTTGCAGTGAGCCGTGATCACACTACTGCACTGAAAGCCTGGGTGGACAGAGGAGGAAGAAGAAGAAGAAGAAGGAGAAGGAGAAGGAGAAGGAGAAGGAGAAGGAGAAGGGAGAAGGGAGAAGGAGAAGGAGAAGGAGAAGGAGAAGGAGGAGGAGGAGGAGGAGGAGGAGGAGGAGGGAGGAGGAAGGAGGAGAAGAAGAAGAAGGAGAAGAAGAAGGGAGGAGAAGAAGAAGGAAGAAGGAGGGAAGGAAGAAGAAGGAAGAAGAAGAAGAAGAACGTCAAAACAAACAACAAAACAAAACAACAAACGATGATTTATTAAAATGACGCATTTACTATTTCATTGCCCATTTACTATTTCATTTTGACAAAACATTTCATTTACTATATCAAAAAATTATTTATTTACTATTTACAAACACTTATTTACTTATTTACAAAATTATTTATTTATTTATTTTAATAAAACATTTACCATTTATTTATTTATTAAAATTTATTTATTTACGACACACATTTACAAAATTATTTATTTACTTTACTTATTTACTTATTTATTTATTTACACAATGATGATGACATTTATTTATTTATTTATTTATTTATTTATTTATTTATTGCCCATTTATTTATTTATTTATTTATTTAATAAAATTTATTTATTTATTTATTTATTTACAAAATGATGCATTTATTTATTTATTTATTAAATGACATTTATTTATTGACATTAAAATTATTTATTTACTTATTTATTTATTGTTCTATTTATGACATATTTATTATTTATTTATTTATTTACGACGCATAAATGATGACATTATTATTTAAATTTATTTATTTATTTACAAAATGATTTATTTATTATTTATTTATTAAAATTTATTTATTTATTTATTTATTTATTAAAATTAAATGATATTTATTTATTAAAATGAAATGATGATGACATTAAAATTAAAATGATGATGATGACAATGATGATGATGATTAAATGATGATGATGATGAATGAAATGATGAGATGATGAATGAATGATGATGATGAATGAATGATGATGATGATGAATGAATGATGATGATGATGAATGAATGATTGATGAATGATAATGAATGATGAATGATAATGAATGATGACGATAATGAATGACATTAAAATGATGAATGGAACAAAATGGAATGATGATGAAACAATGAATGATGAAATATTGAAATGAAATGAATGATAAATGAAATGAACAGAATGAATGATGAACAATGAACATTGAATGGAAATAAATGAACATTGAATGACAATGAACATTGAATGACAACAAATGAAATGGTTGAATTAAACAAACATTGTAACGATGAAATAAATGAACAATGATTAAATAAATGATATCACAAACAATGACAACAGCCTATTGTCAAAATAAACAACATACCATTGTCAGAACAACAGACGATAAATGACAATGACAATGAATAAATGACAATGACAATGATGAAATTTATTATTGATAAATGATTAAATGACAAAGGAGAAGGAGAAGGAGAAGGAGGAGAAGGAGGAGAAGGAGAAGGAGGAGGAGGAGGAGGAGGAGGAGGAGGAGGAGGAGGAGGAGAAGGAGAAGGAGAAGAAGGAGGAGAAGGAGGAGGAGAAGAAGGAGAAGAAGGAGAAGAAGAAGAAGAGGAGGAGGAGGAGGAAGGAGGAGGAGGAGGAGGAAAGAAAGAGAGAGAGAGAGAGGGAGAGAGGGAGAGGAGAGGAGAAAGTAAAGGGGACTCTCTCTTGTACCTTAGACATCAGTTTGGCTACAGGGGGGTAGAACACCAAGTGGACTCTTGGGATCCTAGATTCCAGGTCTTGGCTTTTGGATAGCATTTGTGGACTTGTCCTAGGCCAGAAGGGAATGCTGTGGCCAGGAAGCATTCACAAGTGGACTGAAAAGCCCTGTGGGCCTTAAGGTAACATGGTGGTAGTCTGGCAGTACTCCTTGTGGGCTTGTAGTGGTGGTGGCCACAAAGTGAGGTTCGTCTGCCTTTGGAAAGGAGAGAGAAGAGTAGGAAGAACTGCAACTTGTTGTTTGAGTGCGAGCTCAGCCTCAGTACAATCGATCACGAGGTACAATTCTAAGGTTTTTCACTCCTGTCCCTGGCTCTCAAATGGGAACTCTTGACCTGCCTGGGACCTGGGGGAACTCACCATCCTGAAGGGAAGACCACATGCTTGGCTGGCTTTGCCACAAGTTTATTGTAGAGAACCATGGCAATAAATGAACATAGGTGGTAGCCAGGGAGTGGTTACAGCAGGTCTTGAGTGAGACCCAGTGCTGTGCTGGCTTTAGGTCTGACCCAGCATAATCACAGTGGTGGTAGCCACAGGGGTGCTTGTGTCACACCACCCTTAGCTCCAGGTGAATCAGAACAGAGAGAGACTCGCTTCATTTGGGTGAATGTAATGAAAAAGAACAAGAGTTTCTGCCTGTTAATAATCCAGAGAATTTCCTGAATTTTGTCCAAGACCATCAAGGCAGTCAGTACCTCTACAGGTCTGCAAGAAGCACAGTGTTACTGGGCTTGGGGTGTCTTCTAAAGCAGATACAGCTTAGATCACAGCAACCAAGTCCTTTTTTTTTTTTTTTTTTTTTAGATGGAGTTTCACTCTTGTTGCCCAGGCTGGAGTGCAATGGCGTGGTCTTGGCTCACCGCAACCTCTGCCTCCCAGGTTCAAGTGATTCTCCTGCCTCAGCCTCCCAAGTAGCTGGGATTACAGGTGCATACCACCATGCCTGGCTAATTTTTGTATTTTTAGTAGAGACGGGGTTTTCCATGTTGGTCGGACTGGTCTTGAATTCCTGACCTCAAGTGATCCTCCCACCTCAGCCTCCCAAAGTGCTGGGATTTCAGGTATGAGCCACCATGCCTGGCCAAGTCCTTTCAAATATCCGAAAAACCTTCCCAAGAGGAGCAGACATAAACCAGCCCAGATTGAGAAGAGTAAAATAAATGCTTAACTTTTCAATGCCCAGACACAGACTAACATCTACAAGTATCAAGATAATTCAGGAAAACATGACCTCACCAAATGAAATAAATAAGGCACCAGAGACCAATCCTGGAGAAGCAGAGGTATGTGACCTTTCAGACAGAGAACTCGAAATAGCTGTGTTGAGGAAATTCAAAGAAATTTAAGATAAGACAAAGAAAGAATTCCAAATTCTATCATATACATTTAACAAAGTGAAAGAAATAATTTTAAAAGAATCAAGCAGAAATTCTACAACCAAAAGATTCAATTGGCATACTGAAGAATTCATCAGAGTCTTTTAATACCAGAATGGATCAAGCAGAAGAATGAATTAGTAAGCTTGAAGACAGGCTATTTGAAAATACAGTCAGAAGAGAAAAAAGAGAAAAGAATAAAAAACCAAAGAAGCACATCTACAGGATCTAGAAAATAGCCTCAAAAGGGCAAATCTAAGAGTTATTGGCCTTAAAGAAGAGGTAGAGAAAAAGATAGGGGTAGAAAGTTTATTAAAAGGGATAATAACAGAGAACTTCCCAACCGTAGAGAAAGATATCAATATTCAAGTGCAGGAAGGTTATAGAACACCAAGCAGATTTAAGAAAAAGATGACTACCTCAAGGCATTCAATAAGCAAACTCCTAAAGGTCAAGGATAAAGAAGAGATCCAAAAAGCAGTTAAAAAAAAAAAAAAAACATACAATGGAGCTCCAATATGTCTGGCAGCAGACTTTTTAGTGGAAACCTTACAGGCCAAAAGAGAGTTACATGGTATATTTAAGGTGTTGAAGGAAAAAAAAGTGTTTACCCCAGAAGAGTATATCTGGAAAAAATATCCTTCAAATATGAAGATAAATAAAGATTTTCCCAGAAAAACAAAAGCTGAGGGATTTCATCAACACCAAACTCATCCTAAAAGAAATGCTAAAGGGAGTACTTCAATCAAAAAGAAAAAATGTTAATGAGCAATAAGATATCATGTGAGGTACAAAACTCACTGGGACTAGTAGGTACACAGAAAAACACAGAATATTATAACACTGTAACTGTGATGTGTGAACTACTCCTATCTTAAGTAGAGACTGAACAGTGAACCAATCAAAATAATAACTACAACAAATTTTCAAGACATACACAGTACAATAAGATATAAATAGAAACAACAAAAGGTTTAAAAACAGAAGGACAAATTTAGGATTTAGAGTCTTTATTGGTTTTCTTTTTGTTTGTTTCTGCAAACAGTGTTAAGTTGTTATCAGCTTAAAATACTTGGCGATAAGATGGTGTTTACAAGCCATGTGGTAACCTCAAACCAAAACATACAAAAGATAAATAAAAAATAAAAAGCAAAAAATTATACCAAAGAAAATCACTTTCACTAAAAGGAAGCTAGGAAGAATAGAAAGGAAGAAGAGAAGACCACGGAACAACCAGAAAACAAATAACAAAATGGCAGGAGTAAGTCATTACTTATCAATGATAACATAAAATGTAAATAAACTAAATTCTTCAATCAAAAGCCATAGAATGGTTGAATGGATGAAAAATCAAGACCCAATGATCTGTTGCCTATAAGGAGAATATTTCACCTATAAAAATACACAGACTGAAAACAAAGGGATGAAAGAAGATATTCCATGCCAATGGAAACCAAAAAAAGAGCAGAAGTGGCAATACTTATGTCAGACAAAATACATTTCAAGAGAAAAACTATAGAAAGAGACAAAGACAGTCACTATATAATGATGAAGAAGTAAATTCAGCAAGAGGATATAGCAATTTTAAATATACATGGTCCCAACACTGGAGCACCTGGATACGTAAAGAAAATATTATTAGAGCTAAAGAGAGAGATAGGCCCAAATATAATAATAGCTGGAAACTTCAACACACCATTTTCCACATTGGACAGATCTTCTAGACAGAAAATTAGCAAAGAAACATTGGACTTGACATGGACTATAGACCAAATGGTTCTAATGGATAATTGCAGAACATTTCATCCAACAGCTGCAGAATACATATTCTTTTCCTCAGCATGTGGATCATTCTCAAGGATAGACCATATGTTAGCTCAGAAAACAAGTCTTAAAACATTCAAACAATTTGACATAATATCAAGCATCTTCTCTGACCACAGTGGAATAAAACCAGAAATCAATAACAAGAGGAATTTTGGAAATGATCCAAATACATGGAAATTAAACAATATGCTCCTGAATGACCAGTGGGTCAATGAAGAAATTAAGGACATTGAAAAAATGTCTTGAAACAAATGATAATGGAAACACAACATACCATAACTTGTGGGATACAACAAAAGCGTACTAAGAGTGAAGATTATAACAAGTACCTGTATCAGAAAAAAAGAAAATTTCAAATAAACAACCTAATGATGGCTCTTAAAGAACTAGAAAACCAAGAGCAAACCAAAACCAAAATTAGTAGATGAAAAGAAATAATAAGGATCTGAGCAGATATAAATGAAATTCCCATGAAGAAAACGATATAAAAGATCAGCAAAACAAAAAGTTGATTTTTTGAAAAGTTAAATAAAATTGACAAACCTTTAGTTAGACAGAAAAAAAAGAGAATATCTAAATAAATAAAATCAAGGACAAAAAGGAAGATATTACAGCTGATACCACAGAGATTCAAAGCATTATTAGTGGCTACTATGAGCAACTATATGCCAATAAACTGCAAAATATAGAAGTGGACAAATTTCTAGACACCTGTAACACACCTAAATTAAACCATGAATAAATCCAAAATCTGAACATATCAATAATGAGTAACAATATCCAAGTTGTAATAAAAAGTCTCCCAGTAAAGAAAAGCCTGGGACCTGATGGCTTCATTGCTGAATGCTGCCAAACATTTAAAGAAGAGTGATCCGGCCACAGCACTCCAGCCTGGGCGACAGAGCAAGACTCCGTCTCAAAAAAAAAAAAAAAAAAGAAGAGTGAATGCTGTTCTGAAAAAAAGGAGGAGGGAATATTTACAAACTCATTCTACAAGGCCAATATTAGCCTGATACCAAAACCATACAAAGACACTTCAAAGGCCGGGTGTGGTGGCTCACACCTGTAATCCCAGCACTTTGGAAGGCTGAGGTGGGCAGATCACCTGAGGTTGGGAGTTCAAGACCAGCCTGGCCAACATGGTGAAACCCCATCTCTACTAAAAAAAAAAAAATATATATACACACACACACACACACACACACACACACACACACACACACACACAAAATTAGCCAGGCATGGTAGCGCATGCCTGTAATCCCAGCTGCTAGGGAGGCTGAGGTAGGAGAATTGCTTGAACCCAGGAGGCAGAGGTTGCGGTGAGCTGAGATCATGCCATTGCACTCCAGCCTGGACAACAAGAGTAAAACTCCGTCTCAAAAAAAAAAAAAAAAGAAAAAGAAAACTACAGGCCAATCTCTCTGATGAATATGGGTGCAAAAATCCTCAACAAAATAGTAGCAAACAGAATTCAACAATACATTAAAAAGATCATTCATCATGACCAAGTGGGATTTATCCCAGGGATGCAAGGATGGTTTGGCATGTGCAAATCAACCAATGTGACACATCGTATTAACAGAATGAAGGAAAAAACCATATGATGATTTTAATGGATGCTGAAAAAGCATTTGATAAAATTTAACATCCTCTCATGATTAAAAAAAAAAAAAAAAACTCGGCTGGGCATGGTGGTTCATGCCTGTAATCCCAGCACTTTGGAAGGCTGCGGTGGGCAGATCACGAGGTCAGGAGATCAAGACCATCCTGGCCAACATGGTGAAATTCCGTCTCTACTAAAAATAAAAAAATTAGCTGGGCATGGTGGTGTGCACCTTTGGTTCCAGCTACTTGGGAGGCTGAGACAGGAGAATCACTTGAACCCGGGAGACGGAGGTTGCTGTGAGCTGAGATGGTGTCACTGCACTCCAGCCTAGCGACAGAGTGAGACTCTGGAAAAAAAACCCTCATTAACCTGGGTACAGAGGAAACATACCTCAACGTGATAAAAGCCATGTATGACAGACCAACAGTGAGTATCATACTGAATGAGGAAACACTGAAAGCTTTTCCTCTAAGATTTACAACACAAAAAGGATGTCCCCTTTCACCGCTGTTATTCAGCACAGTACTGGAAGTCCTAGCTAGAGCAATCAGACAAGAGAAATAAATAAGGGGCATCCAAATTGGAAAGGACGGAGTCAAATTATCCTTGTTTGCAGATTATAAGATGCATAGACCAGTGGAACAGAATAGAGAACCCAGAAACAAATCCACACACCTACAGTAAACTCATTTTCAACAAAGATGTCAAGACATACACTGAGGAAAAGAAAGTATCTTCAGTAAATGATACTGGGAAAACTAGATATTCATATGCAGAAGAATGAAATTAGACCTCTCTCTCTCACCATACATAAATATCAAATCAAAATGGACCAAAGACTTAAATCTGAGACCTCAAACTATGAAACTATTACAAAAAAAAATCAGAGAAATTCTCCAGGACATTGGTCTGAGTGAAGATTTCTTGATTAATACCCCACAAGCACAGGCAACCTAAGCAAAAATGAACAAACATGATCATATGAAGTTAAAAAGCTTCTGCACAGCAAAGGAAACAATCAACAAAGTGAAGAGACAACTCACAGAATGAGAGAAAATATTTTCAATCTACCCATCTGACAAGAGATTAATAATCAGAATGTACAAGGAGCTCAAACAACTCTATAGGAAAATATCTAATATTCGGATTTTCAAATGGGCAAAAGATTTAAATAAACATTTCTCAAAAAGACATACAAATGGCAAACAGGCATATGAGAAGGTGCTTAATATCACTGATCATCAGAGAAATGCAAATCAAAACTACAATGAGATATCATCCCACCCCAGTTAAAATGGCTTATATCCAAAAGACAGACAGTAACAAATGCTGGCGATGATGTGGAGAAAAGGGAACCCTCACACACTGTTGGTGGGAATGTACATTAGAACCACCACTATGGGGAACAGTTTGAAGGTTCCTCAAAAAACTAAAAATTGAACTATCATATATTCCAGCAATCCCATTGCTGGGTATATACTCAAAAGAAAGGAAATCAGTATGTCGAAGAGACATCTGCAGTCCTATGTTTGTTGCAGCACTGTTGACAATAGCCAGAATCTGGAAGCAACCTAAGTTCCATTAACAGATGAAAAGATAAACAAAATGTGGCACATATACACAATGGAGTACTATTCAGCCTTAAAAAACAGTAATATCCAATGATTTGCAGCAACGTAGATGGAACTGGAAATCATTATGCTAAATGAAACAAACCAGGCACAGAAAGACAAACATCAAATGTTCTCACTTATTTATGGGATCTAAAAGTCAAAACTATTCAACTCATGGAGATAGAGAGTAAAAGGATAGTTACCAGAGGCTGGGAAGGGTAGTAGGAGGTGGGTAGGAGATGGGGATGGATAATAGGTACACAAAAAATAGAAAGAATGAATAAGACCTAGTATTTGATAGCACATGGTGACTATAGTTAATAATAATTTAATTGTACATTTCAAAATAACTATATAATTTGATTGTTTTTAACACAAAGAATAAATGCTTGAGGGGATGGATACCCCATTTTACATGAGGTGATTTTCACACATTGCATGCTTGTATCAAAACATCTCATGTAGCCCATAAATATATATACCTACTGTGTACTCACAAATATTAAATAATTTATTAAAAAGAAAAGAAAAATTAAAAAGTAATTTTTTAAAAAAAGAACAATGAGAAACCACTGTACATCTATTAGAACAGCCCAGATCCAAAGCACTAACAACGCCAAGTGCGGACAATGATGTGGAACAGCTGAAAGTCTCATTCACTGTTGGTGGGAATAAAAAATAGTAGTCACTTTGGAAGACAGTTTGGCAATTTCTTACAAAACTAAACATACTCTTACTATGAGATCCAGCAATTATGGTCCTTGGTATATACCCAAATGAGTTGAAAACTTATGGACACACAAACTCTGCACCCAGATATTTATAGACTCTTTATTCATAATTGTCAGAAATTAGAAGCAGTCAAGATGTCTTTCAGTAGATGAATGGATAAATGGATGAATAAATTGTGATACATTCAGACAATGGAATATTATTCAGCAGGAAATAAATGAGCTATCAAGCCACAAGAGGACATAAAAGAATCTTAAATGCATATTGCTAAGTGAAAGAAGCCACTCTGAAAGGGATACATGCTGTATAATTCCAACTATATGTCATTCTAGATAAAGCAAAACTATGAATATGGTAAAAGGATCAGTGGTTGTCAGGGGTTAGGGAGGAGGGAAGGATGAATAAGTGGAGCACAGAAGATTTTTAGGGCAGTGAAAGTACTATGTTTGGTACTATTATGGTGGATATGTGTCATTAGGCATTAGTTAAAACCCATAGAATGTACCACACCAAGAGTGAACCCTAATATAAACTCTGGACTTTGGGTGATAATGATGTGTCAATAGAGGTTCATCAATTGTAACAAATGTGCCATTGTGGTGTGGGATTTTGACAGTGGGGAAGGCTGTGTGTACGTAGAGGCAGGGGGCATATGGGTAATCCCTTTACGTCCCTATCAATTTTGCCGTGAACCTAAAACTTCTGTAAAAAATAAAGTCTATCTTAATAAGATAGCAAAAGCAAAAAGATAAAGATATTGAAAATGGAAGAAAAAAGATAATAAAATTTGAGGATCAATCCAAGGGTATAATATCCACCTAGTTTACAAAGAGAAAAAAATGTAAGGGATGAAATTATCAAGTAAATAATGTAAGAAAATTTCCTGGAACCGAAGGATGCAAGTCCACAGACTAAATGGGCCTACCATGCACTCAGCAAAATGCACACAATAAAAGACTCACTATTCTGAAGTGATTTGAGTGTTGTCAATGAGAGCTGATCTGCAGCAAGGTTATGTTATGAAATATCATGTTCTTTTTCAGTAGCTCTAATTTAAGGCTTAGGAATACATCAAAGTCACCTCAGTGGAGTTTTCATTAGAATT
Organism: Papio anubis; assembly: GCF_008728515.1. NCBI lineage: Eukaryota > Metazoa > Chordata > Mammalia > Primates > Cercopithecidae > Papio > Papio anubis. The sequence goes on along the minus strand of NC_044996.1, from coordinate 52,284,276 downwards.
ACTTGGCTGAGTTGTGTAGGCCATTCGATTTATTCTGTTTCTTGGCTAGCCTCTTAGCATTGAACATGAAAGAGGCTGGATAAGAAAGTACAGATGGGTTAACACAAAACCATCCCCAGTATAAGAAAAAACACTCCAAGTACCTGGCCTAGTGGAAGTTCTGTATCTTCATATATGCAAAGCAGCCTCCTCATTTTAGATAACCAAAATGTGCATAAATTATTTTGTAGAGTGGGTTACTACCCACACCCTGGGCTGGATCTAGGTTTTGAAACATTCTCTGGAAAAGGAAATGATTGGGTTTTCTGTGTTTTTGGTGGTTTCCTAGTCATCTTTATTCACATAAAAATTCAAGCAAAAGCCCAAAAGTAATTTTTCAGGCCAATATTTCCAGGCAAGCAAATTTTATATGCCAGTCAGATTTATTGTAATAGGAATAGAATGAATTAAGTCAGCTGCTTCTAGATGATGTTTGTGATTGATTTTCCAGAACACCTTGGAGACTGTCCGTTTATCTCCTCCTGTTCTCAGTTTTTTTAAAAATTGAAAAGTTCTTTGGCCAGGCACATACTATTTTCCACCTATCCTCCTTGGCACCTACTACTGCACAGCGCCACATGTTCTTTTCACCCAAATTGCTTGACTTTACCACGTCTCACTGAAGTTTTTTTTCTCCCTGCAGTTACTGCTCTTATGTCAAATTCTCTTTGCATGATCTATTTCTTTTCTTGTCTCTCTCTCTCTCTTTCATACTCACATTCTAATGACTCTTTTGATAATATCCAAGGTGCTTATTTAGAAAGAAAGAAGATCAGCAGGAAGAAAAACATCTTCTCTTACTCTAGATTTTTCCCCATTTTAAAATACGATATTCTATTCATCTTGTAGAATTTTTTTTAAGTTTTCAGAAGTGAATATTAATCAAGTCACAATGTGAGGCATTGAAGGAATCCATTCACCTCTCTGACTCAATCTTATCTTTTATAAAAGGCAGTCACTAAGTTTCCCAGAGCTTATACCTTTTGAATAAGTAACTTCTTTTTTTTTTTTTTTTTTTTTAAATCCACTGCTTTCTCATTGGTCTCTGCTTAAGCAGTCTGAGTAGAGTCATCCCTGTAAAATGAAAACCGGAGGGAAAAAGCTTCTCCACGATTTGATGAGGGTCACATGGCTGGTCTGTGACATTAAGAAATAGCCTGGTAAACTCAGTACACCAGACAATCTTCCCACTCAATTGTAAATCATTTAAACTCAGATTTAAGTATAATACCTTGCCTTGGTCTCAGTGCCACAGTGGTCATTTTATTGTTTCTGGCAGAGAAGGGAGGAAAAAATGAAAAGTAATATAGTGGTTGAAAGCTAAATCTCTTTAACAGACTAAGTTTTTTTTCAAAAACTCACTGTTTTCCTCCTATTCCTTCCTTTTGCACCCCAAACTTGGTCCCACTTCAAGAATGTATAAAAAAATTATTAGTTCATCTTCTCTGGGAATAACTATCCCTACCATAAGTAGGAAGGGCCCTGGAAAAGGAATCATGAGACCCAGGCACTTGTCCTAGCTGAGCCACTAATTAGCTGTGTTACTTTGGGCAAGTTGTTTCATGACTCTGGCCTTCAATTTTTCTATCTGTAAAAATAAGAGGGTTGAAGGAGAAAGTTTCTAAGGTCGTTTTAGTCCCAACTTTCCTTGATGTTATGATCAATAAAAGAAAATACACACTGTGAATACACACATGAAGTAAATAGTGAAGTAAGAAGAGACTAATTGGTCAGGGCAAAAGGCAATGCACATGTTTCACACACACACACACACACACACACACACACACACACACACACACACACACACACACACACATACTCCCACAAATCCAAAGATGCATGAAGCTGAAAAGTATAAGATGGTGTTAGCGATTTAGGAAGGGATTTAGATACTGTTTACTATGTCATCTATTTTACAGAGAACTTGAAGCCTTGGGTTAGATGGTCATTTTCCACCTCCAAGCTGTTTTTTCTTTTTTTTTTTTTTTTTTGAGACGGAGTCTCGCGCTGTGTCACCCAGGCTGGAGTGCAGTGGCGCGATCTCGGCTCACTGCAAGCTCCGCCTCCCAGGTTCAGGCCATTCTCCTGCCTCAGCCTCCGAGTAGCCGGGACTACAGGCGCCCGCCACCACGCCCGGCTAGTTTTTTGTATTTTTAGTAGAGACGGGGTTTCACCATGTTAGCCAGGATGGTCTCGATCTCCTGACCTCGTGATCCGCCCGCCTCGGCCTCCCAAAGTGCTGGGATTACAGGCTTGAGCCACCGCGCCCGGCCGAAGCTGTTTTTTCTTATATAGATTGATGTAGTTGTCAGTCCAAAGGGATATAGGGTGGTGTCTTAGTTTGGGTTGCTATAACAGAATACCATAGATGGGGTGGATTAAACAACAAACATTTATTTCTCACAGTTCTGGAGGCCAGGAAGTCTTAGATCAAAGTGCTGGCAGATATGTTGTCTGGTGAGAGTCCATTTTGGGATTTATAGACAATTGTCTTCTCATGGCAGAAGGGGTGAGGGAGCTCTCTGAGGTTTCTTTTATAAGAGCTTTCATCACATTTACGAGGGCTCTGCCCTCATGACCTAATCACCTCTCATAGGCCCAACCTCCAAACACCATCACATTGGGAATTAGAATTCCAACATATGAATTTTGGGAAGACATGAATATTCAGTCTACAGCAGACAGGATGAAAGTAAGGAGTCTTGACCTTGAAAGATGAGATTGTATGGAAGGATGGAATCTGACCAATGAAAGGCATTAGCACCATTCAGTAACCTACAGAGAAAGAACACCATTGTTTCAGCCAGACACAGGAGACATCATTGGCAACATAAGGGAAATTTGGCAAACATTCTATGTGGCTGTGCACCCAGGTACAGAAACGTAGCCAAATAAACTCATGGTCAGTGTTCCTTTTAGGTAGGTCTGTTCTCTATTACATTAGGGTAAATGAGTGAGCTTAAGTAACTTTTAGATGATAATTCTTCCAGAACCATGTTTCTCAAATTAGGTATGCATAGCAATTATCTGTGGGAAGTTGTTAAAATACAGATTCCAGGGTACCATTCCTAGGATTATAATTCAGTAGGTCTGAAATTATGACCATCAATCTGTATCTTTAAAAGCACCTCTGGTGCATTCTAATGCAAGTCAAAGCATACTTTGTAAAAACACTGAGGTAGAGAGAATAGATCAGGCCTCTTCTACCTGGAACCTGCTCTTATATGGCCCATTAGAAGAACTTCTTTCAAGCAAAAGAGTTCCCTATAGTGAATTTTTCACCATATCAAAAGGCATAAGCTATACATAGAAAATTCAGATATAATCCAAATCTAAAGCTATTATGTATTTGGTCACTGAAAAAAAAATATATAGGCTACTGATTATCTCCTCTGCCTCTAACACCTTACCATCACCTTTACTGGTTTTGTCCTGTGAGTGTTTTAGCATGCTAATCTACCTCAGACATTATTTTAATAAAATTCTCGGAAGCATTTATAGTGTTTCTTTTTTTTTTTTTTTTTTTTTTTTGAGACAGAGTCTCACCCTGTCACCCAGGCTGGAATGCAGTGGCGTGATCTCAGCTCACTGCAACCTCCACCTCCCAGGTTCAAACGATTCTCCTGCCTCAGCCTCCTCAGTAGCTGGGATTACAGGCACCTGCCACCACATCCAGCTAAGTTTTGTATTTTTAGTAGAGACAGGGTTTCACCATGTTGGCGAGTCTGGTCTCGAAATCCTGACCTCAGGTGATCCACCCGCCTCGGCTTCCCAAAGTGCTGGGATTACAGGCATGAGCCACTGTGCCCGGCGGCATTTACAGCATTTCATTGCCCTCAGACTACTGAATATTTCCACTTTCTTGAAACCCTTTCTTCCCCTGGCTTCCATGACACCATACTCCCAATATTTAATGTCTACTATTCTGGCAGTGACGTATCAGTTTCCTTTGTGAACTTTTCTTCCTATGCCCATTCCTTATTGGATATTGATTTCCAGAACTCTGTTCTAGGTCCTCTTCTTATTCTAAACACCTTTTGGGGGCAAAGTCATTATTTCAAGGTTTTTAAATTACTATCTCTATGTTAACATCCACTAAATCTGAATCTCCGTCCCAGATTGTTCTTCTGACCTAATCAACCATCTACTTGACTTTCCCACTTGAATGATGCCCAAACACCTCTAAATCAAGATGTTTCAAACTGAATTTGCAAAACTCAGGAGATCTACCACAGGATCTATCCAGGACAATTATTGAAGAAAGAAGAAGGAGGAGGAGGAGCAGGGGAGGAAGGGGGAGGAGAGAGGGGGAGGTGGATGGGGGAGGGGGACAGTGGAGGAAGGGGGAAGAGGGAGAAAATAAGGAGAACGAGAAGGAAAGGCAGAAGGGGAGGGGAAGGGGGAAGGGGAAGAACAAGCGGAATGGGAAGGGAAAGAAGAAGAAGAGAAGAGGAGTAGGAGGAGAAATAATAAAAGGCATCAGTTTGGAAAGGAAGAATTTAAAATATATTTATTTGCAAATGACATTACCCTATAGTGAAAAATCCTTAAAATTCCACTAAAAATAGAAAAAAAAAGTGAAGCCAATAAACAAGTTTAGCAAAGTTTCAGGATACAAAATCAATATACGAAACCCACTCATATTTCTATACACTATCAATGAATGAATCAGACCTTAATAAATGGAAAGACATCCTGGGTTCATAGATTAGGAGACTTGTTAAAAAGGCAACATTCCCAAAATTGATCTACAAATTCAGAGCTATCATATCAAAATTCTAACGGACTCATTTGCAGAAATTGACAGGCTGATCCTAAAATTAAGATGAAAAGGCAAGAACCCTATAATAGATAAAACAATCTTGAAAAAGAAAAACCAAGTTGGATGACTCATTCTTTCTGATTTTAAAACGCTACAGTAATCAAGACAGTATTGCAATGGAATAATACAGGCATATAGACCAATTGAATAGAATAGAAAGCCCAGAAATAAACCTTTGCATATATGGTCCAATAATTTTTGAGAAGGGTACCAAGATCATTCAATGGAGAAAGGACAGTCTTTTCAAGAAATGGTGCTGTGAAAACTAGATGAATGAATTTGGATCCCTACCTCACACACCATATACAAAAACTAACTCAAAATGGATTAAAGATCTAAATGTAAAATCCAAACCATAAAACTCTTAGAAGAAAACACAGAGGTAAACATTTATGACCTTGGATTTGGCAATGAAGTCTTAGATATGACACCAAAAGTACAAGCAACAAAATTAAAAAAGAATGTGTAATGTGGAATTCATGAAAATCCAAATTTTTACAGATCAAAAAAGTTATCAAAAAAGTGAAAAGGTCACCTATAAAATGGAAGAAAATATTTACATATTATATTCATGACAAGGGACTTTATTCAGAACACATAAGAAAACCTCTTACAACTCAATAATAAAAATACAAATAACCCAATTTAAAAATAGTCAAGAGATTTGAATAGACATTAAGAAGATACACAAATGGCTAATAAGCACATGAAAAATGCTCAACATCATTAGTGATTAGGGAAACAAAAATAAAAACCACAATGAAATACTACTTCACACCCACTAGTATGGCTATTATATATGTCTATGTATATGTGTATATATATTTAACTTCTCTTTTTCTCTTTAAAAAGAGAAAAAAGCTGGGCACAGTGGCTCACATCCATAATCTCAGCACTTTGGGAGTCTGAGGCAAGCAGATCACCTGAGGTCAGAGGTTCATGACAAGCCTAGCCAACATGGTGAAACCCCATCTCTACTAAAAATACAAAAAAAGAAAAAAGAAAAATAGCTTGGTGTGGTGGTGTGCACCTGTAGTCCCAGCTATCAGGAGGCTGAGGCACAAGAATCACTTGAACCCAGGAAGTGGAGGTTGCAGTGAGCTGAGATCGTGCCACTATACTACAGCCTGGGTGACAGAGTGAGACTCTGTCTCAGTAATAATAATAATAAGTGTTGGAAAGAACGTGGAGAAATTGGAATGCTTGTACATTGCTGGTGGAAATGTAAAATGGAGCAGCCACTGTAAAAAACAGTTTGGTGGCTCTTCTAAAAGTTAAACATAGAGTTATCATATGTCCCAGCAATTCCGCTCCTAGGGATATACCCAAGAGAATTTAAAAACATATGTTCACACAAAAACTTGCACACAAACGTTCATAGCACTCAAATGTTCATAGCAGCATTAGTCTTAATAAGCAAAGAGTGGAAGCAAGCCAATGTCTAGCTACTAATGAATGGTTAAATAAAATATAGTATGTATATCCATACAATGGGATATTGTTTGGCAATAAAGAATGAAATGCTTATACATGATACAATATGGATGAACCTTAGAAACATTATGCTAAGTGAAACAAGCCAAACACAAAAGGTCACATACCATATGATACCATTTCTATGAAATGTCCAGAATAGGCTAATTCATAAAGACAAAAAGTAGATTGGTGGTTGTCAGGGACTGGGAAAATGGAAAACTGAATCATATATGTTTAAATGGTGAATTTAATGGTATGCAAATTACATAGCAATAAAAAGTAAATTAAAAGAACAATAGAATTGGGCTGGGCACAGTGACTCACACCCGTAATCCCAGCATATTGGGAGGCTGAGGTGGGTGGATCACTTGAGGTCAGGAGTTCAAGACCAGCCTGGCCAACATGGTGAAACACCATCTCTACAAAAAATACAAAAATTAGCTGGGCATGGCAGCATGCATCTATAGTCCCAGCTACTTGGGCTTGGGAGGCTGAGGAACAAGAATCACTTGAACCAGGGAGGCAGAGGTTGCAATGAGCCAAGATCACACCACTGCACATTCCAGCCTAGGTGACAGAGTGAGACCCTGTCTCAAAAAGAAAAAAGAAAAAAAATAGAATTGGGCAAATGGTATTAACAGGAAATTCAAAGAAGAAATATGAATAGGGTTACAATTTAAATGAGATGTAATTTTATTCAGCCTCTCAGATGATCAAAAGTGTTAAAAATAAATAATAAAGATTGTTAACCCAACTGAAAGAAATAGAGCAAAATAGGTGCTGTCATACACTGTTGAAATAGGTGTTCATTGGTATAACCTCTTGGAGGGCAATATAATGATATTTATTAAACTTTCAAATATGCACACTTAATAGCTCAAAATTTCCTTATGTGAAGATTTGAAATGTGTTCCCCCAAAATACATGTGGAAGTCCTATCCTCCCACCAGGACCTGTGAATGGGACCTTACCTGGAAACAGTGTCTTCACATATGTTATTAAGTTTAGATGAGGCCATGCTGGATTAGGATGAATCCTAAATCCAATGACTGGTGTCCTTATAAATAGAGGAAGATTTGGATATACACAGATTCACACACAGAGAAGCAGGCCATATGAAGATGGAAGCAACTACTGGAGTGAAGCAGGTACACACCAAAAATGCAAGGATTGCTAGGATCCACAAGAGCCAAGAAAAGGCAAGGAAGGATTCTTTGCTAGAGCCTTCAAAAGGGGCACAGCCTTGTCAACATCTTGATTTAGGACTTCTAGCCTCAAGAACTGGGAGATAATAAATTTCTGTTGTTTTAAGTCATCAAGTTTTGGTAATTTAAGATAGATTCTTAGTAGGTTTAAAACATCCTACTAAGAATCTATCTTGTGGAAATGCTTGTGGAAGTGGACAAAGATATTTACAATGTACTAGTGGGCTCATTGCAGCAACCTGTATAATTTATCATTTCAAAAAACTAGACATAACCTAAATGTTCATCAATAGGTAACTGGCTAAATAAGTTATAGTACATTCCATTGTATATGAACCATTATTCAGCTACTAAAAATGAGTTATCATGCTAACAAGGAAGGACTTCTGTGCTATATTTCTTTTTTTTTTTATTTTTTATTTTTGAGATGGGGTCTTACTCTGTCACCCAGGCTGGAGTGCAGTGGTGCGATCTCGGCTCACTGCAACCTCTGACTCCCCCGTTCAGGCAATTCTCCTGCCTCAGCCTCCCAAGTAGGTGGGACTACAGTCACCTGCCACCACACTCGGCTAATTTTTTGTATTTTTAGTAGAGACGGGGTTTCACCGTGTTAGCCAGGATGTTCTCAATCTCCTGACCTCATGATCCACCCGCCTCAGCCTCCCAAAGTGCTGGGATTACAGGCATGAGCCACTGCGCCCGGCCTGTGCTATATTTCTAAATGAAAAGAGCAAGTAGCAGACACACATATGAATGTGTCTTAGTCCATTCTGGCTGCTATAACAAAATACCATAGACTGAGTGGCTTATAAACAATAGAAATTTATTTCTCACCTGTGAGAAACACACATTCACCTGTCCAAACCCAAAAAATGAACTCAGAGACATGAAGAACAGCGGAAGCAAGACTTTTAATGGTGGTCTTGCAAGATCGGATATCTCGTAGGCAGGAACACTGCGGCAGTTACAGCAGGTAATTTATCTCCTAGCATGCAAGCCCCTCGCCCAGTTCCTCATTGGTCAAGTACTGTGGGGTTACAATCTTCCCTGATGTCCCCTAAGTTTCATTACCCCCTTATAAAGTTATACCCCATCCCCTTCCCCACTTTAGTTTCAATTTCCCAATAACAAAAATTTCTTCCCTTTTATGGGCTGACCCCTCCTCTACATTCTGTTCACTTATCCTGACCTTCTAGGTGCATGAGCCGTACAGTCTGTTACATTCACAGGCTGGCTGCCAGTACTTAGATTTATTATGCCTTGAAAATGGACTGTTTAAAATGTTTTCTCACAAATTCCCTCCTCTTTTCTATTTACTTCGTTTGGTCTCATTTTCATCTAAACCCTTTTTGTTCTTGAATCACTTTAGAAGTTGTTTACTTTCTTCCTCATAGGAAAGTGAGTTTAATTTGGTTTCTAATAGTAGCAGGTTATTTTGCTGGTAAGTTATGGGCATTTGTTTATTAATAGCTGTTTTAATTAATTTCTGTGCTAGTCCCCTCATACAAGGGATAGTATAACATCCCACTGCTGTTAAGACACCTGCTACAATTATGAGAGATGTAAGGATTGAGGCTACCATGCCTTTTTATTTTTTAAACCAACCTTCTAGCCAACCCATAAATGAGTCATTAATTCCAGCATCTTCTGTCAGTTCATTGGCTAGAGTTGTCAGCCCTTGTAAAGCTTTTGGGGCAGTATTTTTGGGAAAGTGCAACGTTTCCCACCTAGCATAACACATACGCCACCTTTTCCTGCTAGTATTATGTTCAGTGCAAGCCTGTTTTCCCAGGCCATTTGGCTGGTGGCATTTAACTGTTTAGTCACCCCTTTGAGGGCTTCTCAAGTATAACTGACGAATCTCTGTTGATTATAATAGATGCAGTTAATCTAATTCACATTTTTATTAATAGTTGACTACCAGAAGAGTGCTGACTCAATCCCAGCAGCTATTTGGTTTCAGGCCTTAAATTCATTAGGCACTCCCCCGCCCCCAGGGACTCCTATTGAGTTAACATATGTATTGGGATTAAAAGAATTTGTCAAATCTCTCCAATTGCGGTGGCCGTATGTATTTTCAAGTGTCTTATAGAATGCCAGGGTGAAAGGAATGGCCAGTTGGACTAAAGCATAAGTCCTGGTCCAATCGGATGGTAACAAGTTACAGAGGTTCCTTTTCCCACAATACCACCAGACATTAGTGCGGAGTATATGGAGAGCTGAGTAATTGCCACTGCCTGACTCACCAGTGACATTTAGGATGTGGGTACAAGTCGAGAGTTCTCTTATGGGCTTATTGAACTCTGCCCCCTGCCTAGAGAGGCAAGAGGAGTGGTTCATATTCCCTATAGAGAACGAGGGGATTGCTTGCGGGAAAGAGCAATGACAGACTCTTACAAGTCTCATTTCCCCATGTATTTTTATCTTGGTATACAGCCAACATGCAATGCATTCCTGCAGGTTCGGTATCCCAACCTAGGGGAAAAAGAACCACCTGTGCCTAAGGTCATCCCACAGCACATGTGTAGCAGTTACTCTTGTTGAGGGCTTGTACTGAAAATTTGACCCAGGCATTTACATTCTCAGAGTGCCCTGTCTCAATTTCTAAGGGTGGCCTTAAATCCTTTACCCCAATTATTTTTACTCTTTTAGGGTCATTATTTGGTGGACTAAAGTGTTTATTAGGGTTTGGGATTGGAGTAGTCCTAGGCAAATGGCAGATTGAGTTATTGGTTAGTTTGAGAACAAATCACCCTAGGGAGTCCTTCTCTGTAATGTTTGCCCCTAACCCATATGCCCAAGATACTACTTTTGGTTTTTGGTTTAGAACGGCTGGATTTGTTAATGGTGACGAGTATAGGATTGCATTTTAAATTCTGGCAGTTATTTGGCGGGGAGCCCTTGGACAGATGTAGTTTATTCTTTAAGGGTCTTCAGCTTGGAGTTACCCACCCCATGTTTACTCTCCAACCCTGAAATTGGGTAGTCCACCATACATCATCCCAGCTGGCGAAGGATGGTGCCCTACTGTAACCTGTATCTGGTTTAGGGCAAAGATATTTATCCACCAGTGAGAGCTGTCTTTGATTTTCCAAATTTCCACAAGGTAAGATCTGGCAGGCATCAAATTTTATAGTTTGGGATGCTACCATCTTGGTTACATTAATTACCACCTCACTGGGTAGGGAGGAGTCCCCCGCCAGTTTCCATTTTGACCTTCTGCTCTTTGTATAGTAGGCCATCCCAAACATATTAACTTCCAAAAATGGGGCCAGCCCATGTTTTTGTTTTGTTTTGTTTTTTGTTTTTAGATTTTTCTCAGCGTTAACTTTAAGGGTTTCTCAGGTGACCCGTGCACTTTCCATTGGTCTTTTTCTCTCCCTTCTGGGGTCTCTTTTACCAGTCCCTTGACTGGAATATAGTGAGTGCACTCCCATTCAGCTGTTCACACAACTGTCTTAGTGGTCAGGAGCACTTGATAGGGACCTTCCCAGCTTGGGTAGAGTTTGCCTTCTTTTCAAGTTTTAATCAGCACCAAGTCACCAGGCTGGAAGTGGTGAACCGTGAACTCAACAGGCGGAGTTTGAGTCAGGAGTTCTTTTAACTTAAGGGATGACAGGGTGGAGGATATGGCCAGTATATAATTTCTTAAGAAATAATCCTTCGTTTGCTGGGCGTGGTGGCTCATGCCTGCAGTCCCAGCACTTTGGGAGGCCAAGGCGGGCAGATCACGAGGTCAGGAGATTGAGACCATCCTGGCTAACATGGTAAAACCCCATCTCTACTAAAAATACAAAAGCAAAATTAGCCGGGTGTGGTGGCAGGTGCCTGTAGTTCCAGCTACTCGGGAAACTGAGGCAGGAGAATGGTGTGAACCCAGGAGGTGGAGCTTGCAGTGAGCCAAGATCACACCACTGCACTCCAGCCTGGGTGACAGAGTGAGACTCCATCTAAAAAATAAATAATAAAAATTAAAAAATAATAAAAAATATTAATCCTTGATTTCCATAGTAGGGAGATCTGTAGCTCTGCCTAAATATGGGAGTCCATACAATAACCCATAGGGGGACAATCCCAAGTCTTTTCTTGGGGCTCTCCTAATCCTAAGGAATGCTATTGGGAGACATTTTGTCCAAGGCATTTCAGTTTCTAAGATTAGTTTGGTGATATGCTTTTTGAGAGTCTGATTTATTCTTTCTACTTTTCCAGAGGAAGGGGAATGCCAAGGGGTGTGATAATTCCATTTAATTTGTAAACCTTCCATAATTCACCTTAACACCCTTGAGGTAAAGTGGCTCCTATTATTTAAATTAATATTTTTTACCAGGTTAAATCTAGGTACAATCTGTTTTAATATTTTTTGACCACATTCCCAGGGGTGACTGTTGGAAGGGAAAGGCTTTCACCCAGCCAGAAAGGTGATCTATGATCACCAATAAATTTTTCAGTCTTTTTACTTTGGGCATTTCTGTGAAATCTACTTGAATGCTTTGAAATGGTCTTAGTCCAGGAGGTCTTCCTTCCATGGCCTGTTTTCTAATCACCTTTTTGTTTATTCTTTGACAAGTTACATAACTTCCACATACTTGTTTAGTGAGGGTATAAATCTTTAGCACCCGTAATTCCTAAGTATTGCATTACACAGAGCCTGGGGCCCCCAGTGATTCCCTTTGTGTAATGTAGATGTTAGTTCTGTCATCAAGAGTTTACTTATTATTTCTCTTCCATCAAGAAGCACCCATTTCCCATCTTTAGTTTGAGTGACCTTTATCTTGTCTAATTCTTCCTTCTCCTCTCTGGTAAACTGGGGCCTTAATACTACCTTAGGGATGTCTGGGATCGGACTAAATAGTTTAATTTCTTTCTCCAGGGAGGCTTGCTTAACAGCTTTATCTGCAAACCTGTTTCCTACAGCTTCTATAGTGTTCCCCTTCTGATGACCATTTACATGAACTATGGCTAGCTCTGCTGGAAGGAGGAGGCTTTCTAAAACCTGTTTGACCAGTTCCCCTTGTACCAATTACTTTCCCTTGCTATTTATTAGGTCCCACTCTGTCCAAATTTTTCTAAAAGTGTGTACCACTCCGTAGGCATATTTAGAATTAGTATATATATAGTGCCTTCTTGATCTTTAAGGAGCTTTAGGGCCTGGCTAAGAGCATATAATTTACAGGTTTGGGCCAACCAGCCATTAGGTAGTCTACCTTTCTTACATAAGGAGTGCTTATTTCCATTAATGACAGCATAACAATTATGTCTTTTGCCATTTATCACTCGGGATGACCCCTTTACAAATAGCCTTATCCTATCATGTAGTGGAGCTTCCCTAAGGACTGATTTAACTCTGTTTTGGTATTTTATGATGTTTAAGCAGTTATGATCTGGTGTTTCTTTGTTCTCCTTTCTTTTCCATAGGAAATTGGGTGGATTCAGGCAAGTATTGTCATGACCAAATTATTTTTTTCTAGTAATATGTCTTCATATTTTAGAATTTGGGAATCTGTTAACCATTTACTGGCTTTTTGATTTAATATATTCCTGACCTGGTGTGGGGTGCTTACTATTAGGGCCCCACCAAAGGTTAGCTTTCAACTCTCTTCTTTTTTATTATACTTTAAGTTCTGGGTTACATGTGCAGAACGTGCAGTTTTGTTACATAGGTATACATGTACCATGGTGGTTTGCTGTACCCATCAACCTGTCACCTACATTAGGTATTTCTCCTAATGTTATCCCTTCCCTAGCCCCCAACTCCTCAACAGGCCCCAGTGTGTGATGTTACCTTCCCTGTGTCCATGTGTTCTCATTGTTCAACTCCCACTTATGAGTGAGAACATGTGGCATTTGGCTCTCTTCTACCAGCGGGGCTGTGGCAGCTACTGCTTGCACACATTCTGGCCACCCCGAGAGACAGGATTGAGAAGCTTGGAGAAAAAAGCAACAGGTTGCCTCTTCCCTCCCCAGGTTTGAGTGAGCACCCCAAGGGCCATGCCCTGGTCTACTGTTACAAACAGATGGAATGGTTTCTCTGAAGATGAGAGGGCCAGGATGGGGACTGTAATGAAGGCCTGCTTTAGCTCTTTCACTGCCTGAATTTCCTTTGGGGACCATTGCAAGGGATTGGGTTCTTCTAGTAACTTGAGATACAGAATCTTTGTCTTTTGAGCATATGAGTTAATCCATAACCTACAGTAGCTAGTTAAACCCAAAAATTTTTGGAGTTCTCTCTTTGTTTTAGGCAAAGGCAGACCTACTATTCCCGATATTTTCTCTGGCTTTATTCTTTGCTTCCCTTCACTAATCAGGTGTCCTAAATATTTAACTTCTTTTTCTACAAACTTCAATTTGTTCTTAGAGACTCACAATCCCCTTTCTCCTAGGAAATTAAAGCAAGTTTATGGTGGCTTTTGATACCTCTCCAGAAATTAAAAGATCATCTACATATTGCAACAACTGGGTTCCCCTGGAAGGTTGGAATTCCTCCATGACTTTTTCTAAGATTTGACCAAATAAGTTTGGGGCTTCCATGAAACATTGTGGCAGATTTTCCCATTTAAAGGCAAAGAGGTCCCTACTCGTAAAGTCTAGGGTACACACTCAGAATGCATCTTTTAGATCCACCACACTGAACCACTTATGTTCATAGAGTATCTTACTAAGGAAGGTGTAGGGGTTAGGCAACTTTTTTTGACTACATCTTCCACAGTGGAAACCATGATTTTTGTTTCTTGTTTCTGTTTCTCTTCCTCTCTCCTTGTGAAGACATTCTGAGCTTCCCTCAGTAATTCTTCAATCAGTTTCTTATTTCATCCATTAATCTTTTGTAGTTTTTTTGTACTGTTAGGCCAGGTCTTTTTACAAAGTTAACTTTCAAAAGGCCTTGCCCTACTGGGTCCTCTGAATCTAATCTGGAATATTTGTTCATATGATCACTGAGCCTCTGCAGGAATGCAGAGGGATTTCCTCTTTCTTGTTGAATCTTGAGTGCCTTTAAGACATTTTGTATCCTAGAAGTGGACTCTTTGATCCCTTTAATTATTAGTTCCTTGAAGTCTTGCATTTGGGCCTTGTCCCTGGGATCATTATTATCCCATTGTCCCTGGGATCAACATTTGGAAATTTTTGTTTGGCTGGCAAGACTTCTTGCCCGGAGGGTGTTGCTTCTCCCAGATGGTCATGGCCACTCTCCTAATCATTCCCCTTTCTTCTCCTTTGAACATAATATTTATGATAAGATGTCATTTCAGCCCAGGTATAAAAGCTGGGTCCCAGGCCAGGCACAGTGGCTCACGCCTATAATCCTAGCACTTTGGGAGGCCGAGGTGGGTGAATAATTTGAGGTCAGGAGTTCAAGACCAGCCTGGCTAACATGGTGAAACCCCACCTTTACTAAAAATATGAAAAAAAAAAATTAGCTGAGCGTGGTGGCAGGCAGCTGTAGTCCCAGCTACTCGGGAGGCTGAGGCAGGAGAATCACTTGAACCCAGGAGGTGAAGGTTGCAGTGAGCCGAGATCACACCACTGCACTCCAGCCTGGGTGACAGAGCAAGACTCAGTCTCAAAAAAAAAAAAAAGGAAGAAAGAACCTAGGAATTGGTCCAGCTGGTCCCTGTCCCATGGGAACTTCCCTAAGAGGGAACATGCTAGATGCCCACTGTGTGAAAGGGATAGGGAAGTTCTCAATATCCCTCTTATACTGTTCTAATTCTTTTTTTTTTTTTTTTCCATTTGGATAAGGATTTAAAGGAGCAGTTGGTTCGCCTCCTTCATGGTCTCCAGGTCTTTCTTCCTTTAACCCTCCTGCTGCCCATTGATCTTCCTGTCCCCCATTTTGTGAGACACGTGGAGGGGGCAAGCATAATAGGGGGTCCCAGAGCTTTTCACTGGGCAAGGACTTTTTTTCTTTTTCTTTTTTTTTTTTTTTTTTTTGAGATGGAGTCTCGCTTTGTCACCCAGGCTGTAGTGCAGTGGCACAATCTCGGCTCACTGCAAGCTCCGCCTCCCGGGTTCATGCCATTCGCCTGCCTCAGCCTCCCAAGTAGCTGGGACTACAGGCGCCCGCCACCACGCCCGGCTAATTTTTTTGTATTTTTGGTGGAGACGGTGGGGCAAGGGCTTTTTACTAGGCTCTTTTTCTTCTTTGAGGGGAAACATGGCGGCTAATTCCTTGATCCAGCAGAGAGTGTAACCTATCTCTTCTTGTGATTATAGGGTTTTATCATTTACATAGAGAATTAAAGCTTGGCACACTCAATCCTCATCTGAGCCAAACTTAGGCCAAAAGATGGAAGGCTTATGAATGGGGTCTTTGGGCCAGATAAAACAGCAATACATTATTATCTTTCGCTTTTCCTTGTCCCTGGTTTGAGGGTCATCCCTCCAAATCTGCAGCATTCTCCCAAAGGACTATCTGGGGAAATGTCAGAGGAAATCTCTTTGGCTCCCTCTTTTCTTTGTCTCCTAGGCCTAGAATTTCTGTTTCCCAATTTTACATCCTGTCATTTTGCCCTTCAACAGACAGATATGTTCAAGCATGCAGAAGGTCAAGAAATAAAACACAGGTGAGTGCTTTTTAAAAAAAAATACTAGTAGATGATAAAATCTAGACAATCAAATATATATATGTGTGTGTGTGTGTGTATTTTCATAAGAGTAGTAAAAGATATGAAATAATACTCATTAAACTGTTAATAGTGGTTAATACTGGAAACTTGGAGGGGTGGGGAACAATGCTGATTTTTTTTACTTTCTACTTTTAACAGATTATTTATCAGTGAAGGTATTCTTCTTTAGTAATGGAAAAAATTTAAACAATCCTACCAAACTAAAATTATTTCAGTTGCTCAAACATTTCATTCTCTTTCACATTTCAAGGTTTTGTTCATGATTTTCTTTCTAACTGGGACACGGTCTCTCTGACACCTTCACTTGGCTACTCATCTTGTAAGTCTTGGTTTCTTTATCAGTTTCTTTCAGAAGCCTTCCCTGAGTACCCTTCTTCTCCCTATAACCTTGCAACTGAGTTAGGTGCCCTCTTCTGTGTCCCCTAGCACTCTGTATTGCCCTAAGATAGCACTTACCTCACACTAGGTTGTGATTGTTGGTTTACATGTCTTCCCCACTACACTGTCTTATGCACTGTAGTATTCCCAGTCAATATTCAATATGTATTGAATTTATTAATTGATTTATAGACAGAACATTACTGAAAATCCTATTCCTTTTATTCCAAAGGGGAAAAAGTGGAGAAATATGGAAGACAGTAAAGAAGGGAGAAAAGAAAGATAATTCAGAGATTTTATTAGACCCAAATGAAAAGCTAGATGGAGAGGCAGAAGGAAGAAACAAGGCAATCTGGAGAAAAAGAAAGTCATCTGAGTTACACAGGCTGTCATATCTTCATCTGTCTCATGAGATCAATATGTCACTCACACCAGACTACTCACTCTCCTACCCCAAATACATACTTATACACCTGTATGACTTTGCTCATGTTATTCTTGCAGCCCAGAATGCTCTTTCATGTTTTCCTCCACCCAAATCCTACTTTTCACAGGATTTTGACCATGCAGAAGCCTTTGACAACAGTTCACCACTGCCTTCTTTGTCAAATGAACTCCATTTCCCTGGCCAGCTGGCCAGTTCCTCTTTTTCTGTCACCTGACTTCTAATTCTAGAATTTCTACAATACAATACAGCTAGCCAAAGGATGAATGGGAAAGGCAAGGTTAAAGGACCAGTGTAGCCCGTGATGCCAAAAGACAGTGAAGGGATATCAACCAAGTCCTGAGGGAACAAAAGTGTGACCCAACAATTTTACATCCTGTCATTTTGCCCTTCAACAGACAGATATGTTCAAGCATGCAAAAGGTCAAGAAATACAACACATGTGAGTGCTTCTTTTTTAAAATACTAGTAGATGATAAAATCTTGACAATCAAAATATGTACCAAAAAAGAGCTCAGGAATAAAGAAGCTTTGATAGAAGGACTAGTGGTAAGTATTGAATTAATTTAGGCACAATAGCAAACAACTTAGATAATTTTAAGTGAAGAACAGAATGTAAATGTCATAAACTACGAGAAGGCACAAATAATAATATAGCTAACAGAAATCAGGAGATGAGAGGGGAAGTGCAGGGGGTACATTTCCTCATATTTATTACGACAGTTTACTATGTGCCAGGCAGTGTGCCAAGTATTTCACAAGTGTTAACTCATCCATTCCTCACAACAATCCAATGCAGTAGGCCCTTTTTTTTTAAGTAGGTACATTTTAATTCCCTTCCAGAGAGCAAATCGAAGCACATGGAGATTAAATAATTTTCCCACCTTCACATAGCTAGTAAGTGGCAGAACTGACTTGAACTCAGGCAGGCTATCTCCAGAGCACATGCCCATAAACAACTACATAGAAAATCAGTCAACACTATCAAAAATTTAGACACGTAGATAAAAATATGAAGACTTCAACTTCTTTATATTTTTTAAATCTTTGATCTTAACTTTAAAATAGTCTTTCAGAAACTACTATTCCTTGAGGGGGAAGAAGTTTACCAATTCCTTGACTTACACTTTGATTTCGTTTTCTTTGTTCAATTCGGTGATTCTTAAAACATACATAATGTGTTAAAATTTGCCTATCCATTTGTTAATCCTATATAATAAAAGTGATTTCCAGAATAATGCTCATTAATCTTAAAACAACTACTGGTTATTAGGTGTTCACTATCAAAGTAAGCACTTCATTTATTTATTTATTTTTTTATTTGTATTTTATTTATTTATTTGAGACAGAGTCTCACTTTGTCACCCAGGTTAGAGTCCACTGGCATGATCATGGCCCACTGAAGCTTCAACCTCTTGGGCTCAAGTGATTCTCCCAACTCAGCCTCCCAAGTAGCTGGAACCACAGGCACATGCCACCATGCCCAGCTAATTTTAACATTTTTTGTAGAGACAGAGGTCCCCCTATGATATGCAGACTGGTCTCGAACTCCTAGGTTCAAGCAATCCTCCCACCTCAGCCTTCCAAAATGTTGGAATTACAGGCATAAGACTCCATGCCCAGAAAAATATGCACTTTAAATGGATTACCTCATTAAGTTATCACAACAACCTTATGTATAAGTATTGTTTGTATCCTCCTGTTTTTCAGATAAGAAAATTGAGGCACAATAATGGCTATTCTTGGTTGGTGCAGATTTGGAGGAATTTTTTTCTCTTTTTGTATTTTTATATTTCTCGATTATTTTTATAATGAATGTGTATCTTTTTTATAAAATGAAAGCCATTCTGAAAGTATGACCCAAAATAAATAATGTGACGATTCCCTGGGGCTCAGTCTTGAGCTCTTTTCTCCTTTTGTCCTGAACTCTCTTCCTAGACCAGATTATAGACTCCCATAGGTTTGAATACCATCCAAAGGCAAATGGCTCCCATATCTATATTTCCATTCAAGCACCTGTTTTCCAAGCTCCAGACACGTTTGCCCAGCTGCCAACTAGACAACTCCTGTTGGATACTTCATAGACTACTCAAATTCAACATGCCCAAAACTATGCTCATCACTTACCCCAGACTGGTCCTCCTTAGTGCTTCCTAATTCCAGTGAATGGTGCCACTCTCCACCCAAAGGCACAAACTAGAATCTATGTCATTTTTTGTTCTTCCCTTTCTCTCATTATTTATATATTCAATCTATCACCAAGTATATGCTTTACCTAAAATATGTCCCAAATCTGTTTACTTATTTCCATCTCTGCTACTACTTCCTAGTCCAAGCCACTATAATCTCCTTCAGTTACCTCCTAACTGGTTAATCTTTTAAAACTCTTGTCCCCTTACAATTCATTCTTCTCACGGCAGCCAGAGAGATTTTAATAAACATAAAAGGAATTCTACATAGAACTTTTCAATTAATTCCCGTTGTTTGTAGAATAACTTCAGTCGAGTACAGAGGCACATGCCTATAATGCCAGCAACTTGATAGGCTGAAGTAGGAGGATCACTTGAGTCTAGGCCGACTCTGGCCTGGGCAAAATAGCAAGACCCCATTTCTAATTTTAAATAAATAAATAAACTTCAAACACTTACCATGACCTTTGTTGCAGAAATTATAAGCTGCCTATTCAATATGTTTCCCCCTTCTATTAAAAAAAAGAAACAAGATATTATTAAGAGTAATAACATGCTCAGTTGAAAATAAAACCTCCCCAGAACCCACTGTAAGTACAAGTAGTCATCCAACCCAGTTCTGGCCAATAAGATAAGCAAAAATCTACAGGACAGGGCTTCCAGGAACACTGTTACTTTCTTAATGGAAAGGGACAGATTTAACTGCCACATGTTCTTTTGCCCTTTGCTATCTCCCCTTTATCCTGCCTAGAGGTGGAGCAGCTGTCTTGGAAGCATGATGATGGGGGCCATGCTCAAAAGATCACAGAACAGAAAGATGGAAGCTTGGGTCCTTGTACTTGAACTAGCCCTGGACTGCTGACTTTGTGACTCCCATTATGTAAGAAAAATAAACCCTTTATTTGGTTAAACTGCCATAACTTGGTTTCTATTACATACAGCCAAAAACAGTCCTAGTAGAAACAACTTTGAATCTGTCTCCTGCCTACCTCTTCAGCCTTATCTCAAGTAACTCTCCTCCTCATTCACTACGTTACAGTTACACTGACTTTCCTTTTATTCTCTAAATACTTCAACCCCTTTTTTGCTTCAGGATATTTCCATGTGCTGTTGGCCTGGAATAATCTTTTCCCCACTCTTTACCAGCTAACTTCTACTCAGTATTCAGGTCTTAGCTTAAGCGACAACTCCTCAGCATGGATTTCCCTCATCCATCCGACCCAATCCAAATTAGGTGCTTTATAGCACCTGCACTTTTCCTTCTTAGCATATATCATCATTTATGTACTTTTATTTACAGGATATTTTTCCCTTTTAGTTTAATGTCTGTCTACCCAACTAGACTCTGAGCTCTATAAAGGAGGAACTGTGTTTGCTTGTCTACTAATGAATATATATCTAGCTCCTATAACAATGCCTGCCACATAGGGGACACTGAATAAATATGTGCTAATCAATGAACAGTCTATTGAAATGCCATGTCCTTTGTGCCATTTTTCCTGCTTTTCTGAATCAGAATTAATCACTCTTCCCTCTATGTTTCCATGGAATATTGCTTTGACTCTTGGTTTAATTCAATCCTTTTAGCAAGAAAGGCATGTTTTAAAAGATCTCAAAGTCTATTCAGGAGAGGAATACATAAAAAAGAATTATAATACAGCATACAAAGTATAACGGTTGAAGTATGAGCAAGATACAAAAGTAAAGCAAGGGAAAGGGTAATTAACTTAACGAAGTGGAAGAGATGAGACCAGGAAAGGCTTTCAGGAGGTGATAACATTTAGGCAGCATTTTGAAAGCCAAATGGGAATTTTCCAGGTAAACAAGGGAAGGCAGAAGACTCCAGGCAATGAATATAGCATGGGCAAATGTCCTACAGTGTGAAGAAGTAGGGCATGTTCATTAATAGGGTGTACAGTGTGAGGCAGGCGTCAGAGGCATAGAGTGAAGAACATCACTGAGGGGAACCACCTGACCCAATAAACATAAGTTTCTCCATGAAACTGCTCTTGTGGCTTTTCTTTTTTCTCTCTTTAAGCTTGACCAAAGAATGGTAGAACATATAGAATCGTGACATATTTCATAATTTATGTAATCAATTTAACGCACAATCATGTCTCCAACAATTAGAAAATTATTTTCCTTGAGACATTAGGATGTGGAGGCAGTCATATGTACATGCCCCATTTTCCTGCCCAGCTGCGACCTCCCAGTTGGCTCCATCGCTGTAGAAAAAAATTGTCCAAAATCAAGGCTAGAGAGTTGGACAGAGTCCAGATCATTAAATGCCTACTATGTCACAATAAGTGGCTTGGATTTTATAGACAATGAATAGATACTAAAGGATTTTAAGCAAGGAAGAGATTATCCCAGATTTGAGTCTTAGAAAGATCATCTTGAAGACAATGTATGAGAGACAAGGAAAACAGAATTCTATTGCAATAGTAAAAGTAACTGAGAGCCCCAACTTAAACAGTGGTGATTGACAATGGAGAGAATAGGATTGCAGAGCTAATTCAGAGGCAGAATTAACTGGACTTAATAGTTGATTAGCCATGGGGATGAACAAGACAGGAAGAAATCAAGGATCATTTGGAGGTTTCTATTCTAGAGACTGATTATTGTGTCATTTAGTGAGAGAGGTAATACCAAAAAAAAAAAAAAAGAGTATGTTTGAAAGGAGAGATAATTAAGCCAGTTTGGGACATATGGAATTTGAGGTGTCTGTTGGGTATTGGAGATGTCTAGCAGGTTAGATGGACATATGGGTGTAGAGCTCCAAGAGAACAGCCTGGGTAAAAGGTATGGATGTGAGACTTGTCAGAAAGGATGACAAACTAAACTGGGGTGTTAGCACTGAGCATAGGGAGGAAAGAACAGCTTTCAGAGACATAAAAATTTAGAATAGATAGGATCTAGTGATTGATTGGAATAGATAGGATCTAGTGATTCATTGGATAAAGGGAATGTGAAAAAGAGACAAAACCTCAGATTTTTGGTTTCAAAGACTGGGTGCGTGACAATTCCACTGTTATAAGCTGAGTTATGTCCCCTCAAAATTCATATGTTGATACCCTAGCCCCCAGTATTTCCATATTTGACTGTATTTGGCAATAGGGTTTTTAATGAGGTAATTAAGGTTAAATGAGGTCATACGGATGGGCCCTTATCCAATGTAACTGATGTTCTTATAATTAAAGGAGATTAGGATACAGGCATACATAGAGGGAGCATGTCATGTGAATGTGGAGATGGTCATCTACAAGCCAAGGAGAGAGGCCTCAGAAGAAACCAACCCTGATAACACCTTGATCTTGGACTTCTAGCCTCCAGAGCAGTAAGAATATAAATTTCTGCCATTTAAGCTACTCAGTCTGTGGTATTTTGTTATGGCAGCCCTAGCAAACTAATATAGCCACCAACTAAGATAGGGAATATGAGGGGAAAAGCAGGTTAGGAGAAGGTGTTGAAAGAAGACTTTGATATAGAACATGTTGAGCTTGAGATTCCTGAGGTCTATCCAGGTGGAGATGTTCAAATGGCCTTGAAATTAAGATAGAACTGGGTTACAGGTACAGATGTGGAAATCATTGATATGTAGGTGATATTTTCAGCTGTAGGAATGAATGATATAATCTAAGAAGTCTGTGTAAAGTGAGAATGATCATCAAGAAAAGAACCATAAGGCATGTAAACATTAAAAATCAGACTGAGGAAGAGGACTCAAGAAAGGAGAAAAATCAGAGACAGAATATGAAGAGAGAGAGCTTAGAATTAGTCTTTATTTTATCCTGTTTTCATTATAATTAGTTAAGTACATATTGATAGCAGCATTTAAAGAGCTTTAACTTAGTGAAGGAGGCAATATCTTTTCATTTCTGAATCTCAAACACCAAGCACAGTGCCTGACATTTAATATCCCTGCAATAAATATTTGCTGAATCAAATGGAATCGAAAATAGGACTTCGTTCCCTTCTTTGTTTTGTTTGCTTATTTCTGGAGTGTGCAGCATGTATTGCCACTGATATTTTAAGTTCATAGTGAAAAATCATTTCAATGTGTCCTAGGTTTGGTCCCCTTCCAACCCAACCCCCAGGACAATAGTTTTCATTATAACCTTCTGTCTTTGCCATTCTGGATGGAATTCTGTGCACAGAAGTTATATACATATATGGGTATATCTATGTAACAAATCGCAGCACAGGAGTCCCCTGGGCTCCCTCAGGCTCTGGTATGACATATTTGAGCCATATAAATTCAGCTTCTCCTCTGGCATCTGTTAGCCGACTCACTTGCAACTCCACCTCAGCAGTGGTCTCTCAGTCCTCTCAAAGCAGGGAAAGAGTACTGTGTGCTGAGAGACCATGGCAAAGAATCCTCCAGAGAATTGTGAAGACTGTCACATTCTAAATGTAAGTTGATTCATATTTTTTCCCTTTTGAGCAGAAGCATGGTTTCACAGATTTATCATATTGCAAAGTGAACATTAGAAAGTGGAATCAAAGGTGACTTTGAATTATGGCTTGCTTATTGAGGTTTATTATGTATTGTTTTATTCTCTTTGTTCTTTGGTTAGGCAGAAGCTTTTAAATCCAAGAAAATATGTAAATCACTTAAGATTTGTGGACTGGTGTTTGGTATCCTGGCCCTAACTCTAATTGTCCTGTTTTGGGGGAGCAAGCACTTCTGGCCGGAGGTACCCAAAAAAGTAAGTAAATACACATCATAATCTGATGCTTCTGTTCTGAGTTTGATTGAATTTAATTAGTAGGCATATAAATTACTCTGAAAATGAAAATCGTGAAGTCTCTTTTGTGTTTATTTTCTGGTGGTGTGAAAAACTGAATCAAGATTTTTCTCTCCTTCATTTGCCTAATTATTTTGGTAAGGGGAAAAAAACTTGTTTTCTGTATTTTGGTTAGTAATGATAGGGTGTAGAATTACCCATTCTTCTATAATGCTTGTATTTGAGGAGTTAAGACTCCTCCTAGGAGCAAAGTTTTTACTTTAAGAAAAAAATACTTTCCATCTTTCTTTCAATTATCTGGGCAGAAACTGATGGAAAAGTAATTAGACCACCACATAAGGAGAAACCACCCAAAGTGGCAGCAAAGGATTTTCAGGGATTATGTTTCTGACTTAATGCATCTGCAGTGAGAACAGGCAGCAAGCTGCTTTTCAGGAGGAGCAATTCTCATACCTGAATTCACATTTATTTATGACTTAAAAAAAAAAACAGAGCTTTTCAGCTCCTTGCCAGCTGCAATCATCACCGTCCCACGGAGATAGTAATGCCACAAGGTAGAAGCATGCGACCCCAAGTCATTAATCACAGATAACTCAGAAAGCTTCTGATACGGGGGTCATTTGGTGAAGCTTGGCTAGCCACTGTAGTTTGTATTTCTGTACCTTAGTGTTATTGTTACTCCTGGGCTCATATGCAATGGGCAAGTTTAGATATACAATAAATAAATAAAACCATAGTCCCAAATAAAACCATAATCCCTTCATGTTCACAATTTCCATTTGAAAGATAATCAACAAATATACAAACTACAAGTTGTGAAGATAGTTTTCTGGCTTTGCCATGTTTTTCTGTTGGTGTGTGGATTGCTGCTGAAGTTATTGTTATTACTGTTGTTAATTTGTTGTCATAAGATGCTCATTTCTATTTGGTAACAGGTGTAGGGAGGAAAAAGCACAAATCCAGGAAAGAGGATGATACAAGAAAATGGGTTGGCATGGACCATTAGGAGCCAAAGGAGCAATAGGAGCAGAGATAAAGATATGGGTCAGTGGGGAGAGAAAGGCAGAGGGGGAAAAGTAGAAAATAAGCTGGCTAAGTGTCTGAAAGAAAACAGAGATATAAGGCATAACCACCCTTGGGTTCTCCACCTCTGCTGTCATACCCACTTTCATTTAGTCCCAAAGGATATCTTATCAGGTTTAAGTAGGAGGGAGAGCAAGGCAGCCTACTTTGTTTGCCTTTTTATTTACACCTTGTTCCAGAAAGGATTTCAGGCATCACCCAATGCCTATAGTTAGCCCTATCCCCTCCTCCTCCCCTTACTGCTCCTTGCTTCTGAACTACTTACCGTTCAAATGTCTTTCTAGAGAAGCCACCTGTGTTCAGGCCGGCAGGGTGGGTAAAGCAATAGAGATCAGGAAGAAAACAGCAAATTAATAAGAGTGCCAAAATGCATTCCAATACAATTCTGGTACCACTTAGCTAATTCCCAAGGTGATATGTCACCCCACAAGTTGAATCTTGGATCCTCTTGAAAATTATACACGAGTTAAAGGGCCATAAATCCTTTTGTTCTCCATAGCCACAATGTACTTAACTGGGCATGGTGGATAGCTAGTCCTTTTGACCATCCTTAGAGGCTTGCCTAAATAAGGGGCCAGATGGCCTTTCTTGTTTTATCGTTGTCGTTGGTACTGCAAATGCTATTCCAAAAGAGTGTATGTGTTTTTATAAACTTGTAGTGCTATTTGCCTCAGTGCAGCTATAAACGACTAGGTGGAGACCTTGCATTTATATTGCAAAGTGTCAAACTCACTAGCAGGTCCATGGTCTCCTCTGTTTCCCTATTATGTCACCTTTACATCTCATTCTAGTTCTGTTTTTAATGATTATAAGGAGCAATCCTATGATACCTCAAACCAAAAGTAAAACTTGGTCAGTGCATACACAGAAGAGGTGGGATATGCTGCTGAATAAAGTTTATCAAAAATCAAACCTCTTTTGAAGTAATCCATTTTGGGATGTCACTTTCAGCAAAGAGACTCTCAGAAATGAACAAAGCTATTATGAAGTAATCCAGATAAAGACAACAGGTGTCCCCTAGGGCAAGTTTCTCTACCATGAACAAATGTTGTTGGTTTTCCGTTCCAGTGGGGAGTTATGATTTATTGTCTTTGATATTTAAGTCCTGGCCTTCACAAGACCAGGTTTGGTTCATTAAAAACTAAGAAATAAGCTGGAAATGTGGATGTTTTACTTAGTCCACTACTACTTTCAAGTCCCAGACAAAGAGCTCAGGAGACCATCTATGTTTCCAATGGCTGAGACTGTCAATAAGCCTGCCTTAGAGCAGACTTAAGAATTCTGGGAAGAGACTAGCAGTCAGGTTAGTCTTGGAAGAGCTGCACAGGAAAAGGATCCAGGTATCTTACACAA
Source organism: Papio anubis (assembly GCF_008728515.1). Classification (NCBI taxonomy): domain Eukaryota; kingdom Metazoa; phylum Chordata; class Mammalia; order Primates; family Cercopithecidae; genus Papio; species Papio anubis. The sequence continues at coordinate 52,257,911 of NC_044996.1, read as the reverse complement.
ATTAAAGACTCTCTCCTTAATGGTATGGCCTAGCAAGAAACAAGAGTTAGCAGATTAAAATCCAGTCTCTTTGGGCTTTCCTTAACAAGTCTGTGAGACTTGTGGGGACTCTGTGGCCCTTGGTAGAGAGAGCTGTGTATGCAACTGTGCTTACTGGTGGCAGTGATTTGTTTGCTGTCCTGGGAATTCCTCCAAGCTCTTAGTGTTTGCTCTCCTAGCCTCCACCACGCCTCCGTTTTATTTTGCCTTTCAACATCTGTGTATAATAAACAGTATTTATTTAACATCCCACATCTGGTGTTGACATTTCCATGCCAGTAAGTCCTTCTCCTCACTCCCGCTTTGGTGTGTACAAAAGATCCAGATTCCTGTATCCAAATTGAGAAAAAGCCATGCTTGACCTCCTCCCCTCACACACCTCAGGTGTGTGTGCACACAGGTGTGCACACGCACAGACACACACACACACCCCAGAGAGAGAAAGAAATCGAAATAAAGTGAAACAAGGATGACTAACTCTGGGTGAGCTGCTGCATTTTCTTACAGGTCCCAGGCCCCTGACCCACAGCCACATATAGGAGCCACCTGAGCTAAATGAAAGCCAGGTCCATCCAGCTCTCTATTCAGCTTTCTTAAATAAGCAGAAGAGACCTATTCAGTCCCAGCAATTTTGAGAAAGCATCGTAATGAGGCTTCCCTTCCAGGCAGTGATTGCCCTGGGATCACTGAAGCAGAATCGCCAAAGAAACATTCTTGCTTAAAGCCCCCTGTATTACACATTTTACTGGAAACAGTCAGAAGCCAACTCCTCAGCTAATTAATCCAACATGAAGAAAACAAATCAGAAAAATCCTAGCCTTTAAACCAACAGTTTAGAAACATAGCACAGACCTTGTAGCCCATCCCTGCCAATCCTTTGTGGAGTGAGGCAGAAGAATCATACATTTAATAAATAAAAGATGGTCCTTATTGCCTTACATAGGAGCTGCCTGGTGACTTTAGGGTTGTTTGAAAGCCATCAGGACCACACAGCAATCAACAGATTTGTGAGGATGTTCCTTCAACTTCTACATATTACCAGAGCAATGAGGAGTGGTAGGGATAAGCGGGCGTTTTTCTGCCCTCCTGCCACACCTCATTTGCAGGTGATCATTAAAACAGTCTCCCACAGCGTTGTGAGCCCACTGTCATTCTAGGCTGAAAATCCTTTGCTCAGAAGAAGCACTTTCTTGATGAGTCTGACTGCAACTTTTTGTGCGTGCCTATTTCTTGGCACGCACAATTGGGCATTAGCCCAATATTAACTTTTTTCACTCCTCTCTAGGCACACAAGGAAAACAACTTTCCTCCCCAGGTCCTCTGGGCTTTCCTACACCACAGTCTGGTGGGTGAAATGTGGGTCTAGAGAAATATTAATATACCCTCAAGGAAAAAGTTGAAGACGTAACTGGAATATTTTTTGACAGGGAGACTGAGCTTTACCAGATGGTGCCATGTTGGCATTCTTAAAAAAAAAAAAAAAAAAAAAAAAAAAAAAAAAAAAAAGACCTCCCTTCATTTTCCTCCTAATGCATTGTGAGACCCAGGGCCACCCTTGTACAACTCTCACTGGACCAGCTCTTACTCTGGGCTACTCAAGGGCAGCTCCCAGCAATTATGTGGAGCCAGGCTGTGGTTGTGATGGCATGTTCTTCTTAGTCAGTCTCTTCATTCTCCTAAGGCAGCATTTGCTGAACAACTTATATGACACCAGGATGAAGAGCCTAGGCCTTCAAAGACAGCTGTTCTGGAGTGGTTGGGAGTGGAATTGGGGCTGTAGAGGAAGTAGCCTGGATGATCAACAGATGGTAGCAGTAGGAGTAGTCCAATGATCAACCTGACAGGTTGATCTGAGCAAATCTCGGCAGACTTTGCTAACTATCTAACGTTACAGATGAAAAGGAGTGAAGGATTAAAATAGGAACTGAGTCCCTAGAGACACTCAGTGACTTGCCCAAAATCACACAGCTTGTAAGTGGTGGGGTTAATGTTAGAACTAGATCTGAAGATTCTTTCCACTATTCTTCAGCTGCATTTAAGAATCGGGGATGGGGATAATGGGTAGGGGAAAAACTTACTGGCCAGCTCAAGTCTGTAGATAAAAGAAGTAGCTTTTTCTTGTTGAAAAAGAATGTCTGTACTGCTTATGCCAATATTTTGCATATTGCCAAATGGTGATTGAAGATGCAGAACTCTAACTTCGCATAAGGAACAATCTGTCTGCTCTGTGTTGGTAAAGAAATACCCAGAGGCCCTTTAATTCCCCCAAGTTAGGTTAATAATAATATGGTACAGTGCATTCTCTTCCCTTCCTTCCAGCCTAACACCTGCTAGCCAGCTATTCTGAGCATGTATTTCACCTTTGGAGAGTGTACCTCATAAACAGACAGTAAGGGATGAAGATGGAGTGAAGAGCAGCTAGATTAATCACAGGCTTCAAAAAACAAACCTAAGCCAAATGCCCTCAAATCCCTGTCAGGACAGGCTAAAGCTTCTTGCCCCCAAAACAGATCCATCACACTGAGGTCTGAGATAGCTTTACTTTTTATAAAAAGCTTTCTTTTCTGATCTCAGGGACTGCCACAGAGGCAAGAAAACAGGGAAAACCGTGAAAGAGGGATGTTAGGGCTCATTTGCTGCCTGAATGGAGGATTTAACTGGACTGAAGACAGAATTCCTGGGCAGGGAAGAAAAATGGGTTGTGTCCTCTACATGTTTTGTCAGTGTGGTCTCCTTACACCTCTCACTCCCTGGACTTAATCACATATCTGTCTCATTTCACTTCTGATTCCTATTCCACTCCATTGGCTTCCTTGTTCCATTCCAATGTTCTGGTTCTTATAGTTAAGGCCAGCCTTATGTGTGGGTGGAGTAAGAGCCCATTTGAATGGTGCTGGAAAGATGCCCTTGCCCCCAAATATCTCCCATTCCTCGTGCCACTGTGCCTATTAGATTGGTGCAAAAGTAATTGTGGTTTTTGCCATCGAAAGTAATGGCAAAGTAATAAAGTAATAAAATCGACCATTAGTACTTCATTCCTCTGAGTGAAGTATTGCACTCAAATTTTTAAACAGACAAACATTCATCACTAATATCTAAGTGTGAAATCATGGGTCAGATTGATTTCTTCTTTGTCATAAGGTACCTGAAGCACCACAAGATTCCTAGATGTCTAGACAGGAGACAAAGGGACAGACAGAGATGGGAAGAGAAGGGGGAAGGGCTATGAGGGTATAGAATGAATATGAAAATAGAACAGAAAAGGAAAGCTAGAAGCACCAAAAATTAACTCTATTTGCCAGTGGGGCAGGGGTGTACTTCTCATCATATTTTGTCCTTGCCTTATCCTTCCTGGAATAAAGTTGAGTTGGAGGCAGCTGAGATGAGCTACTTGTAGCCCACTCACACCTCTCTTCAGGCCAGTCATCCTGTCTCTGTTTTAGCTTGCTCCTGAAGAGGACAAAGCCATTTATTCTTTCATCTCCAGAAAGACCTTCAACCCCTGAGCCAGGAAGCTTAGTAGAGAGCAAAGTACTTGTGATGCCAAAGGCATGAGCTCAGTCTTCATATGGGCCAGTGAAGCTTGCATAGCCATTACCCAAGCAATGTGCTCCACAGGGACCCAGGCGAGACAGTGTGTCTGGATTTGCTCATACCCATCTCCAAACAGTCCAAAGTGGGCCACCAGCATCATCTTCCTAGACGAAGAATGGTCTGTTCCAAAAGGACACCTTGATAGTGAAATTCTGTCTGGGTGAATATATAGCTTCCCACTCCTACCCCCTACCAAGGAGTCACACATAAACGAAGTCATTCTGTTCCCACTCTATTTAGTAACTTATCATTACTAACATAAAGTCAACAAGTTAATGAGCACAATCAGAATGGACCCCTTCTCTCCTACCAAAAAAAAAACTCTTTGCAGGAATGTTGAAAATAATCAAGATCTGCTGAGCTTGGCAGTTTCCAATAGTTTTCATCTAGCAAGGTGTCCAAGTAAAGTGTATTGCCAACAGTGCAGGAAAACTCATTCCACAGAAACACACTGAAATTCTAAATGTCACCAGTAGGTTCCATAGTCTTCTACCAGTGATTGAAAATACAGCCTGTATTTTTTCTTTCGCCCAGTTAGGCAGTGTTCCAGCATCCCCTAGTCTCTAACCTCATTTTTCCATACAATAATCCATCAGTGGTGCTACTGATGAAATAAACACCCCACCCCAGCCCCCAATGGCTAGTGGCATCAACATTTGTCTCAAAAATGGATAGTATTTCTAACAAAATTCCCCCGTTGGGAGAGCTGACAAGACTGGATCTGAAGTGGATGCCTCTCTCCTCTACTTAAGTCAGACAGACTGAGAGCTCAATTTGTTGCCATAGGTAGACGTTTCTCTTCTCAAGCTGGCTGCAGAGCTGGAATTAAGGACATATTTATTGCTAGAAGCAAATAACAAACCTAAAGGAATTTGCTAACTATCACAAACCAGGCCAGACTTCCTGAGTTAACTCTGCAGTTGCTGGAGAGTTCTAAGTATTGTTTTTCTTTCACTTTTAAAATGATTTTTTTAAAAGACCTTGCCAATACTCAAAAATCTCTCTTTAGGAAGATAAGGATGTGCCATTGGTGGGGAAAATTTATTCAACAAATACTTAGGTTCCAACCATGTCCAAGGCACTGTAGAGCTACCAAGGGGTAAATGACATTGACTCTTGATTTTCTCTTCAGCAGCTACATTAGACTTGCCACCCTTGAAGTAATACTTGCTTCTACAAATGGTTCCAATTTGTTTTTCTCTAGTTGAGTTGGTGAATATTTGACCAGGTTAAACTAACATTCAGTCAATGGCATCAGCAGACACTAAAAAACGACCCAACCTCGTGTAAGTTCTCTACAAGGCTGCCACTGGGAACCGTATCATTAGAAAGCAATGTGGGCTCTGAAGACTTGCTTTTTAAGGCTTTTAGTTTTCCAAATTTTTTTTCATAAGGAAAAATGAATATGAAGAAACTTGATAAACAAAGGTCTCCTAATGACAGAGATAAGATAGACTTCCAAAAGGCATCATCAGGTCTGGCCTGGTTTGTGACAGATAACAAATTCCTTTACGCTTATTTGCTTCTACCTATAAATATGCCCTAAAATTATAAGATAAGGGCTTACTCCTAAACTGCAGTACCATATGGGACTGGTCCTCTTGGTCTTTAGAAATACAATTGCCTCTTTTAGAGCACAGGAGAAAATCTGGGGTTTTGTTTTAGCCACTCAAGAAAGACCTGATGAGCAGCCTTTCTTCTTGGGAGGCTCCACGTTACTTAATGCAGGACACTTGGCTCAGTTGGCTTAATTCCATATACACAAAAGAATCTGCAGAACTTGAAAACAACTGAATATGGCTTGGGAAACAGAACCCAGGAACAAACTGGGTGGGGTTGGTTGCCCTATAAAGAGAAGACTAAGGAAAGGTATAAATGTTTCCTGGAGTTTAAGGTGCAAAAGGAAGCAAACAGAGCAGGGTAGGACTAATATTGGCAAGGAGAAAGTCTTCAGATTCTAAAAGGATAGACTCAAGGCTGTTGTGGCAATATTAAAGCCCTGGATAGATAAGGAGACAAACAATACGTAACCATTTTAAGTGTATTCAAATCTCTTTCTCAGACCTAATGAATTTCATGGGCGAGGGAAGGGGCAGTGTGGGGGGATTGGGGGGCGTGATTACTTAGCACTTGGAAAGGGAAGTGGTAGCTTAAAGAAGCAGCATAGGTTTTAGGTGATCCCTCAGCTTAACACAAGGGGAAAATACTTTATAGGCTGGTTTGCAAACTATCATTTGCTATTTAGCCAAGGCTGCCAAGAAAACTGTTGGAATTCTTAGTAATTAGTTCAGCAGCTTGGCTTGAATTCAAAATACCAGCTCTGAAGTGATCTCCGTATCAGCTGCAGCACCAAAAAGCACCTCACTTTAGGGACACACTGAGTATCCTTTTTTTTTTTTGAGATGGAGTCTTGCTCAGTCGCCCAGGCTGGAGTGCAGTGGCAAGATCTCGGCTCACTGCAAGCTACGCCTCCCAGGTTCATGCCATTCTCCTGCTTCAGCCTCCCGAGTAGCTGGGACTACAGGCGCCTGCCACCACGCCCGACTAATTTTTTTGTATTTTTAGTAGAGACGGGGTTTCACCGTGTTAGCCAGGATGATCTCCATCTCCTGACCCACACTGAATATCTTAGAGATTGTTTTCCTCTGTTCTCCCAGACCTATGACATGGAGCACACTTTCTACAGCAATGGAGAGAAGAAGAAGATTTACATGGAAATTGATCCTGTGACCAGAACTGAAATATTCAGAAGCGGAAATGGCACTGATGAAACATTGGAAGTACACGACTTTAAAAACGTAAGTTGGATGTTTTCCCCCTAAGGCTTTCCACTTAAAATATTAGAGCAGTTGAGTCAAGTTAAAAATAGCCTCCATCTAAAATTTGAATTCAAATGGAAACCTAGAGGAGGCTAGCATTCCATTATGAATTCAAATTTTGCTAGTCTGGTACCCCAACAGATCATGGAACTTACTAATAGTGGGTCTTTTGGGAAGCTTTATTGTTGTTTTGTCTGTTTCATAGGGATACACTGGCATCTACTTCGTGGGTCTTCAAAAATGTTTTATCAAAACTCAGATTAAAGTGATTCCTGAATTTTCTGAACCAGAAGAGGAAATAGACGAGGTATGTAAGAAGAATAACTGTGGTGGCAAAAGGCATCATTTATTGGATGCTACCTATGTGCCAAACATTGTACTAAATGCTTCACTTTTCTTTGATTCTCCGACAACCTTATAGATAGGTGCTATTATTATCATCATTTTCAGATCAGGAAACTCGAACTCAGAGCCAAAAAGTGACTTGCTCAAGGTCACACAGCTAGTGAGTAGCAGACTGGGGTCTTGAACTTAGGCCTTTCAAAAAACTGAATTGCATAATTTTAGGTGCAATGCTATACTTTTATACCAGGGCACCCATTAACATTATGTTGATTTTCTCTGAAGCCAAAGATTTCTAGTAAGAGGGATGAGCCAGAGAAACAAAATCTTGCCTCAGATAAAGCATTTTTTAAAAAGAAAGTTCCAAAGCCACCTGGGGTTCTTGCCACTTTTGTCACACTTCAGTATTCACCTATTTTAAAGATTGTGGTTCATTCACCTTACCATTTTATGCTGGGCTGCTAATGGAATAATTCACTTTTATTTTTATTTTTTGAGACGGAGTCTTGCTGTGTCACCCAGGCTGGAGTGCAGTGGCCGGATCTCAGCTCACTGCAAGCTCCGCCTCCCAGGTTTACGCCATTCTCCTGCCTCAGCCTTCCGAGTAGCTGGGACTACAGGCGCCCGCCACCTCGCCCGGCTAGTTTTTTGTATTTTTTTTTTTTTAGTAGAGACGGGGTTTCACCGTGTGAGCCAGGATGGTCTCGATCTCCTGACCTCGTGATCCGCCCGTCTCGGCCTCCCAAAGTGCTGGGATTACAGGCTTGAGCCACGGTGCCCGGCCAATAATTCACATTTAACCTCACTAGGAAAGGCAAAAGCAAAGAAGGTGAACACTGAAATGTGATACAAACTCTCTAAAAACACCCTGCTAGGCCAAAGTAAGGCAACCTAGGGTGCTGGTGCAATCACTGAATGGCCCCTGAAAACCTAATGGGAGATGGATGTTATTGCCTATAATACAACTATCTGTAAGGTCCCTGAGGCTCTTTATTGTTTCCTGTTATTTTGTCTATAATTACAGTATGGTTTTATTAGTGGGAGAAGGGGGACCTCAGTTAAGGTCATATTGTGACAACATATCCCCACTATAGGAAGAAAAAAACAAGCATTGGTTTAGTTTACTGCTTAGCTGGAAAATCTAAAGTGGAATTATGGCAATATCAGAGTGATCCTTCTTTATTTATTTATTTATTTATTTATTTATTTATTTATTTATTGAGACGGAGTCTCACACTGTCACCCAGGCTGGAGTGCAGTGGGGCAATCTCAGCTCACAGCAAGCTCCGCCTCCTGGGTTCATGCCATTCTCCTGCCTCAGCCTCCTGAGTAGCTGGGACTACAGGCACCCGCCATTTTTTTTTCTTTTCTTTTTTTGTATTTTAGTAGAGACGGAGTTTCACCATAGCCAGGATGGTCTCAATCTCCTGACCTCGTGATCCGCCCGCCTAGGCCTCCCAAAGGCTGGGATTACAGGCGTGAGCCACCGCGCGCGGCCATGGCAGAGTGATCTTTCTACAAACTATAAAAACCTCTTTCTTTCTTCTCTCTCTCCCTGTTCTTTTTCACTTTTCTCCCACCCAGCTCCCTCCATCTTGATTCTCACTAACCCATTTCTTTTCCTTTATTTTTTCTTTATTTGGGGGTAGTGGGTGGGGAGGACTATTTTTCCTTCCCTTACCCAAGTCTTAGAGCTGTCATTGGCTCCCATTTTACTCTTTCATGCTACTGGTCTCCTCAGGGCCAGAGAAGTTACAGACCCTTGTTACTAGAATTTCCAAGAAAACAAAGAACGTTCTCCCAAAGATGATGCTCTGCTCCCAAGGTCTATGGTAGTGACAGAGTTTGGAGACTTTTTTTTTTTTTTTAAAGTAAGCATGAGTTAGATGCATCTGAGGAATAGATCAACGTTCAGGATATTAGGAATGACTACAGTAGGCAAAGGTAAGATAAAAGGAAAATCAATAGGATTAAAAAGCTACTATACACAATAACATATGCTAATTACGTTCAGAAAATAATGTAAGCATTTGAGTAGGCCAGACAGCAATGAGAACCTGAAGTGATATAATAGGATTTATTTTTCTGAAAGATTAAGGCAAAGGGGGCTGGGCACGGTGGCTCACACCTATAATCCCAGCACTTTGGGAGGCTGAAGAGGGGGATTACTTGAGGTCAGGAGTTCGAGACCACTCTGGTCAACATGGTGAAAACCCATCTCTACTAAAACAAAACAAAATTAGCCAGGCATGATGGCGCGTGCCTGTAATCCCAGCTACTGAAAAGGATGAGGTGGGAGGATCGCTTGAACCCGGGAGGTGGAGGTTTCAGTCAGCCGAGTTCGCGCCACTGCACTCCAGCCTGGGCGACAGAGCGAGACTCAGTGTCAAAAAATAAATAAACAAATAAAAAATAAAGGAAAAGGCTCATAATGTCTCATTTTGGCCCTAATTTAGTCTTCAGTTAATTTCACCAAATATTTTAAATAACACAAATATTCATTTCATGATAGTAAGAATATTGTAGCTTCAAGTAAATCTTATTTTTTATATACACACCACAGATTTTCTTTTAATGAGACAAATTTGTGGTCCTGAATGACAAAACCCTCTTCTGTACTTCCCTCCACACTGTATCCATGGCATGTGTATTTTAAACATGCAGAGCAGGTATATAAATAGCCCTGATTTTGCTAACAAAGCTAGTCAGCATACCAACCTCATTTTATACAATTCCTTTCAATGCATCTCAAGGTCGTTACAGACTCAAGGACAAAGGTGCTAAGACTTTAGAATTGTAAATGATTCCGGGAGAAATTAGTAAGAACTAGGTATACAACACAATTACCTCAATACTAGAAACTGAAGAGAAAGTGGCGTCCTTCACAGTATACAAAAAGCTGCTTAAAGCAAAAACGCTCTGTGAGATAAACTCTAAGCATCTACAATGAAAGGAATGCAATAGTAGGAAGGCCAGTGAAGTCAAAAACTGGAGACCTCACTTTAAAACATAAAAAGACATCTTTTGTATGATAACTGGCTACCATCAACAGGCAAATCTTGTAAAACCCAAATATTAGATCCCATTGTTATTGAATTGATCTCACGAGTTTGGATTATAGGAGTTTTTTCAGCTCCAGATCAAATCCTGCTTGCCACCCAAGATGCAAGCCTAAATAAGGCAGGCTAACAAAATGTATTTATAAAAAAGAAAACAAATGTAAATCACTCAGGGTTCCAGAAGCTCAAGTTAAAACATACACAGACCCAGGACATGCTGAAAATAATGAAGCGCCTTTCTGACTTTGAGTGAAATGGTAACAGAGAAGGCTCCTAGTTTAGTAAGCAGCCTTGCTGTTAGACCCAGGATGGAGGAAGGATCAGTTGTTAACTCCCCCAACACCCACTGAATGCAAGGCACAGAGCTAGTTCACCAGCAGCACTAGGATTAAAATTGTTACTCACACTCAAAATATGTTGTTTTCCAGCATCCCATAATGTCTCACTTGTTCTATTAATTTCTCTGCCAATCCCCACCCTAAGCTACTTTCTTCTTTCAGAATGAAGAAATTACCACAACTTTTTTTGAACAGTCAGTGATTTGGGTCCCAGCAGAAAAGCCTATTGAAAACCGAGATTTTCTTAAAAATTCCAAAATTCTGGAGATTTGTGACAACGTGACCATGTATTGGATCAATCCCACTCTAATATCAGGTATGACATCCTTACCCTCATCCTCCTCCTATTTTCTAAGACAGTAACAGGTTAACATTCCCAGCATTTAGAGGCTACGTTTCTAGGAAAACAAATGATTGGTTTATACCTTCTTGGATGAGTCTATATATGCTGACTGCCAGTGAGGAGGGAATTTTTCACAGCCAAGTTATAAATCAGAAAAATTAATGTTGACAGGCTTTTAAATATCCCAGCAAAGGTAACACCATCCTAATGTGACTAGTGATAGCAAAAAACTAATCTATCTTTCTTTGCACATCTATATTCATTGCAGTCGTTATACCAGACCGTTGCTCAAACCACTGTGGGTCCAACCCAAGAATAGAGGAGAGAAGGGCAAAAACAATACTCTGCTGTCAAGAAGGATTCCCTATGTCAAATGGTGGCATTTTCCTTAGAAAATAAGACAATCACTGCAATACAAATTTCTTTGTCGCTCTTTTAGGAATTACTATAAAAGTAGTTGAGGGCTAGACGTCCAGAGTAGAAGAGTCCAGCCCTCAACTTCCAGTCAGCCCATAGAAAAGGTAAAGGCCCCCGGATGTCTTAGTCTGTTTAGCTAACATGCAATTTGGCCTCCCTCATTCTGCACAGCATAGATTACTCTATTACCCAAGAGAGGTTATTCTCACCAATGTAAGCATCTGTGGGTACTCTTTAGAGATATAAAAAAGGTGACTAAATGCAGTGTGGTATCCTGGACTGGATACTGGAACAGAAAAAGAACATTAGTAAAAATACTAATGAAATCTGAATAAAGTCTGTAGTTTAGTTAGTAACATTGCACCAATGCTAACTTCTGATTTTTTATCATTGTACCATGGTTATGTAAGATAACATTAGGAGAAACTGGGTGAAGAATATGTGAACTCTGTACTATTTCTGCAACTCTTCCATAATCTAAGATTACTTCTAAACAGAAAGTTTTTAAAAAAAATTTTAAGACAAGAAACATAAGGAAAGTGGGAGGACAGAGGATGTCAAATCAATTCAGGCAACCGAGAAATATTTATTGAGCATCTACCATGGGTAAAATCATCACTGTAGGAGATACAGAAGTCCCTTGTTCTCAGTTTTTAATTTAGTATGCTGGTAAGGCAAAGCAGTAAATGTTTGATGCCAAAGAAGCAAAGAAGTTTGTGTATGTAGAAATGATCAGGCTTGTTTTGGAAACTACTCTAAAATATCAACTGAAGGAGCTTGGAAAAGTGGTCCATGCCTAAATGATGCCAGTTTAAAGACACAATGAATATCTCTATCCCCAGCTGCTATTCCCCCAAGCACTTCTTTCAGGAACATTTGCAAAGCAGTTGCATCACAACTTTGCATTTATTATCTTAGTTTCCGAGTTACAAGACTTTGAGGAGGATGGAGAAGATCTTCACTTTCCTGCCAACGAAAAAAAAGGGATTGAACAAAATGAACAGTGGGTGGTCCCTCAAGTGAAGGTAGAGAAGACCCGTCACGCCAGACAAGCAAGTGAGGAAGAACTTCCAATAAATGACTATGTGAGTTATGTTTATGTAAACTCTTGATAGAGGAGAAAAAAAGAGCCCTCACAAAACTTACTACCCCTCAGATCACAATCGTTGGAAGGAGGATGATCATGGCTTTAACAAAAAAAAAAAAAAAATGTTTAAGCAACTTGAAATCTCCGGGAGGCTCATTCAAAATCAATCTCAATCTCTGTAGATGTATCTCCATGATCAGGCTAAGGAGCTTAATTTCTCACAAGCCCCCAACTCATACAGTCTTCTAGTTCTCCCCTGCTTGGTGAGAACTCTTGCTAGTGAACCTTCCTCTCCCACCCCCAACACTGGCTTCTTCTTCTTTCAGACTGAAAATGGAATAGAATTTGATCCCATGCTGGATGAGAGAGGTTATTGTTGTATTTACTGCCGTCGAGGCAACCGCTACTGCCGCCGCGTCTGTGAACCTTTACTAGGTTACTACCCATATCCATACTGCTACCAAGGAGGACGGGTCATCTGTCGTGTCATCATGCCTTGTAACTGGTGGGTGGCCCGCATGCTGGGGAGGGTCTAATAGGAGGTTTGAGCTCAAATGCTTAAACTGCTGGCAACATATAATAAATGCATGCTATTCAATGAATTTCTGCCTATGAGGCATTTGGCTCCTGGTAGCCAGCTCTCCAGAATTACTTGTAGGTAATTCCTCTCTTCATGTTCTAATAAACTTCTACATTATCACCAACAGCCTGATTGCTGCTGAACACACTGGGTAAGTGTTTGCTGAGAATATTCCCAGCAGCTGAAATGGAGCAGACCTGTCAAACATAGATGACTATGCTGAAGGCTCAGAAAACAATGCCCCAAAATGAAAGCGTCAGAAGCAAAAGTTTTTCTCTGACCTTCCCCTAACTGCCAGTCTCTCAGTCCCATTCTCCCCCGAGGATAGCCATAAAAACTAGAATCCCTCTTCCTCAAGGTGTGTCATAGAAATCAGAACCCCTTTTTTCCAAAGTCAGTCATTAAACCTAAAAATATCACTCTGATTTTTCCTCTGCTTTTCTGGGTAAAAGCTGGCCATAAGGAAATTATCTGACCTAGCTTGTTTGACTGTAGGTTATAAGACTCCCTTTCCAGAGAGGATCCAACAGGTTTGGAAGTAGAAAAGGGCAAAGCATAATGATACCTAAGTATCATATTTTACTCTGCTGTATTAAGACAGTGGAAATAAGGGGCTGATGATAAAATGTCTCCATAACTGATGCATTAAAAACATATCCTTTTGTGCATAGCCCCAGTGTTTAATTATATGAAGGACATATTGTGAACTTGCTTAAGTATCAATTAAGCTGCTGGACAGGCAGTGTGTCACAGCGGGCTAACACTAAAATATTTCAAATGTGCAGACTCAGCAAAGGAGAAAGCTAAACTAGCAAAAAGGGTCTCAGGCTCTCCTCCTATAAACAGGAACTCAACTTAGGACAAATTCAACATTCCATAGCCTTCCCATCTGGCTCCTCTTTATATCAGTATTTGATTAGATACATTTCCAAGGCAATTGTCTAAAAAACAAGAACTCATAAATACCACTCGCAGAAACAGGCATCATAGGAAATTGTTGAGGTGAGGAATCAAATGAGATTTTCCCTCCCAAATCACAGGGAACTAGCACTATACCACTTTCTTAAAGAAAATGTAAGGGCCTACTTCCCAATCACTCCATACTTTGCTTGGGAAAGGAAAAGGGGGCAAAGGGGAAAGAAAGAGGTTAAAGGGTAACGTTAACCTTGATGTCCCAGCCAGTTTCAGTTTCAAAATTCGTGCTCTACCAATCTGTCACCCCTTCTAGTTTCATTTGAAGGTAGCATACTTCATTGCTCAACTTCAAAGTTATTGTGTCATGAAAATGTCTGTCTGGAACTTTCTATCAGAAAAGTATTTTCAAATAAATTCTTCACCAAGATGCCTGTGGGCAGGAGTCATTTTCTCCCAGTTAATATTTGAGGAAATCCATAGAAAATGGCTTTGCCCAAGGTTGAGTTGCGATTAGTCAGTCATTAATTGGTAATTAGCATATATGCCATACTTGGATTACCAATTTTCACAGAATGAGAGCACAATAAAATATATCTAACAATGCACATTACTGAAAATATTTTTAATTGATGATTTAGAAGACATCTGATTGTTTTAGAGTACTTTGATTATCATAACAAGCACTAATTTATAGCTGAAATAGAAAAACGTAAAAGATGTGAAATTACTTTGAGGTTATATGAATTTCATGATGTTTCTATCATTGTTTTTTAATAAGACTACCCATTTTTAACATTGCTTTTTTAGATCAGCCAATAATTTTATTTATTTTTTCTATTTTTTATTTATTTTTCCATAGGTTATTGGAGTACAGGAGGTATTTGATTTTATGAGTAAGTTCTTTAATGGTGATTTGTGAGATTTTGGTGCACCCATCACCCAAGCAGTATACACTGCACTCTATTTGTGGTCTTTTATCCCTCACTGCCCTCCCACCCCGACCCTTTCTCCCAAGTCGCCAAAGTCCATTATATCATTCCTTTTTTTTTTTTTTCTTGAGACGGAGTCTGGCTCTGTCGCCCAGGCTGGAGTGCGGTGGCACGATCTGGGCTCACTGCAAGCTCTGCCTCCCAGATTCACGCCATTCTCCCGCCTCAGCCTCCCTAGTAGCTGGGACTACAGGCGCCCGCCCTCACGCCTGGCTAATTTTTTGTATTTTTAGTAGAGACAGGGTTTCACTGTCTTAGCCAGGATGGTCTCGATCTCCTGACCTCAGGTGATCCGCCCCCCTTGGTCTCCCGAAGTGCTGGGATTACAGGCGTGAGCCACTGCGCCCAGCCCATTGTATCATTCTTATGCCTTTGTGTCCTCATAGCTTAGCTCCCACATATCTGTGAGAACATGCAATATTTGGTTTTCCATTCTTGAGTTACTTTACTTAGAATAATAGTCTCTGGCAGGACGCGGTGGCTCAAGCCTGTAATCCCAGCACTTTGGGAGGCCAAGGTGGGTGGATCACGAGGTCAGGAGGTCGAGACCATCCTGGCTAACACAGTGAAACCCTATCTCTACTAAAAATACAAAACAAAACAAAACAAAAAAAAATTAGCTGGGCGTGGTGGCGGGCGCCTGTAGTCGCAGCTACTCGGGAGGCTGAGGCAGGAGAATGGTGTGAACCCGGGAGGTGGGGCTTGCAGTGAGCCGAGATCTTACCACTGCACTCCAGCCTGGGCAACAGAGCAAGACTCCATCTCAAAAAAACAAAAAAAAAAGAATAATAGTCTCCGAGCTCATCCATGTCACTGCAAATCCCGTTAATTCATTCCTTTATATGACTGAGTAGTAGTCCATCATATATATGTGTGTGTGTACATATATGCATATATATGTGTATATATGTATATACATATATATGTGTATATATGGATATATATGTATATGTGTGTATATATATCCGTGTATATATGTGTGTATACATATGTGTGTCTATATATGTGCATATATATACATGCATATATATATATATATATATATATATAAAAGTTTCTTTATCCACTGGTTGATTGATGGGCATTTGGGTTGGTTCCACGATTTTGCAATTGTGAAGTGTGCTGCTATAAATATGCGTGTGTAAGTATCTTTTTCGTATAATGACTTCTTTTCCTCTGGGTAGATACCCAGTAGTGGGATTGCTGGATCAAATGATAGTTCTACTTTTAGCTCTTTAAGGAATTTCCACACTGTTTTCCATAGTGGCTGTACCAGTTTACTTTCCCACCAGCAGTGTAGAAGTGTTCCCTGATCACCACATCCATGCCAACATGTACTGTTTTTTGATGTTTTGATTGCTACCATACTTGCAGGAGTAAGGTAGTATCGCATTGTGGTTTTGATTTGCATTTCCCTGTAGATCAGCCAATAATTTTAAATTCCTGAGACACTCAAATTTATGCAGTCTACAGTATACTATATATACCATGCTCTATAAGGGACATAAATGAAGTAGAAAATATACTCCCTATTTCCAAAGAAAGATGAGACACCCAAAATACATAAGCCCTAACGTAGGAACTTATACACAACTAACTACAGTTGTATATGCTGTGTGCATGTGCACACACACACACACATACACTCTAAGAGGTATAGATGATTCCATATCACATTTTAGGACTCAGAGTTCCTACTCACATTCAGGAAGCATTTCTTGCTCAAATGAGATACCTCAACCTCCAAATAATTTCACAGTGGGAAATTGTGATCCTCTTAATGAGCCAGAATGAGTTCAAAAAAAAATACAAGGGCATGCTGAAAGAAGCATTCAATCCTGGGCACAGTAGCTCACGCCTGTAATCCCAGCACTTTGTGGGGCCAAAGCAGGGGGATCACAAGGTCAGGAGTTCGAGACCAGCCTGGCCAATACGGTGAAACCCTGTCTCTATTGAAAATATTAAAAAAAAAAAAAAAATTAGCCGGGAGTGGTGGTGCATGCCTGTAATCCCAGTTACTCAGGAGGCTGAGGCAGGAGAGTCGCTTGAACCTGGGAGGCAGAGGTTGCAGTGAGCCGAGATGGCACCACTGCATTCCAGCCCAGGCAACAGAGAAAAAAGAAGAAGAAGAAGAGGAAGAGGAAGAAGAGGAAGAGGAAGAGGCATTTAAATTATCACATGCTTAGAAGGGGGGAGTTGCAGGGGGAGGGGAACAGCACAGCAAACAAACAAATCTAAACACACTCATCTGTCACTTCAATTTAGGTCCAGGCTAGGTTGGAAAGGAAAAAGTATAAATACCTCGCTCATCACAAATTTTTACCCCTCATGTGAATCCTGTGTAGAGATTCCTTATTCGGTGCCTTAGACTTCCTCACATTCAACCCACTTAAGCTAGAGCTGCCTCTCTTCCTTACACCCTTCCCTAAGCCCAGCCTCTTCAAAGAGCAACATCAAAGTAACTCTGACCTCCCAAGCCAGACACCTTGCAGTAATTATAATCTATCCCTGTCACCCACTCCAGGTCTTTTGTTGCCAAATGTTTTCTCTTCTAAACCTTCCCCACTGGATTATTTCTTAGATCATTTGTTACAACTTCCTCCCTGCTGAAGTTCCCAGGTTGGAGATGGAAAGTAAAGTAAAAATGCTTACACACAAAATTTGTTTTTCACTCATAGATTTCATTAATGCCATTTCCTTTCCTGAGAGTCTACAATAGCTACTTACTTACTACATTAAGGATCAGGCCTACCTCGCATTCAAAACATCCTGATTCAAACAACCCTAAACTACCACCTTGTAGCTCTTTTCTCCTCCTACTACCCTACCTACCACTCTTGCTTTTCTCAGGCATTTTAGTTTCATTCTGTTTGTCCAGTCATCCCATCTCCTTTACAGACTTGTCTCTCACTATTTGAAGAGATTTTTCAAATCCCATTTTCCTCTTCCCCAAACATGGAATCTAAATTCTCTCTACTTCATTCTATGCCTGTATGAATTAATACTGTCGTTCCTTGGTATCTGTGGGGGATTGGCTCCAAGACCTCCATGGATACCAAAGTCCTCGAATGCTCAAGTCCCTGATATAATATGAAGTAGTATTTGTATATAACCTACACACATCCTTCCTTATACCTTAAGTCATCTCTCGATTACTATTTATAATACCTAACACAATACAAATGCTATGCAAATAGTTGTTATATTGTATTGTTTTTTATTTGTATTATTTCTTACTGTTGTATTATTTTTTGCTGTGGTTTTTCCACATGCTTTTTATCCACGAATATGGAGAGCTGACTATATACCATTCAATGCACATACTCCTTATATATGATTTTAATGTGTAAGTTCAAAAAGAAAAGGGCCCATATCCTCTCCCATTTTGCTCTGTCTAGAACCCAGCACCATATCTAAAGCCTATACGTGGCCTTTAGATGTTCTGCATGTGTGTTTTTAATTGAGTCCAATGAGAAAGAAGACGGGGAAGAAGATAGAAGAAAAAGAAGAGGCTGTAAAAGAGCATAGTTACAAAGCCCAGTCAGAATATTATTATAAAAAGTTGGCCTTGAGTTCTGTTCAAATTTAGGATACAAGTTCTCATTTTACTTAAATTCATTTTTTTATTCTTCATCTTTTGACACAGTTGAATTCCGTAAGTGTAAGGAATTCCTCTAATCCCAGAATGATGAAAAGCATAGATGATTGCCCACAGCTCGATTATTTCCATTATATGAATGCAGACATTTGGCATTTTCATCTCAGTTTTCAATGATTCTATGCATAAAAAAGAGAAAATGCCAAAAAGCACATCTGCTATGAAACCACAAGAAATACCATATTACCTTTCAGATTCTTTGGGGATCTAAATTCCAATCAAGAAAAGTCAGGTGAGGCAAAGCCATTCATTGCTCCCACTCAGCATAAGGACACTATGCATTAGTGTGCTCAGCACCTTCCTGCACACCTAAAATGGCTCTTTGGCAGGACTAGGGGCAAGGGAAATCTATTTTGAGTCTTTATATATAAGGCTCACTGTCTGGCTGAGTCCAAAACTGTCACTTTGGCTCCTAGAGTCTAACGCTGAAAGCTTACTGAGATAAATATGGACCTTCTCATTCAGGCTGTCAGGAAATGCGTGGATCTATTTTATTTATACCCTTAAAAATGATTTCATTTTGGCTTTCCTTCTTTGAAGAAGTTTAATTCTGGGGCTTAATTTTGCTGACAGAATGCTGTTCCCTAACAAGAAAGAAAAGTATTAAAAACCAGGTATAAATGTATACACAAAAAATACTGTCCCTGGCATTCCAAAGTCCTGCTCCTAAGTCTCCTCTACTATTTCTAATCAATTTGCATGAAAGCTCCTTACCCAATGACTGCATTGATCATTTATTTAGATCAATATTCAGTTCTGGCATTTGTAACCCAGTGACTGGATAGTCACTTGTCTACTTACTGCTTTGAAATTTGTATTCCATTGTCTATCTTCTCTTCCATTCTCTTAACTTCACACTCAGGCCTATTGTCCTTGCTAAAAGGGGGTCAGAAAGAGAGAGGCAGAATGAACCAAAGGAAATAGAGCAAGCCACAATAAATTCCTCAAGCAAAACAAACAACAAAAAAACCCAGCCTCTCCATAGTCCTGAGATGATCTCTGCCTGACAGTGATATTAATATATTGTTTATATTTATCCTTCTCTGCTGATGCTATCATTTGCCATTCTGAATTTTCCACTGACAGCAGTATTTCTACTGGTCTTACGGAGATGTTGCTTTCTAAAACACAATTCAGGCTCACACCCATATCAGTCACCAGTGAGCCAAAAGCAAGACACCTGCCAAGGGCAAGGGATTTAGGGTACAGGCCGCAGCCATAGTTGAGCTGCTGAAGTAGAGAGTAAAAAAGCAGCAGTGCGACTATTTAGAAATAAAACATAAGGATTTGAGCTTGTTTATTTTGCAAAGGATCCATGTTGCCTATCAACTCACAAATTCACTGTGTCCACTGAAATTTGTTCTTAAAGGTAAGGGTTGTCTCTACACAGCAATATTGCTCCAGCCTTGTGTATCTGGTGAGCCACCATGACGTAAATCTTCCATGTTTCCAATAATAGCTTTCGATGTTTGGGTTATGCTAAATCATATCATGCTGAAATCAGAATGGTTTGTGGTTGACCTTTTATATTTCCTGTTCCTCCAAACTACTTCTCTTTTTGAGACTTTCTTGTTACCAGGGCATGTCAATATAGGGTAACTGGTAAACTAATATGATCAACAAGATATGAATAACCCAGAAACCTGCTAGAAACTGTGGCATGGCAGATAGAAAATAGGTTATCCTCTTTGTTGTCTAGTCATTTACAAAATACTTGGCATGATAAAACTGTGCTTTTTAAACAATTAAGAAAGTGTAAGACAGAATGATTTTCAGAAGGATTCAGGAGAACAAGAATTCTTCATATGCTCTCAGAGACCAAGAACTTCTGTCCCTCAAAAACCAACAGTGCTGGTTTTCTCAGAATCAGCCTATCAGTTATATCCACTCAGAGATCTGCAAAGCCCTGATTTCCCAAAGATATTTGTCTTACTGTTAAAATCAAGTTCAGCTGCATATGAAAGGAAATCCTAAAATGATGTAACTTAAACAAAGTAGAAGTAGATAGTCTAGGTTGTCCAGTCAACTGACCCATGTACCTATCTTTCTGTTCTTCTATCCTCAGTATGTAGTTTTCATCCTCAAGGTCGCCTCATGGTCAAGGATAACTCTAGTTCTAGCCATCATGTCTACATTCTAGATTGGCTTCAGAAAGAAGCTGGACACCACAAAAGC
Organism: Papio anubis; assembly: GCF_008728515.1. Classification (NCBI taxonomy): domain Eukaryota; kingdom Metazoa; phylum Chordata; class Mammalia; order Primates; family Cercopithecidae; genus Papio; species Papio anubis. Next base: position 52,237,556 of record NC_044996.1, on the reverse strand, counting down.
ACACCCCCTAACTTTTAGGGAGACTTCCACTTATACGTCATAAGCCTGAACTTAGACATATGGCCAAACATAGCTTTAAGGGAGACTGGTAGCATTCTTTGTTCTGGGTGCATTATCACTTCAAATGAAATCAAGATTCTGTCACTGAGGGAGAAGGCGAGAAGACATGCTGGAGGAGGTAACTGGCAATCTTGGCAACATCTAGTAACTTATCACAGGATCTAGGGTCCCTATTATTAAAAAGTTATCCCTTTTGTATTAAGTTGCTGTCTCTCAAATTCTCTGTTAAATTTAAATATATTACTCCGAAAGTGATCAAACATTAACGAATTAAGGCCCATTCTCATATGATCACAAACCAATCGATGAGGTGAACTTTTTCTCTGAAGAATGAGAGCATAAATAAAGAGAACTAAAAACCCTACTGGAAAAATAAATAAAGGATAGGTTAAAGGAAAGCATCTAGAGGACTCTGTAAAGTCAAGACACTACAGGTCAAAAGACTGAGGGTGGGGAGAGAGCCAAAACCAATTTTGCTTACATCACAATTTTGCTGCAAACAGACCCCACACTTATGGGTTGATATAATGGTATGGAATTGCTACAGTCTGCAGATAATACCCAAAGATAGTATATCACAAGGCAAACAATTCCATTTATTATCTTTTGCAAGATTTTTGTTTGTTTTTCATTTTTACCAACCAAGAGGGAAAAGTGGTACTAGGAGATGTAGGACTGGTTGGAAAAAGGAAAGAAAAAAATCTTTCTAATAACTATAGCTCTTGCTCTTGAATCAAAATAGAGCACCATTTTGAAGAAAAGTATGAGGACAGGATTTTCTTTTCAAAAATCCTCGTTAGTTTTTGGAATAAGACCTTTATAAAATGAATATTATTCATCAAAGGGATTTTGATTTGACAGACTTAAATTGACTAGAGAAAGTTCAAGTTCTACATTATGGAGAATCAAAATGTCTCTAGCAGAGCAGAGTAAATTTCACGACACATCATACACAGAGCAGATGTGAGAACAAGTTCCATTTTACTGTCACCCAGGGAAATTTCCCTTTTCTTTCAAGTAGCCGATAATCCATACTTATTTTTCTAAATCTTGATTTTTTTTTGCACCATCAGTGGATCCCATCAGTCATGGCAATGAATATGGCTTTAGAGATAATAAAAGGCTGTAACCAATTTATAGACCAATCCCAAGAGCATAAACTTTTATATTCAGAGAAACTACAATGACAATTTAGGCCACTAGAGAAAAAATAAAAAAAAAAAATATTAGTTTGAAACTTGTTCACAGTTTTCAGGCCAAAGAACACAAACTGATTCCCTACAACACATTCATTCTGAGCACTCAGTAAATATTAACCAACATTCCCCAGTGTTTTGACCCAGTATTACATTTAGGCATCTTAAGAATGAAGCCCACTTTAAGTACTGAGAGATTGCTTCACAGAAATTTTATTTGTCTTGATATTTAATCAAATTATTTTTATGCTAAACCTTCTTTACCCAGTGTCTACATTTTATTAATCAACTGGTCCTTCACTTTAAGCTTATGAGAAGTTGTACAGAAAACACTGAGAAAAGTTTTCTTTCATTTGAGGGTGTTATTATCATGGTCGCAGATATTTTGACTTTCGGGACTTGAGGGAAGGTAAGGGAAAGCTAATCCATGTTTTAGCTTTCCCCAAAGCCTCCAAACTATTGCCCATCCAGTTTCCTTTTAGATGATAACTAAGCAGTCTGCTGGAGCTGAGAAAAAACACCTCAAACTGCAGAAAATTGAAATCTATGTTTTATCAGGCATGCAAGTATTTCCCTCCAGGTGTCTAATTCCACATTCCAAAGCACGTTGTTTTCAAAAATAGAGTAATTCAACATCTCACAATTTGTCTTACACATTTCTGTACATTTCATACCCTATTCCAAAGTGTTCAATTGGAGTGCAGGTTACTCATGAAAGAAGTGCTCTATTTCATTTCATGGAGCGACATGTCCAGGAGACCATATTTTTCAGTTATAAAAGTTTTAGATGGGTTTCATTCTCTGTCATCTTTGAAAAATGAGTAATCCCACCCCAAGGGTCACATTCCTACCCCACACAGAAGTGGCCCTTGTCTCTAATTATCCAACCAGAAGGATAAGATTTCCATACTAAAGAGAAAAAAGATCATCACAGACTTCTTTGTTATACAAAGCTTAACATCAATAGACTGACTGTGCTCTCTACTGGTAAAATCAAGAGCTACAACCAGCATCAAAAATTTACTTTATGAAAGCCTCGTGGAACTAGGAATTCAAAAATTGTTTACTGTGCCCAGAAATAGGATATCTTGCCAATTGAGTTCAAAAATTACATGAAAAGATTATTCTTTAGCCTGAGAGTAGAGGCAAGTGTAGTCAGAGCAGCTCCAGGATCAAGGTGAATACAGATTCATATACTAGTACCATTTGATATCATTGTCAATGTGTTATTAGTTGCTTAATGTGTTCTGACCAAACACAATGGTCCAGTGGTTCTCAAACTTTAGTCTGTATCAGAAGCTCCTGGGTTGCCTGTGAAAAATACACAGACTTAGATCTGAGGTACAGAAATTCTGATTCTGCAGCTTTGGGATGAAGTTCTGGAATTTGCATGTTATCAATTCCTCCCTCCCCTGATGATTCCGGTGCAAGCGGCCCAAGGAATACATTTTGAGTAACATTGATAAATTTTGCAAAACACCCTTGTCAGATGTGTTTGAACCACAGGAACTCCATCTGGAATAGGGACTGTGTAAAATAAGGCTAAGACTTGCTGGGTGGCATTCCCGATAAGTTAAGGCATTCTTAGTCACAGGATGAGAGAGGTGGTCGGCACAAGATACAGGTCTTGAAGACCTTGCTGATAAAACAGGTTGCAGTAAAGAAGCCGGCCAAAACCCACCAACACCAAGATGGCGACAAGAGTGAACTCTGGTCTTCCTCACTGCTACACTCCCACCAGTGCCGTGACAGTTTAGGAATGTCATGGCAACGTCAGGAAATTACCCCATATGGCCTAAAAGGGGAGGCATGAATAATCCACCTCTTGTTTAGCACATAATCATGAAATAACCATAAAAATGGGCTACCAGCAGCCCTTGAGGCTACTCTGCCTATGGAGTAGCCATTCTTTATTCCTTTACTTTCTTAAGCTTGCTTTCACTTTATGAATTTGTTACAGGAAACGGGTCCCGATCCAGACCCCAAGAGAAGATTATTGGATCTTGTGCAAGAAAGAATCCAGGGCGAGTCTGCAGTGCAAAGTGAAAGCAAGTTGATTAAGAAAGTAAAGGAATAAAAGAATGGCTACTCCATGGACAGAGCAGCCCCAAGGGTGGCTGGTTGCCCATTTTTATGGTTATTTCTTGATGATATGTTAAACAAGGGGTGGATTATTCATGCCTCCCCTTATTAGACCATATAGAATAAATTCCTGACGTTGCCACGGCATTCGTAAACTGTCGTGGTGCTGGTGGTAGCGTCGCAGCAAGGACGACCAGAGGTCATTCTCGTCGCCATTTTGGTTTTGGTGGGTTTTGGTCGGCTCCTTTACTGCAACCTGTTTTATCAACAAGGTCTTTATAACCTGTATTTTCTGTTGACCTCCTATCTCATCCTGTGACTTAGAATGCTTTAACCACCTGGGAATGCAAGCCCAGTAGGTTTCAGCCTCATTTTACCCAGTTCCTATTCAAGATGGAGTTGCTCTGGTTCACACGCCTCTGACAGATTCATCTCAAATTATTTATTGTGCGAGATCCAAGAACTCTCTTGGGGTCTATATCAGGAACGCCCCCTTCCAGTAACACCCTAATAGTGTGGTCAGAATAATTACAAACTAGTATGTCAGCAACACCATCTTCAGAACTATGATCTCTCTGGTGGGACTGGAGGAAAGCCTTTGGTTTCCTTGCTTTCATAGGTGCCAGCTCTCTGCCTCCACCTGTCTTACTGACTCCTGTTTGGTGTTTAAGCAAAGGAAAGTATTTTTAATTAATAGTGATAATAAAAGCTAACACTTACTGAATGCTTACTATTTGCCCAGTACTAACTGCTTTTCTTATGTTAATTTAATCCTCATAGCAATCTTATGAATGAGGTACAACTATTATTATTCCTATTTTACAAATACAGAAACAGAGACATTGACCAAGATTATACACCCTCTTAGGTGGCAGAGCCAGGATATGAAGGCAAGCAGGTCTGCTCCAGAACTCACGTACCTAACCATTCTCTATACTAACTATATACATTTCAAAGGGAAAATACGAGCCTTCTTTTCTTTGTGATTATATTTTGACTCTACCCACTAAGGCACAAAATTATTGAGTAGAAAAAAGGTTTTAAAATGTAGTCCTTTATCAGTGGCTTACTTGATCAAGTTCAGTTTCCCTGAATAGTGTGTGATCACAGCAATATCCACTATGTCAGAGGCGTTTAAACCAGAATAACTCCATCTTGAATAGGGGATGGGTAAAATAAGACTGAGGCCTACAGGGCTGCATTCTCAGGAGGTTAGGTAGTCTTTGTCACAAGATGAGATAGGAGGTCGACAGGACTGGTATCCTGCTGATAAAACAGGATGCAGTGAAGAAGCCAGCCAAAACCCAGCAAAACTAAGATGGCAACAAAAGTGACCTCTCGTCGTCCTCATTGCTCATTATACATTAATTATAATGCATTAGCATGCTAAGAGACATTTCCAGCAGCACCATGACCATTTACAAATGCCATGGCAACGTTCAGAAGTTACTCTATATAGTCTAAAAAGGGGAGGACTCAGTTCAGGAAATTGTTTGCCCTTTCCCTGGACAACTCATGAATAATCCGCCCCTTGTTTAGCCTATAATCAAGAAATAATAATAAGTATAGTCAGTCAAGCAGTTCATGCTACTGCTCTGTTTATGGAGTAGCCATTCTTTTGTTTCTTTACTTCTCTAATAAACTTGCTTTCACTTTACTCTGTGGACTCGCCCCAAATTCTTTCTTGTGTAAGCTCCAAAAACCCTCTCTTGGGGTCTCGATCAGGACCCCTTTCTGGTAACAGCTACAATGCTTTTGTAATGCTTTTTGTGTTCCCTACAAATTCATTGCCTCACTTAGATTTGGAAACTGACACATTAAGCAACTTTTCTGAAATCACCAAGGAGTTGATGGCAGCAATGAAAGAGCCCAGGGAATTTCACTTCAAAATATGTCACCCTGGTATGTTGATTATTTTAAATTAAAGGCCCTTGAAGGTCAGTAGATGCTGGAAGAAGTTTTATTCCTTCATCTGAATTAAGACAGGACCTGCAAAAAAGAACACAATTGCCTTCCATTTCTTCCCTGAAATTTCATTATCTATCCCAGAAAAGAAGACAGGAATACAGCCACACCTGGACAGACTTTTTCACAAAATGTCTGTTTCTCAGGCTCATTCAAACTCCCAAGAGTCATTTACAAGTTAATTTCTGTCTCCCAGGCTCATTCATTCTCCCTAATAATTATTTACTACCCCTCAAAAGAATTGCCTATGTTCCCTATCTCCTCCTCCCTTATGAAGAAGGGTATATACACCTCTGGGCCTCATAGGTTATTGGGTAATCACGTTTTGGTGATTTCCCCACCCTCTCGTGCATGTTAAAGAAATTCTACATGCCCTTTTCTCCCATTAATCTGTCTTTTATCAGTTCATTTTCTGTGACCCTTCAGATGGCTTTCCCTCTTCAACCCTACAGCAGTGTAGTAAGACCTCTACTCATCCTCCATGTTGGCCCTCCCCACCCAATCCTTGCATGCTCACCACTCAATCCCTTTACATACTGGCTTGATTTAAGTAGCATAATATCCATAGCCTAGGAATGGCCATATATGAAAGATATAAAAGAACAAGCTGTGTATTAAGCAAACTTGTCCTGGCTTTTGGAAACCATGCTAGTGCCCAAAAGACAAACAATGTAATTGAAGACGTCAGCCTAGACAAAAGAGGTGTTCTCTTTACGGTTGTCATAATAAATCTCTCTCTGAACTTTACTTGGCATTTAGGTATATTAGACCTTCAAGTGCAGACCTTTAATTTCTTCCCTGTCTTTTTAAACCTCACATTAAATATCACTATTTTCTTCTCTATACCTCCCTCATAAAATACTTTTAAAGCAACTTGGACACAATAGTATCCTTCTCCTGCCCTCTACAAACAATTCATGAGCCCAAAGCATGTGCAGTTCTTTCTAGTTGCAACTATGAAAGAAAAAGGTTAGCACTAGCTAGCTAAAATGTTTGTGAGCAACTATAAGTTCCAGCCAGGGTTTATCAATGCCCCAGAACAATTTGCAAGAGGGGGCTGCATTTATATCCTGAGTCATCATGCCAAATTCCAAGATGTAGAACTTCATCCTTCCGTCAATTGCCATGAGTCTTGAGAGTGTGAAATTACCCAAATTCATAAAACAATGGTAATAAAAGGGATTGATTGATAGCTTTATCCCCAGACTGGTTTTTACAAACCACTGGACAAAAACCATGTTGGTAACAGGGTATGCTCTGTGATGGTCCCCACATCTAAAACCATTTTTTTTCTCTCCTCTTGCTGTAGCAAAGCCTCAATTCAAAGCAGTTTTCAAACCACGTGTAAGGTAAATAGATATCCTTATCCTAAGGTAAATAAGTGAATTAATGGAATAAGGCACTATTTTATGAACTATTGAATTAGCAAAAATTAAGATTTTCAGTGTTGGTAAATGTATGTGAAGACAGACACTTTGATATAGCAGTAAGAAGAGTGTAATTAGTGTAGCTATCTTGAGGGCAATTTGGCAATATCAGTCAAAATTAGAACTGCATATACTCTTTGACCAGCTGTTCTTCAATTGGGAATCTAATCTAAATATATATACTTTCAATATATAAAACAATATAATTCAAAGGGTATTCATTGCATTGATTGTCATATGAAAAAAATTGGAAAAAACCTAAACTGCATTGACTATGGTAGAAAAAAAATCTCGGTCTAATGATAGGGCATGGTTAAATAAATTATGTTGTTTCCCTACTCTGGAACACTACAGAAGCTCTGCATGACCTGGTGTTAAAAAAAATGTAAGAGGCATTTTAAAATGAGGAAAAAGCAAGGCAAGGAACAGCTTGTATAATAAAATAATAGCTAACCAGGTGAGACTTCTGGAATGGCAGAGTAAGGATCTCTGTAAATCCACTCCTCTATAAAATCAATGAAAATACTGGCAAAATTATAAAAATCAACTTTTTTTTTTTAATCAACTTTTTTTTTTTTTTACACAAATCTGGAAATTAACCAAAGGTCTAAAGCAATCTGAGGAGCATTTAGTCAAGAAAAACCACAGCACCTATGTAAGAAAATTTTACATTTTTAACTTGGCCTACTCCCATGTTTCTCTCCCCAGCTCCACAGTTCCCTTGAAAACCAGCCAACTCACAGCCTGAGGAGCTGTAAAAACAAAACAAACAAAAAAATCAAAAACAAAAAAAAGCAACAGCTTTACAGCCACTAGAGGGGGCAGTAGAGGGGTTTGGAGCTCCTCAAAAAACTATCCCACAGCATTGTTACTGTTTGACTTGTCTCATATCTCTCTGGGAAAGCCCCATTTATACAATGCTTTCATATGTGACCTGACTCTGAGCTTGCTCGACAAGAAAAGCCCTATCTTTAGTGCATTTATCAAAAGTAATCAGCTGCAATTGTTTAACATCACAACTGCCTGAGGTGATTATACCAGTTTGGGCGAGCCAGGGCCTGTCCAAAAACTTAAAAGAAAGATCTAAGGAATGCAGTGTTTGTAGTGGACTTTAAAGAGCTTGAGACCGGCCTGGCCAACATGGCGAAACCCCATCTCTACTGAAAACACAAAAATTAGCCAGGTGTGGTGGCGCATGCCTGTAATCCCAGCTACTTGGGAGGCTGAGGCAGGAAAATCGTTTGAACCCAGGAGGCAGAGGTTGCAGTGAGCCAAGATCATGCCACTGCACTCCAGCCTGGCTGACAGAGCAAAATTCCACCTCAAAAAAAAAAGTGTTTGAAAGATGCAAACAGAAATTATGGAGTTGCGAAATACAGTAATTGCAATGAAAGATTCACTAAAATTGTTCAATAGTAGATTTGAGCTGGCAGAAAAAAAGAATCAGAGAACTCAAACATAGGTTAATTTAGGTAAGTCAGTCTGAGTAATAGAAAGCAAAAAGGTTCAGAGACCTGTAGTATACCATCAAGCATACCAATAGACATACAATGTAAGTCCCAGAAGGAGAAGAGGTAGATGTAAACAAATAGAATATTTGAAGAAATAATAGCCAAAAATTTCCCCAATTTTATGAAAAACTTTGCTGTACACAGCTAAAAGTGCAACAGACTTCGAGTAGGGTCAACACAAGGATATCTACACCCAGTCACATCATAGTCAAACTGTTGAAAGACAATGACTCTTTAAAGCAGCAAGAGAAAAGCAATTCGTCACATATAAGGGACTCTCAATAAGATTAACAGTGGACTTCTCATCAAAAAGGACAGAATGCCTTCTTGCCTTCATGGAGGACAGAATGCATTGGGATGGCACCCTCAAAGTGCTGAAAGGAAAAAATTGTCAACTAAAAATTCTGTATTTGGCAAAACTATCCTTCAAAACTGAAAGAGAATTAACACATTTCCAGATGAACAAAAACTGAAAGAATTTTTCACTAGCAGATCTGACCTACAAGAAATACTAAAAGAAGTCCTTCAGTCTAAAATGAAAGAACTATACAGTAATTCAAATCCACACAAATAAATAAATAGTACCAGTAAAGGTATCTATGTAGGTAAACATAAAAGATAATGTAAACATATTTTTGTAACTTTTGTCTTCTCCTACCTTATTTAAAATATAATTGCATAAAGAAATAATTATAAAATTGTGTTGATAGACTAATAATGTAAAATATATAATTTCTATGACAATAACAGCACAAAAAAAACAGAGTGGGAATGGAGCTATATTGGAAAATGATTCCGTATACTATTAAAATTACATTTCTATTAATCTCAAGTAGATTGCTAGATTGGTTTGTTGTTGTTGTTGTTGTTGTTGTTGTTTTTGAGACAGAGTTCTGCTCTGTCGCCAGGCTGGAGTGCAGTGGCGCGATCTCGGCTCACTGCAACCTCCACCTCCTGGGTTCAAGCGATTCTCTCTGCCTCAGCTTCCCGAATAGCTGGGATTACAGGCGCCCGCCACCACGCCCAGCTAATTTTTGTATTTTTAGTAGAGATGGGGTTTTACCATGCTGGCCAGGCTGGTCTTGAACTCCTGACCTCAGGTGATCTGCCTGCCTCGGCCTCCCAGAGTGCTGGGATTACAGGCGTGAGCCACTGCCCAGCCTAGATTGTTTTAAAATAATAATTGTAATCCCCAGAGCAACCACTAAGAAAATAACACTAAGGATATGTGGTAAAAGAAATGACAAATTAATTAAAATAGGGCATTAGAAAATGCCTATATGTCACAAAGTAAGGAAATAATGGAAAAACAGAGGTACAAAAGTGATATGACATACAGAAAACAAATAGAAAAATGGCAGATGCTAGTCCTTTCTTTAAAATCAGTAATTACATTACATTTAAATGGAGTAAACTTTCCAGTAAAATATAGAGATTGACAGAGTGGATAAAACAAACACAATTCAACTATATACTGTCTATGAAAAAACTACTTTAAATTTCATATGGAACCAAAAAAGAGCCTGTATAGCCAAGACAATCATAAGCAAAAAGAACAAATCTGGAGGCATCACACTACCTGACTTCAAACTATACTACTAGGCTACAGTAACCAAAACAGCATAGTGCTGGTATAAAAACCAACACACAGACCAATGGAACAGAATAGAGATCTCAGAAATAAGACCAAGATGAATTAAAGACTTAAATGTAAAACTCATAATTATAAAAACCCTAGGAGAAAACCTAGGCAATACCATTGAGGACATAGGCACAGGCAAAGATTTATTGACGAAAATGCAAAAAGCAATCGCAACCAAAGCAAAAATTGAAAAATGGGATCTAATTAAACTAAAGAGCTTCCACACAGCAAAAGAAACTATCATCAGAGTGAACTGACAACCTACAGAATGGGAGAAAATTTTTGCGATCTATTCATCTGACAAAGGTCTAATATCCAGCCAGAATCTACAAGGAATTTAAACAAATTTACAAGAAAAAAACAAACCTGGCCGGGCGCAGTGGCTCAAGCCTGTAATCCCAGCACTTTGGGAGGCCGAGATGGGCGGATCACGAGGTCAGGAGATCGAGACCATCCTGGCTAACACGGTGAAACGCCGTCTCTACTAAAAAATACAAAAAACTAGCCGGGCGAGGTGGCGGGCGCCTGTAGTCCCAGCTACTCAGGAGGCTGAGGCAGGAGAATGGCCTAAACCCGGGAGGCGGAGCTTGCAGTGAGCTGAGATCTGGCCACTGCACCCCAGCCTGGGCGACAGAGCAAGACTCTGTCGCAAAAAAAAAAAAAAAAAAAAGAAAAGAAAAAAACAAACCCATTAAAAAGTGGGCAAAGGATATGAACAGACGCTTCTCAAAAGAAGACATACATGGGGTCAACAAACACATTAAAAAAAAAAAAAAAGCTCAACATCACCGATCATTAGAGAAATGTGAATCAAAACCAATCAAAACCACAATGAGATACCATCTCACATCCATCACAATGGCGATTATTAAAAAGTAAAAACAAAACAAAACAAACAAAAAAACAGAGGCTGGTGAAGCTGCAGAGAAAAAGGAATGCTTTTACACTGTTGGTGGGAGTATGAATTAGTTCACCCATTGTGGAAGACAGTGTGGTGATTTCTCAAAGACCTATAGAAAGAAATACCATTTGACCCAGCAATGTCATTACTGGGTATATACCCAAAGGAATATAAATCATTCTATTATAAAGATACATGCATGCATATGTTCATTGCAGCACTATTCACAATAGCAAAGATATGGAATCAACCTAAATGCCCGTCAATGATAGACTAGATAAAGAAAATGTGGTACATATACACCATGGAATACTATGCAGTCATAAAAAATAACAAGATTGGTCGGGCACAGTGGCTCATGCCTGTAATCCCAGCACTTTGGGAGGCTGAGGCAGACAGATCATGAGGTCAGGAGATGGAGACTATCCTGGCCAACATGGTGAAACCCGGTCCCTACTAAAAATACAAAAATTAGCCAGGTGTGGTGGCATGCACCTGTAGTCCCAGCTACTTGGGAGGCTGAGGCAGAAGAATCATTTGAACCTTGGAGGCAGAAGTTGCAGCAAGTCGAGATCGCGCCACTGCACTCCAGTCCGGCAACAGAGTGAGACTTCGTCTCAAAATACTAATACTAATACTAATACTAATACTAATAATAAGATCATGTCCTTTGCAGGGACATGGATGGAGCTGGAAGCCATTATTCTCGACAAACTAACGCGGGAACAGAAAAAAAAACACTGCATGTTCTCACTTACAAGTGAGAGCTAAACAATGAGAACACATTGACACATTGGGGGAAACAACACACTGGGGCTTGTCAGGGGGTTAGGGGAGGGAGAGAGACATCAGGAAGAATAGTTAATGGATGCTGGGCTTAATACCTAGGTGATGGGATGATCTGTGCAGCAAAATCACCTGTTTGCCTATGTAACAAATCTGCACATCCTGCACAGGTACCTCAGAACTTAAAATAAATTTGAGGGTAAAAAAAGAAAGCATTTTATTGTCAATTATGAAATCATCCAATATATCAAATATAAATTATATTTTTCAGATGAATGTCAAACAGAACATGTAACATGTATAATGTAAAAAGGGTACATGAGGAAAAATGAATAAGTAACCACTTTTAATAAATATACTGATTTAAAAAATAGTGTAGGACTAATTACCCTAGGAAACAGAAAAACAATAGAAATCAACAAAATTCAAGTTGACTTTCTGAAAGGATCAACAAAATTAACAAACCTTTAGCTAGACTGACCAAGAAACAAAGATTCAAATTGCTAAAATTATAAATGAAAGAGTAGGCATCACTATCAACTTTAGAGAAATAAAAACATTATAAAGGAATACTATGGACAATTGCATGGAATCGAATTAGATAATCTACATGAAATGAACAAATTACTAGAATAACACACAAACTACCAAAACGAATTCAGAAAGAAATAGAAAATCTGTGTAGCTTTATGACAAGTGATTGAATTGGGAATCAATAAACTTTCCACAAAGAAAAACACAGGCTCAGATGGCTTCACTGGTTAATGCTATTAAAAGTTTAAAGAAGAATTAATACAAATCCTTCATAAACTCTTCTGAAATTGGAATGGGAGAAAACACTTCACAACTCATTCTATGAGGCAAATATTACCCTGATGCCAAATTAAAACAAAGACATAACGAGAAAGCTACAGACCAATGTCCCTTATAAATATATGCACAAAAACCCTCAACAAAATATCAGCAAGCCAAACCCAGCAATATAAAGAAAAATTTATACATCATAACCAGTTGGGATTTATTCTGGGAATGCAAGGTTAGGTCAACATATGAAAATCAATCAACATATTATACCTAAAATGATCAATTAAAATATTTTAAAAGACAAAATCTGCATCGTCATTTCAGTAGACACAGAAAAAGCTTTTGACAACATACAATACCTTTTTATGATAAAAATACTCAACGAACTAGGAATAAAAGGGAACTTCCTAAACCTGATAAAAGGTATTTACCAAAAAAACCCACCGCTAAAATCAGACTTAAATGTAAAAGACTGAAAACTTTCCCCTAAAATCAAAAGCAAAACAAGAATATCTGCGCTCACCATTTTTATTGAACATTGTACTGGAGGTTCTATCGGGAGAATTAAGCCAGAAAAACAAATATAAATCATCCAGACTGAAAAGGTAGAAGTACAATAACTCTATCTGCATATGACATAATCTTGTATATTGAAAGTCCTAAGGAATCCACAAAACAAAACAAAAACTATTAGAAGTACACCAAGGCCACAGGATATATGATCAGTGCATGAAAAAGATTATGTTAGAGCCTCATCTCACACCATACAGGAAAATTTATTCTAAATTTTTCATAGACTTAAATGTAAGAGCTAAAAACAGTAAGATGTTTAGAAGAAAACATAGGATAAAATCTACAAGACCTTAGGTTAGGTAAAGGTTTCTTAGATATGACACGAAAAGCACAGTCCATCAAAGAAAAAAATTGATAAATTGAGCCTTAGGAAAATTCAAAACTTTTGCACTTCGAAATGACACTATTAAGAGAACAAAAAGACAAGCAACAGACTGGAAGAAAATATTTGCAAAATACATATACAATAAAGAATTTCTATTTAGAATACAGAAAGAACTCTTGCAAGTTATTAAGCAGACAACCCAATTTTAAAATGTACAAAAGCTATGAGCATACTTTTCATCAAAGATGATCTACAAGTGGTTAATAAGCACATGACAAGATGCCCAACATCAGTCATTAGGAAAATGCAAATTAAAACCACTATTAATACCATTTTGCACCCGGCAGAATGAGAATGAAAAGTAAAACAAACAACAACAAATGAACAAATGTTAGTGAGATTGTGCAAGAATGCAAACTCTCATGAAATGCTGATAGGACCGTAAAATGGCACAGCCACTTTGAAAGCAGTTTGACAGTTCCTCAAAATGTTAAACATATAACTTCCATACAACCCGGCAATTTCATTCCTAGATATCTATCCAAGAAAAATTAACACATATGACTACACAAAGACTTGCATGGAAATGTTCACAGGAGCATTATTCGTAGTAGTCATACACCGGAGACAATCTAAATGTCTATCAACTGGCAAATGGACAAAGTGTGGCATAATAGAATACTACTCAGCATAAAAATCACAGACTACTAACACATGCTGTGTCATGGATGAACCTCACAAACATTTTGTGAAGTGAAAGAATCCAGGCAAAAGAAACCACATATTGTATGATTCCATTTACATGAAATTTCTGTAAAAGACAAATATTTGGAAATGGAAAGTAGACTAATGCTTGCCTAGGGTTGGGGGTGGGAACAGAGATTAACTGTAAATGAGCAGGACGGATCCTTATTAGGAGAGTGAAAATGTTGTAAAACTCATTTATGATTGTACCACTCAGTAATGTTACTAAAAATCATTGAATTGCACACTTAAAAGGGGTTAATTCGGCTGGATGCAGTGGCTCATACCTGTATTCCCTGCACTTTGAGAGACCCAAGGCGGGCAGATCCCTTGAACCCAGGAGTTCGAGACCAGCCTGGGCAACATAGCGAAACCCTGTGTCTACAAAAAATACAACATATTAGCCGGCCATGGTGGCGCGTGCCTGTAGTCCCAGCTACTGGAGGGGTGAGGTGGGAGGATCACCTGAGCCTTGGAGGTCGAGGCTGCAGCGAGCCGTGATCACGCCACTGCACTCCAGCCTGGGTGACAGAGTAAGACTCTGTCTCAAAAAAAAAAAGCTGAATTTTATGATACGCAAAATATATCTCAATAAAGACCCTTTAAATATTAGACTGACACTTATATAACACTGTCTTAAGTGTCTGGCATATAAGCAACTCATTTAATCCTTATAACAGCCCTACGAAGCAAGTAATATTATTTATCTTTTCATAAATGAGGAAACTGAGGCACAGATAGATTAGGTGACTTGCCAAAGAGCTCACAACCAGTAATTGGTAAAGATGGAACTCAAACCTAGTCAGTCTGGCTCTAGAGTCTGATCTTAACCATGGCTTCCATTTGTGGGAAGAAAAAACTGTACAAATACACATGTATATGGCAATGTGTGGAAGGAATCATAAGGTACTTTAATCAGTGATCCTCTCTGGGAAGTGGGAATAATGAGGGTGGGCAGCAAAACAAGACTTTCACTTATTACTTTATACTTCTTTGAACTCTGAAATTTTTATACATTTTTCTAATAATTCATGTACTCATTTTGTAGATAAGAAACTTCTGTTTTTAAATCAAAACTGGTTATCTTTGATTTGTTACATTATACACTTTTAATTTCCCTGAACATTTTTACTTTGTTCTTTGGGATATGTGTGTCTTCGGGCCAAGTTCTCTAATAATTACCGTGACATGTTTTCTGCTACATTTTGTCTAAGACAGTGTCAGAGTCCCAAGATGGGGCTGAGGCCAAGAAGGGTCGGGTAGGAGGCTAAGGAAAACATCATGAAAGAAGGGCCTGTATTGCTTGCTCTGCTTGGGCAAGACTGTGATTGGGCTGGATTCAAGGCTGTCCTGAGCTGTAGTGTGCAGCTCTGAACTCCCTGGATTCCCTGGCGCACTCTAAGGTGGGGCTAGCTGCTTCAGAAATTGCTTCTGTTCTGTAGGGGAATAGATTATCTGCATGCATGTGCACATGTGCGAATAAACCCATTTAATGAAAGCGGGAGTTTGGACTTGTACCTAAAGGGTAGGAGTGATTCTGCCCCCATGTGTGAGTGTGTAGCACAGGTGTTTTTGTTCTTGTTTGTTTCACTTAATATTTAAAGATACTCAAATGGGAATATGTTATGAAAGCAACTAAGTGTTGTGGAGTATCTTTCCTAACATAGGAAATAGTAGTTTATAAACTTTAGGAAGCATTAGACTGTCAAGATGCTTAAAAGAAAATGGAAAGAGTTGATGTTTAGACTGCTATTAACTCTTTGTAATCATTCCCTTGGTTCGATAATGTTGTGGAGCTGAGGAGTAATAACAAGGTTGGTTGGTTTGTTTTTAATATGTAATTATTGTACACTAACACCCTACAAAGGGCATATTGTGAGAGAATAGGATATTCTTTCACGAAGGTTTTTTCTTTAAAGATTTCACATTCAATAAAGACTGATTAAAAGATATTTGGAGAGGTCGGGCGCAGTGGTTCATGCCTGTAATACCAGCACTTTGAGAGGCTGAGGTGGTCAGGAGTTCAAGACCAGCCTGATCAACATGGCAAGACCCCCGTCTCTACTAAAAATACAAAAAATTAGCTGGGCGTGGTGGCGGGCGCCTGTAATCCCAGCTACTTGGGAGGCTGAGGCAGGAGACTCGCTTGAACCTGGGAGGCGGAGGTTGCAGTGAGCCGAGATTTTGCCACTGCACTCCAGCCTGGACAACAGATTGAGACTCTGCCTTAATAATTTTTTTTTTTTAAAGGATATTTAGAGAAGAGAATCTTTTTGTTTCTTCCTTCCATTCTCTGGCTATGGGCCAGTGTCACACAATCCCCTTTGCTATTAAGATGCACCAAAATCCAATAAAAGAAGCATAGGCTTCAGAGTCAGATTTCAGTTAAAATTCCAGATCTGCCACTCAATAGCTACGTGACTTTGGGCAAGTTATTTAACCTAACCCTCAACTTTTTTGTTTTTAGGGAAAATGAGGATAGCACTACATCCCCACTGAAGCAATTAGTAAATACTCAATACACATTAGTTATCTTATTTCCCCACTATAGGAGAAGAAACCGAAGAGGGGGCTGGGCGCGGTGGCTCACACACGTAATCTCAGCACTTTGGGAGGCTGAGGCGGGCAGATCACCTGAGGTCAGGAGTTCAAGATCAGCCTGGCCAACGTGGCGAAACCCCGTCACTACTAAAAATACAAAAATTAGCTGGGCGTGGTGGCGGGAGCCTGTAATCCCAGCTACTCAGGAGGCTGAGGCAGGGATAATTGCTTGAACCTGGGAGGTGGAGGTTGCAGTGAGCCAAGATCGCACCACTGCACTCCAGCCTGGGTGATGGAGAGAGACTCTGTCACACACTCTCTCTCTCTCTCACACACACACACACACACACACACACACACACACACAGGGGAAAAAGGGTCTTTTCAAATGGCCTACCTTCTCTTATATGCCACTTTCTTTTTGTTGTTGTTGTTTTTAGACTGTGTTTTGCTCTTGTTGCCCAGGCTAGAGTGCAATGGCATGATCTCGCCTCACTGCAACCTCCACCTCCCGGGTTCAAGTGATTCTCCTGCCTCAGCCTCTCAAGTAACTGGGACTACAGGCACACACTATCACACCCCGCTTATTTTGTATTTTTAGTAGAGATGGAGTTTCTCCATGTTGGTCAGGCTGGTCTCAAACTCCTGACCTCAGGTGATCCGCCTGCCTTGGCCTCCCAAAGTGCTGGGATTACAGGCCCTTATCTGCCACTTTCCTGCTGAGGAAGTGCACGGCCTTTCTGGACAGGAAAATGTGTGCAGAATCTCTTACGCTGTACCCTAGGTTGCCCTGTGTACATAATGTTGCCCTGTGTACATACTTTACCTTTCTAGTCATGATTCTGAGTAGTTGTGTACCCTCCTATATACGCTGTATATAGCCATTGGTGAATTGTCTATATCCAGGCAAGTGCTATGTCAGTTTGATTTGCTTTGTGAATGTTGCTAATAGGTTTGTGTTTTCCCAGAAAAAGAAGTGGTGAGAAACTTCGACTGGAAGAAACAAGACCCTTACCAACTCACCACTTCACTTTTTTTTAATGAAAATTTTGAGGATATGGTAATGAGAACACCATCAGAGGAAGCATGACAATCCCAAAGAACTGATGTGCACTTGATAAATGCTTGTGGTTAGAACAGGTGACCCATTTTCCCCAGTTTCCATAAGCCATGTCTTCCCTGGTGAAAGAGCCAGGTAGGTTAATGTCAAATAAGTACTTACTGTTCATGTGTTAGATGTTTACAGGAGGAATATTTAAAATTTTTTAAGTGTTTGGAATGCTACTAAACTTTTAGGTATTGGAGAGGGGTAGGAATATAAGCAAGCTGCTATGACCAACACATAACTAAAGTGCATGTCCTAAGAATAAGATGTTAGGCCTGATGGTCATGTACATTTACTTCCTCAAGGTAAGGTCAGCATAATCTAAGAGCAAAAAGCTAAATATAAGCCCTTGGGGTCAGCCACACTTGAAAAGGAGGAGGAAATTCAAACAACAAAGTAAACTAGAAAGAGCAGTAAAAGGGAAGAAAATCAGGATGTTACACAGTCAAAACAAAAAAAAGAAAAATATTTTTAGTGGTACCAAATGCAACAAAGACTTCAAGAAAGAGAAGCAGCAAAAAGCGATTTGACCAGGAGGAAGTTAGCAGTGGTTTCTGAGGTTAAGTGGTTTCTGACTGGGAAGGTGGTTTCTATTATATAAATGGTGGCTTACATAGAATGAGATGTTGAGATCATCTTATTTCACACAGAACATTAAAGGGCCATTATAATTAGACTCACTAATTCATTCATTTACTCCATTAGCATTTACTGTGCTCTTACAAGTGCCTGATGCTACTAAGCTCCATGGGGTCAGGGTACCTAATAGAAAAACCATAATTAAATCATAGTGGCTTCTCTCTCACAAGCAATCTGGGTGAAGTTTTAAAGCAATGACTTAAAAATGAAAGTCTTATTTCCCTATAGCTGTTTCAGTTTATATATTCATTTCTGACACATTAGCCTTTTGTTTTCCTTTTTAAATTAGTAAAGTTTGGTTTGCCACATCATAAAGTGTCAACCTAGAAAAGTAGCAAACTTAAAAAAAATCAAATCTCAAAGTATCTTATATATGCTGTGAGGAAAAGCAGAAACGGCATTAATATCTTAGGTTAATTTTTTTTTCTGCAAACACAAAAACCCTCACAGAATAGTTCAAAGGAACCAAAGTTTACTGTTTCACAAGAAAATGCATATATGCTTTGTGTCTCTTTTTATTTATTATATATTTTTTTGAGACGGAGTCTTGCTCTGTAGCCAGGCTGGAGTGCCCATCTAGTGATCCCTCCCATCTAGTGATTCCCCTTTCTAACCAGCTACTCTAATTAGCAAACTATTAAAGACACGCGATCTCTGCTCACTGCAAACTCCGCCTCCCAGGTTCACGCCATCCTCCTGCCTCAGCCTCCCGAGTAGCTGGGACTACAGGCACCCGCCACCATGTCTGGCTAATTTTTTGTACTTTTAGTAGAGATGGCGTTTCACTGTATTAACCAGGATGGTCTCAATCTCCTGACCTCGTGATCCACCCACCTTGGCCTCCCAAAGTGCTGGGATTACAGGTGTGAGCCACCGCACCCGGCCCTGTATCTCATATTTTAACAGGTTTGCTTGGGTGCATCACCAGCTTGGATTCTGACAGGAGGCTGAAAACATCAAGTCCCAGAGATTCTTTTGTGAGCTCTGAGGAAAACCAGAAATGGTATTTATACCTTGTATTAGGTATTTATTTCCACAAAAGTTTGATGCTTACAACATAAACCCAACAACCCACCTGGAATAGGCCATTGAAATCTACCAAGCTTTTCACACTTTCAGAAGATATACCTAGAGATCTCTGCTTCTCAAAATGTCACCTTGCAGTGAGGAACCTGGTGCCTGGAAATAAGGCAACCCACATCAATTTTGGGACATCAAAAATGAATTATTTTAAACATGGATATAAAATGAAGTAAAATGTAAAATTCTCCAGATTTCTATAAAATAAAACTCAAAAGCTCAAAACCCCCAGCCTGTGCCACTAAGGGAAACTCACTCCCTCTGCCATTAGGATTGTCACCATGGAAACGAGCAGACCTACCGTCTCCTGTGGAAACTGGATCTCTCTCTCCCATCTAGTGATCCCTCTTTCTAACCGGCTAGTCTAATTAGCAAACTATTAAAGACACGTGAACTTTCCTTTGTACCTGTTATCATCAGGTGAAATGTTTCCTCATTACTTTCAGAATTAAGTATACAATTCAGCACGCATATGCACATATCAGCTATAAGTGAGTTTTCTAACTGGCTATCCAAAATAAAACCATCTTAAAAATAAACCAATCCACCTAAGAGTGATGTGTGGTGTTTTCCCTCTTTCTACATTCTATATTTTAATTTTCTATAATTTTTCCTTTTTAATAATGAGGGAAAACTTTTTTTTTTTTTTTTTTTTTTTTTTTGAGATGGAGGTTCACTTTTGTCGCCCAGGCTGGAGTGCAGCGGCACGATCTCGGCTCACTGCAACCTCTGCCTCCCAGATTCAAGTGACTCTACTGCCTCAGTCTCCCAAGTAGCTGGGATTACAGGTGCTCACCACCACACCCAGCTGATTTTTGCATTTTTAGTAGAGATGGTGCTTTACCATGTTGGCCAGGCTGGACTAGAACTCCTGACCTCAGGTGATCCACCCACCTCAGCCTCTCCAAATGCTAGGATTACAGATGTGAGCCACCATGCCAGCTGAGGGAAAACTTTTTTTAAAAAAATTCTAAATATAACTTTAAAACGTTCTTCAAAACCACTGCAGTGAAAAATATGTATTTGAAAATTGCTGATAATCCTTTAAATATTTGCTTCTTTAATCTCAGTAGCCAAAAATCTGATTTGCTATACTTGAGTCACTATTTTTCAACTTAATTTTCTTATCTTACGTCAAAGGCCACACGTCAAATGTTCTAATGGAGAATATCCTTTTTCTGCAATAACTCCAAGCATTTTAAAACCCATACTCAAAATTAATGATTATTTAACTAGTAGTTTTTGCCCAGTTTTTTTTTCTAACTGTAACTAACTCCCCCTTACCATCAATTCAAGGACTGTGGCAATCAGACTAGATAGGTTCTACTAATGGATGTATAAAAAGACTCAAAACCAAAGAAATAATTCCCTGACTTCAACACAAATTTTAGTAATTATTTTCCTTATTTCCTTATTATCCTGAAGATACAGGTTACATCCCTCCCTATACAACTTTTTAATGCAAACTATACAATCAAAAAAGTCTGATCTCTAGGAGAACACTAATCATATGGTATTTTATAACATGGAATATAATTTTTTCACAGGGAACAGTTAATATTTGCACTTTAAGATTTTTTGTTTACATTAAGTTCTGGGATACATGTGCAGAATGTGCAGGTTTGTTACATAGGTATAGATGTGCCATGGTGGTTTGCTGTACCTATGGGAACAGATTTTTTAAACAAGAACATTAATATTTTTAATACAGAGTTAAGGCCTCAGGCTTATATTTCACATCTAAAAACAGTACTCTGAGTAGAAATGTAGGGCTTAGCGTTCTCAGTGGAAAACAACAACCATCCCAGCAGATTTTCTACAAGTTAATTTAAACACGATCTTTTTAGAGGAAAACAGTATTTATTGTATAAAAGAGTTATACTTATTAATCAAAGGCACAAAC
The DNA here is from genome assembly GCF_008728515.1 of Papio anubis. Classification (NCBI taxonomy): domain Eukaryota; kingdom Metazoa; phylum Chordata; class Mammalia; order Primates; family Cercopithecidae; genus Papio; species Papio anubis. The sequence continues at coordinate 52,216,272 of NC_044996.1, read as the reverse complement.
GAAAACTAAGACTTAAAGTTGACCATAATATTAACAAGTCATACCAACCTGGTACCAGCTAAATTTAATGAAGATAAGTTCCACTGAAATCCTAAGGAAAATACAATAATTCCGACACCATTTAATAATTAGAAACTTTCAAACAAGAGGGAAACTATGAACATCATAATAAATGCCTCAATTTGGAGGCAAAGAAATGTAAGTTGTGTGCTGAAACCTGATGTATCACAGAACATCAGTAGTCCCTTACTGTTATCACCATCTGGCACCTTCATGAGGGATGCCATCTATTGACTGACTGAAATTAAATCACACAATGTGACTCTCTGCCTGTCATCAGAACAGAGAGTAATAAAACATTTTAACTTCTTGGTGCGAATTATACAATCAAACCAGATAACCTTGACTGGGAAGGAGCCAGTTCAGAGAGGTCAATTTTCTATCACACTACATCAATAGCAAAGTCAGAGGAATCAATTTTCCATCTTGTAACACTACATCAAAATAGCAAATTCACAGTGCCTTCCAAAGGCCCCCCACTAAGAAAAATAACAGTCAAGAGGAACACAGGATTACTTCATTTACAATTTACTAGCTCTTCCAGTGTTTCAAAGGGATACAGGGTTTCAACGATCTAACACGAATGGGACAGAAGGTGGACTTAGAACATAGCAAACACACATCTTGATTGAATCAGCCTATTGCGAGCACAGATCTTGATTGAATCAGCCTATTGGTGTAGTTTTCGGTCTACATACATCTTGATTGAATCAACCTACTGGTGTAGTTTTTTGATCTATCAGTAAGTAGTGTCGTCAGTTCTCCAACCAGGCAATTTCTAATTCACGGGGGGAACCTAAATGTCCTAAAATTAAACAAAAACAGTTAATGTACTTGTTACCCAAATTTCAACATCCGTATTTGCTTACATACATTCTAATCTATTCCTGCTAATGAAGGCCTTCCTATGTGCTCCTAGTCAGTGGCTCAAGTAAAATGCAAAGTGTGCCCTAGGGATCAATTCAGTCAACAACAGTTCTCATAGTATTTTACCACTCAAATACTAATGCCATTGAAACACACGTCTTCCCAAAATCTGGTTCCTTACTAGACCAGATGAGTTTACAGCTTGAACGATAGCCCACCAAAAACATCTTTTTACCAAGAAAGCCACACTCTCAACGACTGATGGACTGTGGTAAATGAAAACTATGAAAAGGACTAGGGAAAATGTCAATATTGGTGATGAGCAGAGTGCACCTGCCAGGGAACCTCACAAGTAAGGTCATTATTGGGATTCTTTGCTTCTCTTCTCTCTAGGCTGAAACATGTTAGAAAAGGGACCACTTATGATCTCTAGGCTGACATGTGTATGTAAATATATAAACCCACACGGGGACTCTTCTGTTGCATAAAAACAGAGAGCATGCATAGAGAAGCTGTAGCTAAGTCATTACTTTCTGACCATGCCCTGTGTATAGAGACCTAACCTGCCTACACAGGGCTTACATAGCACCAGCTAGGTTTAAATATACTACTAGACAAGACGTTCTTGGCAAACTTAGTCCATGCATCATATACACAGGCTAGAATAAATATCAACACTGACAGAGCTGAGGACCAAAATGAACCCACCTTAAAGGTAGAGAGGAATAGGCCCGCAGATACATTGGGTTACACTATCTCATACTGGTTATTTGTTATGGCACGAGAGAGGCAGTAGGCGAGAAAGATTCCAATCAGCTAGAAATAAAATAGGAACAAAATTAAATACATACACAAAACAGCTTGAAGACCTCAAACTATATTCCCCTCTCACTTGTAATTCGCCTATAAATTTTCTTCCTTGAGTTTTTCTAGAGTTATGTTTAATACTCTGCACCATCTAGATCACATTCAAAGAATGTAAGTGAAGTTTTATTGCCACTATGACCCAGAATTTCACAACTCTTACCAAAGGAAAATCCAGCAAACTGTCACTCAAGGAAGATTCAGTCACAAGTTTGGGAGAAACTTTTCTTACTCTCATTTCCCAGAAAAAAACAAAGACATGGTTTTCAGTAAGTATCTTAACAAGTGAAATCTCCATCAACGAGGGCAGAGATTTTCCTGGAAAGATCCAGAGCAGTGCTACAGTAATGAAAACGTTCTAGAATCCCTGTACTGTCTGATATAGTAGGCAGCAGCCACATGGTTACTAAGTATTTCAAATCTCCAGCAAACTGAGGTTTTAATTTTATTTAATAATTTATAACAACTCAAAGGTGGCTAGTGGCTACTGCATTAGCATAGATTTAGATATAGCTTTGCTGGCTACTTTAAAAATATATCAAGGCTAAACTTGAATTAGTCTTATTTCTAGTGTTTAATCTAAAAAAGAAAATCATTCAGAGCCATAAAACAAACTTCATGCTACAGTGAGAAACACAACTTGAGAAACATAATTTGATCTACAACGTGGAATCAACCCAAAACAACTGGTGCATAATGAATATGGGGGTAGCATCATCTAAATTTTAATAGGTTGGAACTTGTATGCAGCTCATCAGGCAGTTGCAGCCCAGGAAAGATCCTGATAACGTTTTAGAATCTTGACTGACCGCACAGAGAACCAAGGTTCCTATCTAATGTTTTGTTTAATGAACTATGATACTGGAAAGTTGCCATAACTAAGAGGGCACTGAGTCTTTCCACAGTTAACTGCTTTCAAAAGATATGTACTGCTGCCAGTTAATTCTAAATCTTACATTTTTTCTTCTTTTTTTTTTTTATTATACTTTAAGTTCTGGGTTACATGTGCAGAACGTGCAGGTTTGTTACATAGGTATACACGTGCCATGGTGGTTTGCTGTACCTATTAGCCCGTCATCTACATCAGGTATTTCTCCTAAATAAAGTATTTTTATATTGTGACCAGTGACTGGGAGTTTTGTGAAAATGCAACTTCCCTAAAAATGTCCTCACTATCCGGGCCCCTGAAGCAAAAACTTTAAGCCTTAAAAGTGAAAATATTGCTGAATGCAGTAGCTCACACCTGTAATCCCAGCACTTTGGGAGGCTGAGGTGGGCGGATCACTTGAGGTCAAGTGTTCGAGATCAGCCTGGCCAACATGGTGAAACCCCATCTCTACTAAAAATACAAAAAAATTAGCCAGGCGTGGTGGCACACACCTGTAATTCTAGCTACTCGGGAGGCTGAGATGGGAGGATTGCTTGAACCCAAGAAGTAGAGGTTGCAGGGAGCTGAGATGGCACCACTGCATTCCAGACTGGGCAACAGAGCAAGATGCCAACTCAAAAAAAAAAAAGTGAAAAAATTTCTAGCTTACACCTACAAGAGGGATGAAATATTTCCTAAGTAACTACAAAGACTTACTTGGAAGCAAGCAACTCCAAAGGAAATTCCTGCAACGACTCCCATTTCTGACTCTATAATGGTCATCACCTTTATAAAACAACCCTAATGGGAGGAAAAAAACAAAGATTAAATACAGTACAAGCAGCCTGTGCTTTTCTTTATGGTAATAAATACTTTGATCATATACCACTGCAGGAAGATATATTTAGGGTAATAAATACTTTGATCATATACCTCTGCAGAAAGATGTATGTATCAGAGCCTTTGATTTTCATTTTATTGAAATCTACTCTCTTCCATATGTTCTCAACAGAACAAATAATTATTCCCAACTATTTCCACCTTTTGGATTATATATTTAAAAGTGTTACTTCACTTGAACCCAGGAGTTCAAGGCTCCAGTGAACTATGATCACACCACTGCACTTCAGACTGGGTGACAGAGAGAAACACTGTCTTTAGAAAAAGTACTAAACAAAAAATAAACAAAAAAGTGTTACTTGCTAGCTGTCTGAACTCAAGTCTTACCTGCCTTATTTCAGCTTATATTTAAAAATTAAAAACTGGCCGGGCGCAGTGGTTCACGCCTGTAATCCCAGCACTTTGGGAGGCCAAGTCAGGCAGATCACGAGGTCAGGAGATCGAGACCACCTTGGCGAACACGGTGAAACCCCGTCTCTACTAAAAAATACAAAAAATTAGCCAGGCGTGGTGGTGGGCGCCTGTAGTCCCAGCTACTCAGGAGGCTGAGGCAGGAGAACGGGGTGAACCCTGGAGGCAGAGCTTGCAGTGAGCCAAGATCGCGCCACTGCACTCCAGCCTGGGCGACAGAGCGAGACTCCGTCTCAAAAAAAAAAATTAAAAACTGGGTCAATTTTGCATTCAGTTAAGTCCTCAAATATTGTCAAATAGAAAGTTTTAAAAGGCACCTTACTTCATTGTTTACTTTGTCTGGATCTCTCTGTGGAGTACAATCTTCACGTTTACAGCAACTCTTAGGAAATCCTTTTTCTGAGTAATAATTAGTATCTGTCCAATCTCTATAATCGGTGACACCACAACAATGTAACTGAAAAACCCAACAAAAGCATTTACAGTTCGTATTACAACTTTGTAGTCAAACATTTAACCTAATATTGCAATTTGTGCTCAAAACATTTACTAATCTCAATGATCTCTCTCCTGAATTGATTCAAGAGATGAGCACTGGGTCCTTGATTAGCACCATGCATGACAGTTTTGTATTGGCTTTACTTTCCTGCTATAGTTGGTACTAACAGTACCCGGACTATGATGTAAGCAGGGACAGAAGAGAACAGGTGCACATGTGAGGAAAATGGAACACATCACACTTCTTTCCCCTACAAGTGGATAGCATCTAGTAGCCAGATTCTACTCTTTTCTCTGAGGCAGCAGGGAATGTGTTCCCCTCTAGGTGGTGGTTACCACTTACCGTACTTTGGATCTTGTCTACTGCATGGCTTCTATAATCTCCTGTAGAGTTATACTGCTTCAAAGCCTTCTCATAATTATTCTTAAAGCTGTTCTTAATCTATAGCAAAGAAACACAATGTCAGTAAGAAAACCCTCTAGAAAGTTCTTTTGGTTTCAGGTCAAGTAAGTTCTTGAATCTGACCAATGGTCATATCTTTGACAGCAGCAACATGTATGGTAATTAACTTCCATGGTACAATCCTGTCCTCTAAGGGATATAGGTTAGCTGAGGGGACTACTAAGCAAAACATTAAAATATATGATGAGAACCACTACAAGTTCAAAGTGCTGTGGGAATATGTATTTATCTGAGTGGCCATGCAGTACTGCTGTATTCTGCACCCTGCTAATCTTTTTCCACTTTAAACTGAGTACAAATTCGATGCCTATGGAATTTGTAAGCTACAAAACCTTACTTTGGGAGACTGTGCTACCACTTTATAAGAACTCTCATTGATGAGCCTTTGCTACTCACCGAATGATATTTGAACTACCCCAAGTTTACCTGATTTCTAATTCAATATTAAACTGTTTTTTTGTTTTTTGTTTTTTTTTTTTTTCTGAGATGGAGTCTCACTCTGTCGCCCAGGCTGGTGTGCAGTGGCGCGATCTCAGCTCACTGCAAGCTCCGCCTCCTGGGTTCACGCCATTCTCCTGCCTCAGCCTCCCGAGTAGCTGGGACTACAGGCACCCACTACCATGCCCGGCTAATTTTTTTTTTTTTTTTTTTTTTTGTATTTTTAGTAGAGACAGGGTTTCACCATGTTAGCCAGCATGGTCTCGATCTCCTGACCTTGTGATCCACCCGCCTTGGCCTCCCAAAGTGGTGGGATTACAGGCGTGAGCCACCGCGCCTGGCCCAATATTAAACTTTTGATGATTTGCATTAAGTATATCTAATCTTTTCAAAATGCAAGGCATAAGAAGGTTATCAATTTTGTGCTTTGAATACTTTCCTATCAGTAAAGTTATAAATTATACTATCTCTGTTTTAATAGGTACTTACACACAGAAAAATGACAGGAAATACAAGTAATTTTCTTCTGGTGACTATCAGTCTTTACAATTTTCTAAATTTTCTTTTAAATTAGAAGTGAACCAGAATGTTTACAAGAAGGCCATTACTGTCAGCTACAGGTTTAAATACAGAGGTCTGACTCTTCTACTTAAATAAATCCATTTTTATCTTTTAGAGGATAAATTTAACATGCTAAGCTTCCCTAATTCAGGCTTACCTCATGTCTGAAAACAAATCCTACGATGGCAGCGACCAGTTCGACCAAAAAAATGAGAGTCAGAAACATTGCATACTGCAGGATAAGAAAGAAAGTCCAAGTCAGCATAAATAAGATATAGCACAGCTGCAAAGGGAGTCAAAGAAAAAAATAATGGTCGTCTTCTCAATTGGTTCATCATGTTTTCATTGAAAAGGGCAGGGAAAATAACAACATGTCTATTTTGAAAGTGGAAACTGGCAGCTGAACTGTTACTTGACAAGTTTTCATAAGGAACAGGAAAAATTGTAAAGGGCCATGGCCAGTTCCAAGAAAGGAATCCTATAACATACAAAACTTTTCTAAAACCAAGAATCAATTCTAATGAAAACAAGGACTCACCAGTTTTAGCATCCATGCAGAAGCTCGGCAGGTAGCAAAACAACCAAAGGTGCCCAAAAGAATAATGACGGTACCAGTACCAATGAGCACGAAGGGGACATTGGTGGCCTTCTCATTTAAAAGAGAAAAGTAATTCTCCAGGCTCACCTTGCCCCAAATGCCAACTGCAAGAAGGATAACGCCAGTGATCTATGTGGGAATTCAGAGAATATAAACAGTTACGCACTGTGTATAGCAGCATCTTCAAAACACAAAGCATGAGGTATTTAAAGCACAATAGGTGTGATATTCTGGGATATGGCAGATAAGGGGGAAGAGTAGAAGGGATTAGGAGCGGAGCTGCACACAAGAGTAGGCCGTGGACAAGGCATCTTATCAAAATTCTTAAAATTCATCTTTTTGTGTGTAAACACTAGCCCATGGCATATTTTACCCTAGGGATCAAAACTTCCTTAATTGTCTTACTCCAACCTTAGGAAGAAAACCTTGAAGGTGAAAAAAAAAAAAAGTGATTTTATGAATTCCAGAAACTTCCCCCGTCCTCTCCAGTTAGGGATGAGCACAGGGTACAAAGGAATGGTACACAAAAGCAAGCCCAAGGATAGACTGGCGGGAGTGGAGGCATACCCATACTTACCTGCGAAACACTCCTCTCTTATGAAGCAGTGAAAAGAAAGACACTATTATGCAAGTGAGCCCTCAATGGGGCCGGGCAAGCCTTGCTTGCCTCTGCAAATGTCCACGGTCACCGTCTGCTTGCTCTGGGGGCTTAACGCCCACCTCGCCTCCCGTATCGAACTCGAACGCTGGTACGTCTGGGTCCCAGCTCAGCCTGTCGGCTGCCTTCGTCCCGCACTCCGACCCCAGCGCCGGCGAGATGCCTGAGCTCTTTGCTCGAGGCCCAGTCACTGGTCGCCGGCGTCAGGGTCCCAGGCGCGATGGCCGCCCAAACCCCACCCCATCCCCGACCTGCCGCTCAGGGTCACACCCCCCCCACACCTAAAAGCCCGGGATCCCCTGCCAGCCCCAGGCGCCTTCGTCTCTCACCCAGAAAATAAAAGTGTAGATTAGTAGGACGCTCTTGAAACAAGTAATGACTGGTTTAGTCTGCAGTCTCCGAGATGGGGACGCCATAACTAGCCCGAGACCCTGCACCACCGCACCGGGCGATCGGAACACAGAGAGCGAGACGCGGAGTCCCCGAGTCTCCCCGGAAACTGCCGAAAACTTACGAGCGTCCACAACTGAGAAGGGCCGGAAACACTGTACAATTTTCTTGAGGGTAAAGTACGGGAGGCTGTCCGGAAAGTGGCAACAATTTCCAAGCGCCCCCTGCCGAAGGTTACCGAAAACTATATACAAAGGTTCTAGTGTCGGAAATTTCGTAGGTCTTCTAGTGGAGCTTTCTTCATTTTTTTTTCTATCCTAAGGAATCTTTCCCGTCCCCCCCACCCCTCCCCTCTCCTTATAACTTCACCATATTGTTTATATCACCAGCAGAGCCCGCAGCGCTCTGAGATTGGGCCTCCCTGGCCCCTGGTGCCCTAGAGAGAAGAAAAAGAATGAAGAGGTTAAAAGTGACCTAGGAAAATACATGGGAAAATACCCACAAGAAATATATTTGCAAAAAGAAAGCGGGTTGCAAAGCAATACATACAGTCACGTGTGCTTAGACAAAAACTGAAAGGAACAGTGAAATTTACCTCTGGTGGAATTAGGCTGATTTTTTTCTCACTTGTGTGCTTTTCGGTTTGTGAACATTGTTTTATGGGGTAGGAAGGGGAAATATGAATGAATTGAGGAAAATAATCACCACTTGTTGAAAGAATTTCTAAGCTAGGTATTAAAGATAATAATGACTTTTAGAATTTCCCTGTAGGACTTTGCAAAACCTCAGTATTCCTCTCTTCTTTTATCCCCTAAGTAATTGGAAAGTTGAAGGAAAGTATTTTTACATAATAGTGAAATGTAAGTTCAGCTATTCGCTGCAAACTTTTAAAAAGAGAGTGCTATGGAAATTTCATCCCTGGTGAGTGTGACCTCCTCTTAAATGTTAAAACAGAAAGGCACTGTATATTCCAGCCACCTGTTTTTTCCCATCAAAACCCAGCTGATTACAGAGAGGTTAAAACCTAATGTTATGTATTGTGAACATATCGGTTTATGTTGTTACAGCACAGGAGGTGTGTTAAGGTCTGATTTCTCAACAAAAACGTCAGCTCTTTGAGGGCAAAGACTGAGTGTTAAGTGAGTATGTGTTATCTCTAGAGGAATGGGGTTAGAAGGCTATATCAGTTCCCTATGCAATCCAACCCTTCATCATTGACACAAGCTTAATATCACAAGTGGCTATTTACTTTATTGCCATTGCAAAAAGACCTGTATTTGTGGAGGAGAGATGAATACTCAGACTTTTCTGCTTGAAACGTTGCTCTAAACGTACATCTCAGGACCAGAACACAGGAAAGTTCCATTGACTTGGTCACACAGAGCTTCCCTGTGCTTCGAATATTGACCTAGGACCAGATCCTATAACATCTTGCCAGACGTCTGAGGTGCAAGGCAGCAACTATTGGAAAATTAATTATTGCACTGCCAGGCTTTATACTAAAATTTTTTACTAAAATTTGAAAGGCCTAATACACAAATACATGGAGAATGGATAAATGTACATCTACATACACCTTCAAACACTTTGAGGTAAAGTCGTTAGGAAATAGCAGATATTCAACATGGTGGAGGGGGGTGTCTAAGTACATGCAAAGATTTCTCCCTAGGCTAAATGACCCCAACTGAGGGGTTCTTATACTAAAAACAAGGATCAAGGGAAGTCTTGATAACTTCTTGTCATCTTAAAGAGAAGTTTCTCTGAAATTTAGATTTGTACTATGTACTGGAAGGGATTTACAATGTGAGCCCAAGAGCAAAGAAATATATCTGTAGCTGAAGAAAAAACAAAATAGCAAAGCAAAAGCCACATCTTATTTCCAAGAATGTGTTGACTTTCCTCCTCTCCCTTCCTCTACCACTCACAACGCTGCTTTGTTTGAATAACACTCGGTGCCAAACTAAACCAAATGCTGACCTGGAAATTCATATTCCTATGGCCACAACACCTTGCACCATTGCCTCCTACTCTGCTACACCCACTTCCATCTCCCCACGCCCACCATGGCACCAAACCCAGAAATTCAATTTAGTTCAAACCTAGGCCTGGGTCTGGGTACAAACCCAGACCAAAGGGGCATCTAATCCCATTTAAGGCAATTTAAGAAGTATTTCCCTAGGCCATTAGATAAATGTATTCTTTAAAGTATTAATAATGACTGTGATAATGAGCATTGACTATATACCAACCACTATCACTAAGAGCTTGATACACGTTACCTCATATGCACGCATCACAAAAACCCTATTATGAGGTTGACACACCTAGCACCTTCATTTTACAGATGAAGAAACAGATTGAAAGAGGCTAGGTAAGCTGCCTAGGACTAAACCTGGGTAACTTCTGTGTCTTTCATCAGAAATGGGGCCCACTTTGTGATGAAACATAGCTGCTGTTGTACACACAGCTGCCTCCTCTCAGAGTAACCTGAGTAAAGACTGCTGTTGCACAGACATTTAACCACAAACAAGGGCTCCTCGGAACCTCTGAAGCTTAAGAACCTCAATGATTGCCCCAATTCTGCCTTGCACTTGGGGTTTTTTGGTTGAGTTTGGCTTTTGCCTTCACTCCAATAGCCCAGTCACCTAGGAAGTAACCCTACCTGCCCCAGAGTGATAAGGCAGAGAGTTCAGTACTTTTTCTTGTTCAACCTCTTAATTTCTCCCTCTTTCTGAGCACAGAAACACAATTTGATACCAACCACGTAGGAAAAAAAGGAAAATACTTTAAGTATTGTTACTGCTTGTTTTACATTGAACATTTAGTACTCTCCCTTCCCAATTAACTTCCTGTAACCTTCAAGATTAGGTGTAAATGTTTTTCATTGCTAGACATCAGGCAAGCGAAATGACATAAACAAGGGCTCACTGTTAAGTCAGACCTCCCTTGTGCCACCTCCAACCTCCCTCCATCCCTACCAAGCCCCTCATCCCAATACAATCTCAACTGATTTCCTACTGCTTTTCCAATGTGAATTTTCCGCTCTGTACCAGGTAAGTACGATCAACCCCCCAATAAACAAGTGCTATTTCCTAGTCCCTGCCCACCCTCTACTTCACTCATACTTTCTGCTTCTACTGAATATCCAGCTCAATCCCAACTCAGTAAAAAGCCCCTCCTCCCTCACCTCTTTCTCTAACAGCATAACTGTCTAAACTACACACTCACTCCCATTAACTCAGCCGTTTAGTCAATCACTGCAATATCTGCTTTGCATTTCTACTTACCTATTCTACATCCTACCGTCTAGATGTTCAGAAACTACTGAAGAGCTAGTGTGGCAGGGCCCCTGTGTCCCCTTTTATACTGTCCTCAGTACCCTAGGACATAATGCCCTATTGATGAGTTCATTTTCTGCTCGGCCAATCCCTGTTGAGCTGATTGCTCACTGAGGTCATAACTGGTCTCTGGGAGTAACCACACAGTAATTACTCAGGACTGATTGTTGAAATTAAATAAAAAATTAAATGTCTAAGCCATCCCAGTATCACACTATCATAAAACAGAAAAAATTAAATTGAGTACCTAGATAATGTCTTGGGACATTCCTACTGTCTCTCTTAGGAACCACTAAAAAAAAAAAAAAAAAAAAATCAGCTGTATCACTGAGAGTACATCTTATCTCTTATTCACATAATAACTTTACCATTTTCATTTTCTAATCCGTTTTCTAGCATCCCTTCAATTACCTTTGGCTAAGTGACTATCATAGAATTTAAAGGCACATCCTACTTGTTTTCTTAATGTCTCACATTTTGTATTACAGCCATCAGATACCTCATTATTTAAACAGCTAATTCATATGTACAGTTTAAAAAATCCGTTGCGTTAATGGAATATCTATTTATTTCTATTGTCTCTTGTGTATTCCCATTCTCTTTCTCTGAAATTCTATTCTTTGTCTATTTTTATTCCTTTTTTTCCCCATCCACTCCTTTCAGATGCTCTGTGAAACCTTTACTCCCTTTCCATCCCTGATCTTGCCTTCTTCAAAAAAGCTCATAATATATAGTTTGGGACACACAGACATGATAAATACTTTTAAATGGTATTAAAATTCACAATTCTATGTCCATTTTCTAAGAAAGTTGTTTCTAGTCTAGCCTGGTTGAGCTTTCCTGAGATCTCAACTAGGGAAGTCAGTTTCCATATCTAATATTTCGTAAAACAATACCTTATTTACTGCTGAGGGGCTGCATATTAAAAGTCTTAAAGTTGAAAATGGTACTGAACTTTAAGAAACTTAAGAAATTGACTATGCCTGGATGCTGTCAGTCTCCTTATCTAGCTTTGTCTTATCTTCCCAACCAAACCATAGGGAGAGGTGTTTTATTTCACTTTATAGCCTTGCAGTGTCTAACATTGTGTTTTACACACTGAGTACATGCTGCAGAAACATTGGGGTTATTATGATTAACCTCACTTGTTTTGAGTGAGCTCTTTATATTATTAATCCCAATGCTTCACAAGAATGCTGTCCCTCTCCTCTGACATATCCCCTTACTTTGATCTCCCTATGATTTCCATATTCTCCCCCTTCACTTTCTTCTTTAACCTCTTTCTGGAACCCCTCTATCCCACTCCTTCCAGCTTTCAGTGGGATTGAGGCCTTACGCAGCATCTTCACCCTGGCATGTGCTAGGTTTTGTGTTGGATGGCTGGGGATATGAAGAAGACTAGGATAAGGTTCTTGCCCTCTAAGCACTCATAGTCTAGTAGGAGTCAGAGATAAGTAAAGAACAATGTCAATAAGTGTGAAAAGTCCTAAAATGGAGATATGTACAAAGTGCTGTGAGAGAAAAGGAAGGCAAAGTTAACCAACTTGGGCTGGGATGGGCTGGGGGAAGCTTCTCAGCAGCAAGGGTGGGTAGAACTCCAATAAGCCAAGAAAGGAGGGAAGGGACTATAGAGCAGAGTGAACACGTCTGTGCAGAGGCTCCGGGGTGCGAAAGGAAGAACAAGAAGCTCAAGGAAGAGCATGAGGCGGAGTGTGTCCAGAATTAGGAGGCATGGGATGTGCTTAATACTAGGCTAAGGACATAGATGGGGTTTGCTTGTGAAGAGCATGGTATGCAATGCTAAGGAACTCAGACTGTACGCTATGCCAAGAGGGAGCCAGTAAAGGGGGGTTTAAGAAAGAAAAACTCTGGTAGAATATATTACTTTACTTGTTCCCTCTCTCTCTCTCTCATATTCCTCTCTCTCTCTCTCTCTCTCACACACACACACACACACACTCAAACACACAGACACACACATTTAATATATTCACTATTTTCTCACATATAAGTTTAAAATAACCTCCTATATCTGATTTTCTGGCCCTACCCTATTTATTCAACTTTGTTTTCTGTCTCTCCCTGAAACCTCTTAGCAGTTGGCCCCTCCCTCCTCTGACCTAACAGTGAGCTCTTGTTGATGGCATTTCCTTTGCCTGAGACTAGACCAAGGCCCATCTCTTCTCAGATGCCCCCCTCCCCTGACCTCCTCCTAGCGCCCTTAAAGTCTGTAACGCAGCTTTTGGTAGTTTATTACCATAGGGAGTTGTATTGTTTTATAATTGATTGCGTCCCTCTTCTCTCCCCTACTAAACATAAACTCCGGGAGCTGGAGAGTAAGCTCCATAAGATCAAGAGTCACACATTACTTGCTCACCACTGTATCTGCACTGCTCAGCTTATAGTAGATGACCAATAAAGATTCCCTAAACACACGCAATTGTAATTAAGAACATGCTTGTTTGATGTCTGTCTCCTCTGTTCCATGAGGGCAGGGATTTTTGTCTGTTTTGTTCACTGATGTTTCTCAAATACCTGGAACCACGTGTGGCACATAATAGATGCTCAACAAGTACTTGTTGAATTAATTATGAATTACAATGCCTGGGATTTTGTCTGTCTTGTTCACCACTACATCCACCACTCTTGACATGGTAGATACTTGATAAATTTATGGAATGAATAAGGCCATGACGATCACGTCTTCTTTTTTTTTTTTTTCTTCTTCTGAGATGGAGTCTCACTCCCTCACCCAGGCTGGAGTGCAGTGGCGTGATCTCAGCTCACTGCAACCTCTGCCTCCCGGGTTCAAGCAATTCTCCTGCCTCAGCCTCCTGAGTAGCTAGGATTACAGGCACCACCACGCCCGGCTAATTTTTTTTGTATTTAGTAGAGATGGGGTTTCACCATGTTGGCCAGGCTAATCTTGAACTCCTGACCTAATGATCTGCCCTCTTTAGCCTCCCAAAGTGTTGGGATTACAGGCGTGAGCCGCTGCGCCCAGCCACATCTTCTTTACATAGGTATTACTCTGTTAAGCACATGGTAGATACTCAATACATATTTGTCACAGGTGGATTGGAAATGAAGCAGGCTCAGGCTTGCTTTTGAACTTTGTATTCTCATAAGTACAATTCTTCCCATTATGACTGAGAAGGGGTTACCAATTTGCTTGCATACACAGGAGAAACACCCTTTCTACAACAGCTTAAAATTCTTCCTTCTATAACCACTGATTTTCCAAGAGATGGAAATGTCAACTGTGAGGGGAGGGAGATTGTAAGTAGCTGGTCTGTGCTATGGCAGAACAGTCTTATTATCAGATACTAAAATGAAAAAATCTTGCTGAGTGAAATGTAACCCTCCATCAGAGACCACTGGGATGCAGCTAGATTTGCTCAAACAGCCTCCCACTAAAGCCTCTCCAGGCATGCTTTCCTTCCATTCTTAGTAAGGGAAATCAGTCTTGATTCTTCAGGCAAGAAGTACATGGGGTTTTTTTGTAAACAATATAATCTTAACAGAAACTGAAGTCCAGAGAAGTTAGGTCACTGGCATGAGGGTTTCAAAGTGTATCTGACCTGATACCATATAGATTGCAAGATAATTCAGAGTTGGGAGCCTAAGGAATTACAGGAGAAATCTTAGGGAATGTCAAAATCAGCTACAGTCTTCCCCTCTCTTTGGTGTTTGTGTTTGTGAAATTCCTTTTCATTCAATTCTTATGTCATGCTGAGTCATAAAAAGAAGTGTTCTTCAGTGCAACACATCTCTGGAGGCCGCTTAAGCCAGCCTCTGTGTTAGTCATCACTATACTCACAGGCTTGGAGCCAGTGCCATTCACACTTCCCCCTCTTCTGCAGCAGACAGACTGAGTTCCTCTAATCCCTGTGTTCCTTCTCCCCCATCTTTCTAAAACCCTTCTCTGAGAGAGGAATAACTATAGCTTCGGGGATAATATAGCTTTAAGGAAACTTTTGGCAGATGCGGACGTCGTAACATCTGGGCAGTGTTAACAGAATCCCGGAGGTCGGGACAGACCAGGAGCCACTCGTTCTAGGAATGTTGAAGTAGAAGGTTTTTTCCAATTGATGAGAGGAGCAGAGAGGAAGGAGAAAGAGGAGAGAGAAAAAGGGCACAAAATACCATAAAACAGGTAAGATCTGCAACTAATCCCTCCACACTCCACTACCCCAATGCACAATTGTGAAGGGGATAAGGAGATCCAGAACTTGGGCAACATGGCTGGGGGTGGAGGTCGGGGGAGAAGTTATTTTATGAAGCTGGATCATATGCTGCTTTTCATTTATGCTGTGACCTGACTGCAAACACATGTTCCCAGCAACTTCTTGGCCCACAGCAGAGGGATGGGATGGTTGACTCTAGTGAGTCAAGTATTAAGCCTGAGATTGGGGAGAAGCTGGACACGTAAGAGGTCACAGGTTCAGAGTATTGGGTCTGAAAAAGGAATGCCTCTGCTCCAGAACAAAGGAACTAGATGGAGGCTAGATGTGGGAGAGGGGTTGGTGATTAGTTATCTAACTGTTTGTTTTCCCAGATCTCTCTTTAATCTCCTCTTTCTCCTCCTTTTGTTGCCTCTTTCTGTGTTTATCCATCTCTTTCCTTCAGCTCTGTCAGATTTTCTTTCCTTCCATCCCACATCCTTCTACTTCCCTTTTCTCCTTCGTTTACTCTTTTTCTCCATCCTGCCTCCCTGTCACTTTCTAGACAAAGTCTGAAACCAAGTAGCAATGAATTAGAAAATAAATTTTTCCCTTTCTTGGGCTTTGCATGTCCCTTAGGAACTCTGGCCAGAATCTACCACCTTTTTGTTTCTCTATTTCTACGACTGACTCCTCCCCTGAGCATGGCATTTCATTGAAAGCATGTGAGTGAATGGGTGCTTGCTGAAATGCCCAGTGGCCAATTTATACCAATGGGCAGCAAATTTTAATACTGTCATTTACAAAGTATTTGCCTACTGGGAACCACAAAACTCTCATCCCATTAGGGTGAGGACAGGGCAGGAAGTGAGAGGGCAATTGGAGCTTGTTCACCCTCTCCTCATGTACCTCAGCAGGTCCTCCTCTACCTCGCTGACTTCCTGCTGGCCCAGCAAGGTAAAACTAGAGGGTTAGGCTGGACTTGAAAGCCAGAAGCCACTACCAAACCACTAAGCCTTAAAACCCAAAGCTAAGAACAGAGCCAGAGTATAGTTACTGCCTGGGAGACTAAAGAAGGGAAACATTCAGTCCTGTCCAATACAAAATTGGTAATAATATTGTCTAATATATAAATTACTTCCCTATATGACAGGCAATAATCAATTCATGAGGTAGAGAGTATTATTATTCCGATTTTATAGATGAGGAAACCGAGGCTCAGAGAAGTTAAAAAATTTGTCCAAGACCCCATAGCTAACAGGTGACAGAATTGGATTCACATCCAGACCTGTGTAACGTCAGTGTTCAAATTCTTAGACCACATATGCTAACACTTTCCCAGATTAGTGGCTAGGCAATGTTAGTTGAATGAATGAAACCTAATGGTAGCCTTTAGGTCACCAGGTTCCCTACTGGTTCCATGTAATTTTATGTTGGCCTTTTCCTAGTCTCAGTACTTCAGTGTCCCTCTCTATAACTTGGACCATGGAGCATTTGCATCTGATCCCACCAGGGTCAGTTGAAGATTGGTTGTTTTACGTCCTCCTCCTCCTGGGAGGAAAAGGGACCACAAATAACAAACAGAGTCTTGTTATTCTATAACATGAAAGATTCTTATGAGGGAGATAATATAAAAAGCATTCATTAATTATAAAATCTCTCTTCTTCCTCACAGATCCCATATTTCTGCTTCCCCACTTTTGGAAGTTAATTGATGGCTGACTTCTGAAAGTCCCTTTCCTTTACCCTGGTACTTCAGGCCATACATACATCTTTTCTTGTCTCCATAATCCTCCCTTTCAAGGATGGCCAGTCAACTAACTCAAAGAGGAGCTCTCTCTCTGCTGTTCTTCCTGACTCCAGCAGTGACACCAACATGGTATGCAGGTAAGTTCTAGGAGCTGTTGTCTGTTATTTCCCGGAAGGATAAGTCCTAGACCAAGACTTGGAGAAGAAAGAGTTAGACTACAAAAAGAGACACTTATTTTCTATACAGAGAAGTATTAAAGGACAATAAAGATGGTTAAACATTGCAACAGACTACCAAAGGAGGCTTTTAAGGCAGTCTAACAAGAGCTATTTGAAATAGGCCACACTAGTACAAACATGAGAAGGTTGGACATCACCTTTGAGGCCATTGTCTCACCTGCTTGTGTACTTAGCTTCCTGAAAACCATTTTCTAATATGAAATCCTTTATGAATCAAATCTTTATTAATATTAATCCTTTTATGAGTCAAATACCCTTGTCAAGACCACAAAAATGGACTTAGACCACAAATCTCATTTGGGAAAAATAAGGGAGCAGGCAATCTATTCAAGGGAAACAAGAATCCATCAGACTTCTTCCCTCCCTCCCTCCCTCCCTGACCTTATTTATAAAATGAGATTTTTATAGCCCTTTTATGCCAAAGCTGTTAGTGGTAATACAGATCACATCCTTTTAATCAGGAATTTCCCAGTTTCTTTTCATTTGTTCTTTACTTCAGAAGGGATGGAGTTTTCTGGATTCCTGAACATTTCATTCTTCACCCAGAGAGCCAGAGAACAAACTCAGTGAGAAGAGGGAAAGGGGAGAGGGAAGGGATGAGGGCAGGATAATGAAGTGGCATACAGAGGTTTTATATGGGGCCCAGCTGGCATTCCAAGTGCTAAGAATATTCTGTGGCCTGCAGTGTCTGCCCTCACAGGGGCCAGTAGGGAGGAGTGGGGGAAGGAGACAGGCCCAACCAATGGGGTTAGGAAAATATCCAGAGATGAGTAAATAACAAACTGCTCCCATCACAGCCACAGTCATTGCAGCTAAAATTTTCCACATGCCCTTAGCTCCTGGTGGAGGCCTTTGGCAGTAGCTCTGTTTGTCTGGAACAGCTGCATCAAGTTTTCAAACAAATATGCAAACTTCTTCCCCTTTTTGGCTTAACCTGGCTTTGTAGGGGGTGAAGCACAAGGACTGACATTGAGATGAAAAAATTCAAGTCAAGCCCTTGGCAGAGCATATCCTGTTTGGGGTTAAAGGTGCCCCAAGTCTCCAGGAGATAAATATGCAACTGTCCTCCCCAACCTCCCCTAGCTTCAGTTCATTTACAGAGACCAAAATCCAGCCAAAGACCACAGGACTAAAGCAGTGGAGATTACATGGCTCGAAGCCCAGTTCTGAACACCTGTATGAAACCTCATGGCATGCAAAGGTCTTTACCTTTCCCAAAACAGAAGCCTGAGCTGTTGGAGTCGTGAGCACAGAGCAGTTTTTTAAAAGTTAGATTCAGTTGAGGTTCTCAAAGGGCTATTTGAAAAGATGGAACTCCCCACTTCCACATGAATCACAAGTCACCACTCCTGAGGAGCTCAGATTGGTGAGGCCTCCGCCAGCCCTGCAATCCCACTCATCCTTCCCTCTTCTATCCTTAGGAGACCACATGATGAGAGACATTTCCCCTACACTGCTAGCTCAGCTGTTGGGCTTGCCTTCATGCATTTGTTCATTCATTCCTTCAACAAATATTTATTGAGCACTCTTTATGCATCCAGGACTGTTTTGTTTACTTCTACAGCCTTGTCTTCAAATGAGCATAGCACAGAAAAGCAGCCAAATGTGGATTCAGGGCTAATCAGAAAAAGGGTCCAGGAATAATCAGCAGTGGTTGGGAAAAGTTAAGAATATAAATAAAGCAAAGAATGGGTTAAAAGTGTGTGCTGGCGTATCTGTGCAGCCCAGAAAGTCAGACTGTATTTGTCATCATAAACCAAGGATTAATATGAATCTTGAAATAGTCTTTTAACTATCAATTACATGTCTAACTATACTTTTGTGAAGGGCAGTGCTTAGAGGGCCTGACTGTACTATGGAGGTTGGAGGAGCCCAGTAACAGACCACACAGTAACCAAGCACTGATTGATCTAAAGGAACTGATGAATGCTCCCCAAGTCCTTCCCCCAGGGCTAAAGAGGGACAAGCAGACAGAATAATGTAGGGAGTGTTCCCCTTTAATTTCATTCTTATACCCATCTAAGAATTCCACCATTTGCAAAAAAGAAAAAAATACTCAAAGATAGGCAAAGAGGGGAAATGGGAAAATGGAAAGGTGTAAAGTGGCAAGGTGGTCTGAACTTTCTCCACACAAAGTGTACTTCCGCACCCTGATGGAGACTGTAATTATCTTATTGAGTCTTCCCCCACAGTTTTCCTACATCCCCTGTAAATCTGGAATGATGTAAAATGCTTGGTGGCCTTCGATCCCACACACACAGTAAAAAAGCTGGATTGCAAAAGAGATTTTGGACTTTTACCCCAGTTGGACATCGTCAAAAGCTCTCCCCTAATCACCATCTTCAGTGGAGTGTCTGAGTTTGGTATCTAGGGGGTCAAGCAGACCTGGGCTGGAATGCCTACTCTGCTACTTAATAACTGGGAGACCTTGGACAACCCCCTTGGTTCCTCAAGCCCGTTTCTTCGGCTTTATATTGGAGCACATTAGTAATACCTACCCTGCTGACATGTTATGGTGACATAATGAGCTAACATATGTCATGTGCTTAACACAGAATGTGAGCTGAGAGATGTTAGCAGCCATTGTCATGTCTTCTTGTTGTTGTTACCATTATCAAGCCACAGGGCTTTGACACTCCTGTTTTCTCTTCTGGTAAACAGTCCTTTGCTCCCTGCTGAGCATTTCTTCAAAAGCTGGACTCTGTAACCCGAGCAGGGAGACCTAATACTTTAGGGAATCACACACATCTGGCCTCCTGTTTACAAGACCTATAAGGCTTTGAGGCTAATACCAAACTGAAACCGCTGACGAGAATTCCATGACCCCCCCCTCCTCCCCCGCGCCCACCAATGAAACCTCCCGTTATGGGAGAAAAGAGAGCAGGGGAGATGAGGCCTGAGAAGAAATAAACAGAAGCCAGAAGAACTGAAATGGGAAAACAGAAAAAAAGAAAGAGGGGAAAAAGAAAAAATGAACTCTTTCCTTTGGAATGAGGGCAAACCAACGAGGACATGATTTCATAAGGCAAACTTTCAATTGATTCATTCCCTTGTTCACGAAATTGGACTGGTTTCCCAATACCTCACCTCCCCCACCCCTAGTCTGGGCTTGTGGGGAATGGAGGAGCTTCATCATCTCGCCCTCTGCTCTGCCCTTTAGTGCAGGGGGCCCTGTGCCTCTTCCCAAGAGGAGGAGGCGAGCTTGTGGCCTGAGTGTTTACACAGGCCAAAGGGCTCCAGCACTAAAACCCAGCCCTGTCCTGGAAGCACACCCTCTCCTGGAAATAACGGAATTGTCTCTTGACTCCAACACAGCTGGCTACGCTATTCTTGTGCGTGCGTTAGGGCTCAGGGAGGCTGGAAGGAAGGCTTCCGGAAACTTTGCTCCGGA
The DNA here is from genome assembly GCF_008728515.1 of Papio anubis. Classification (NCBI taxonomy): domain Eukaryota; kingdom Metazoa; phylum Chordata; class Mammalia; order Primates; family Cercopithecidae; genus Papio; species Papio anubis. The sequence continues at coordinate 52,195,815 of NC_044996.1, read as the reverse complement.
AAGGACCAAGTTGTTTTCCAATTAGTTCGTATTCATGACCGATTTCCTGCCGTCTGGTGGAACACACTGTTTAGTCTCCCAGACAGCTGCAGACCTGCCTCCACTAGGGACTGGGCCACTTAACTGGATGGAGATAGATTAGGAATGTTCCCTAGCTCGGCAGCTCCATTAACGTTCCTTGTGATTAGAGAAACAGAAAATTTATCCGAAGGACTCTGCCGTCTCTGTTCTCCAAACCAGGGCAAAGTGCTCACAAAACTGCTTTCATTTCCTCTTGCCTTTTAAGTCACCCCTCTTGGCCTTGGCACGCCACCCCCAGCAATGGTAATCCAATGACAAAAAGGCCCGTGCCCTGTGGGCTAGTGGAAACCTGAGTAACTGTTTCTTTTTGAGGACTGTGAGCAGGACTGTCACTAGGGGGAAGACACAAGTTCTGTTTTTTCCTCCTATCTGGGACCACAGTCCATTCTCAGAGCTTAGTCCTCAGTGTCTTACCAAGACTCATGTGTTGCTTCAAGGAAATGGGTCATTTATAGTCCAGATTGACAGGATTGATGTATGGTCAGGTTCAATTTTTTGCTTTTAGATGGAGTCTTCTAGTGCTCGCAATAACTGGCCCCACAACCATGAGCCTGCCCTCTATGCAACTGAGGTGCTGAGATTCACCCACAATAGTTCTGCTGCCTTACAACACAGGATTTCCCCCACTAAATATCCACCTGGCTCCCCACCCATGGAATGCCATGTCCTAAGGAAGTGACAAAGTTGGACGAGAGGGGGAAGGTTGGGAAGGACTTGAGTGAGAAATCAAGACACCATCTTGATATTGTCTTCCTTATTCTAGGTTCTGGCTACTATCCAGATGAAAGCTACAATGAAGTATATGCAGAGGAGGTCCCACGGGCTCCTGCCCTGGACTACCGAGGTAATCTACCCTGCTTCTCAAGCCCAGAAAAGCTCTTTTCTGGCCTCAGACCTAGGCCCTTCCCTGAAGCATCCCCATCAGGCTTGGCTCACATGTGCCCAAACTGCAGCACAGGGAATCAGGGGCTGTGATTTCTCGTCATGAACTTGGGTTACTGACTTACTGTGTGACCTCACCTCTCCAGCCTGAAGGTTCTCCATATATTATTAATCATTAAGTATCGACTAGTTACTCAATGCCTAATCCTGTGCAAGGTAAGCCTGTGGGTGATACAAGGTCTCAGATAGGGTTTTGTCCCCATCATGTAGCTGACATTCTGTTGGGGGTGATGGGGGTGTATAAAATTAGCACATGTAGGGCAAGTAAGTGTGAAGCTATGTGATAGCAGTAAATGCAGTAGGATTTAAGAAAAAGAAGTCAGGAAAGGGGTCACGAAAGATGACATTTAGGCTAAGCTTAGAATGATAGGTGGGATTTTGAGAACTAGAAAGGGGAGGGGAGAGCACCCAGAAAAGCAGATGGCTAAAAATGTGGAAGTAAGAACAAACCTGGTAGAGGAGGGAGCTAAGAAGAAACCGGCCTGACTGGAGGAGATGGAAGGTGGAGGGAGTAGTATCAAAGAAAGTTAAATATAGGTCAGGTGCAGTGGCTCATGCCTGTAAACCCAGCACTTTGGGAGGCCGAGACAGGTGGATCACTCGAGGTCAGGAGTTTGAGACCAGCCTGGTCAATATGGTGAAACCTCATCTCTAACAAAACTACAAAAAATTAGCCAGGCATGGTGGCACGTGCCTATAATCCCAGCTACTCCGGTGGTTGAGGCGGGAGAATCGCTTGAACCCGGGAGGTGGAGGTTGCAGTGAGCCGAGAGCTGAGATGGCACCACTGCTCTCCAGCCTGGGTGACAAAGCAAGGCTCTGTCTCAAAAAAAAAAAAAAAAAAAAAAAAAAAAGTTAAATATAAAGAGTGAGACCAAATTAGGAAAGACTCCGTGATCTAGGGACAATACTAATGAGAGGCAGGAAAACTATCTGTGATGAATGCTGCACAGTAAGTAATTCCTGCATTAAAAGGGAAGTTAGGCCAGGTGGTATCTGATATCCCTTCCATTTCTGATTCTTTGTTTCTTTGCTTTGCAAGCCAGGCAGAAGAGTTTAGCTGTTGTACTAGGATCTACAGGGAGCCCATCACATGTTTTTGCACAGGGGCATGACACAATAAATTGTCATTTTAGAACATTAACCTGATTATTCTATGCAGAAATAGGGGTTCAGTGGTTAGGCCTGAGTCAGGGAGACTCTCCAGGAACCAGCTACAGTAATGTTGGCTAGAGATGACTGAGGGTGGTGGCAAAGAAATGGAAGGTACAGATGAACCCCATAAATGTTTCAAAGAAAGAGACGACAAGACTTAGTACAGACTTGATGTACCAAGAGGCTAAGAAACAAACTGATGTCTGAAAGCACTCAGTCTGTACACCTGGAAGAATTGTAGGACCCCTCTCAAAAAGACAATGTTAAAAAAGAAAACTGGTTTGGTAAAGATGCCCTACCGGCAGCTGGAAGCGGAAAGATGAAGTTGTGTGAGTCATCAGCTTAGATAGATGGGTTGTCTGAGGGAGCAGAAGGCCAGGGTCAGAGCTTTAGAAGACATCTGTAGACATGAGTAGGAGAAGAGGAACCAGCAAGGGGAAAAAAAGAGAATTAGTTGTCAGTCATGTAGGAAGATATCTGGGCAGTACCTGTCATATTACAGAAGCCACAGGAGAAGAGAGTTTTAAGGAAAGGAAGGGGTAAGAGATAAATTGTGTCAAATATTGCAAAGAAATCTAATTGAGGGTAGAGAAAAGATTTTATTTGGCAAGGAGGTAAACAGTGACCTTTAAGAAAAACAGTTTCAACTGAGAAATTATCAGCTTTGAGCTCCTCTGAGCTCCTTCGTAGCTACCTTCTACTCATGTTCTTCTCACTGCCAAATGGTCCACACCCACTCCCTCTCTCTCTCAGCACCCACTAACTCCTAAACTCTCTACAGTCTGTTTCTCACCCACTCACAAATCTACAACCTGAAATGACATCTCTTGAAGAAAAAAGTTTTCTCCCATGAGAGAACCAATTTCCATGACCCTTTCTTGAGCGTGTCTCTCAGTCTCTCTAGCAGCAGTGAGCACCTTCCTTTCTTCTTAATCCCCCTTCCTTGGGCTCCATGGCATTTCACAATTCTGGTCAGAGCTGAAACTGGGAAAGGAGATGGACTCTCTGGTGGTGACCATAGAGAGAATGAGACTAGGATCTGAACTTGGGTCAACCCTGACCTGTCTCCTGAGCTGATGGACTACATCTCCAACCGCTGATACACACTTCCATTTGGAGATGTCTAAAACAAAAATATTTCCTCTCTCCTGAAAAGAGTTCCACCTAGTGACCTTCCTACTTCTGATAACACTACCATCATTCTCTTAGTTACTTAGACTTCAGAATACCTCAGTGTCACCTCTAATAGGTCCTGTCACCTTTAACAGCCCCCTTTTCCTCATCACTTCCTGCCAGTCAGTCACAAAGACCTGTCATTTCTTTATTAATCCATGGGAATAAAACTTTGACCTCACACATGGATAATACAGTTGCCTCTAACTGGATTATCTGACTCATGTTTCCCCCTCCCCCAGACCTAGTGACCCACAATGATCATTTTAAATCAGAATCTGGCCTCGGCCTAGCTTCCCAGACTAACAACTTCCTACCTGTTCTCCCCACACGAAATCTGCACTTTGGTCAGGCTGTGTTCAGTACTGTGTTCCCAACTGCTTTAGCCCACACTGAGCTTTCCCTTGCCCATTTATTCGTTCATTGAATATTTATTGAGTACTTATTAGGTACCTCTTCTGAAATAAATGTTTACTGTCTAGACACACTTATTTGGCCTTCATTATGCACTGCCTCTTTGGTTTACTTTTCATTACCCTCAAGAAAATAGTTCTGTATTTAACTGTATTTAACTATATTTCTGTATTTAACTGTATTTAACTGTATTTGTGTATTTAACTGTTTTTAACTGTATTTAACTGTTTTTAACTGTATTCCTGTATTTAACTGTTTTTAACTGTACTTGTGTGTTTAACTGTTTTTAACTGTATTCCTGTATTTAACTGTTTTTAACTGTACTTGTGTATTTAACTGTTTTCAACTGTATTTAACTATATTTAAGGAGTCATGTGTGTTACTCTCACACAGCCATGGTTAAAAGTAGATGCTGACCACTAGCATCCTGGGAGCAGAAGCCAGATTATGGGAGACTATAGTTTGGAGAGGTGGCTAGTAAAAAGCAACAGATGCAGAAGGTACTTTCACAGAGTCTGCAGCCCTATTATTAACATTAACCTTCTTCATTGGTTCTTCTTAAATGAGCATAAAGCCCTTTGGAGAAATATAAGCTGCATAAGGGCCTTTGGTTTGGAGGTCTAGTGTCTCAAAGCTCCTTTTAGGACTTAGTCTTGGCATAAAATGAATTGAGTGAAGTTAGCAATGATGAGGGGGAGGGAGTGTCCAGGAAAAGTACAACCTGAGGCCCCAGCCTCCCATGTAAAGTCTTTGTGACCTTATAATCAATAGCTCTGCAACTGTAGTGCTAAAGAACTTTCCGTAATTTGGAGATGGTGTCTCCAGATGGCAGTCGTGTGTCTCAGTCACGTGCTCCAAATGAATGCTGGGAACCACAGCATGTTGCTGCTTCAGGAAAGATGGGACACTGGCTCAAACCCAGACACTGACTTAGGGAAAAACATTCACAGGGTTGAATATTTTACACATGAAATTTCGTTTGGTTCGCACAACCAGCCCTATGGTATGGTTTATTATCCCCCATTTTACCAACCAGGAAACTAAGTTCAGGGAAGTTTTAGATTCAGAGAGTCACAGAGAATTTAAACTCAGATCTGTCTGACTCTAGAGCCATGCTTAATCCATCTCTTTCATCAAAAATATAACTCATTGTTCTAGAAAAGAAGACTGGGAAAAAACCCAGAACAACCAGATCATTATTTCAAAGCAAATTGGCATGTCATTTGCTATCATCTTCACTCATCCTGCACTTTCTGTCATTCCCTTATCCTGACTCCTAGCTTGGAGTCAGCTGGGCTGTTGCTTTCCTTGCAGCTTGCCTCATCTGTGAGCAAGCTAGTCACACTGCCTGGGTTATCTGAAGATAATAGAAGATAACAGAGAAGGCCCTTTCAAAACTGTTGTCAGCACTTTATTTTCTGCATACACCTTAAAAAGAGATAGACAGATGAATAGCTACAGAAAGCAGAGACAATGGGCCTGAGTTCAAATCTCAGCTTCTCCCCCTTCCAGCTCTTGGACTCTGGACAAACACCTATTATGTGCCAGTCACTGCTATGTATTTTATAAATGTTATTTCATTTAAATAAATTGCACGCTTACTATGTAGTGATATGGAAAGATCTCTAAATACAACTGTTAAGTTTACCAAACAAGCAATGGAGGGAAGAGTGGACATAATATGCTACCCTATGTATTAAAAAGGAAGGAAAAATAAGAAGCTATGCCAACATTTGCTTTATTTGCACAAAGAAATATTAAAAGTAGTTCTTTGGGAGGGGACTAAGTCAGGGTGGGCATGGGAGCAGGGGTTGGGGGAAGACATTGTACTTTGTAACTTTTTATACTTTTGAGGTTTTGAGTCATGTGGATATATTATCTATTCAACAAGGTCAGTGTTTACTTCAAAGTAGTAGCCTATTTTATATCTGCAGTGGCAGACACTGCGGTTACATAGGACATGGGGTTTGGAGCAGACAAAGCTTGGGTTCAAATTTCAGCTCTACCCACTACTTGCTTAGGGATCCTGGGCAATTTACTTCCTCATCTGCGAAAGAGGGAAAGACACCTACATACCTTACAGGGCTGTTGGGAGAACTGTATGAGATGATATATGTGAAAAGGAAAACATGTAGCATGGTGCCTAGAACACAGGAGATACACAATAAAGACTTACACATTTCCCACCAGACAATTTTGCCATACAGTATTTTTGGGTTTTTTTTAGGTGGGGCAAGGGAGTTTTTTTTTTTTTTTAAGACAAAGTTTTGGTCTTGTTGCCCAGGCTGGAGTGCAATGGCGTGATCTTGGCTCACTTCAACCTCTGCCTCCCAGGTTCAAGCAATTCTCCTGCCTCAGTCTCCCAAGTAGCTGGGATTACAGGCACACACCACCACACGTGGCTAATTTTGTATTTTTACTAGACAGGGTTTCACCATGTTGGCCAGGCTAGTCTCGAACTCCTGACCTCAGGTGATCCGCCTGCTTCGGCCTCCCACAGTGCTGGGATTACAGGGATGAGCCACTACGCCCAGCCTGCAATACAGTATTTAACCACATTCTTTTTTCTTTTATCGATACATAATACTTAACATATTTATGGGGCACATGTTGAGTGTCATGTGCATAGACTGTGGAGTAATCAAGTCAGGGTATTTGCGGTATCCATCACCTTCAGTATTTACTATTTTTATGTGTTGTTATCAAGTCCTCTCTTCTACTTAATTTGAAATATACAAAACATTGTTGCTAAGTACAGTCACCCTATTCTGCTATCAAACGTTAGAATTTATTTCTTCTAACTGTAGATTTGTATCCACAACAAACCTCTCTTCATCCCCCCTGCCATCTAGTTACCCCTCCCATTCTCTGGTATCTATCATTCTATTCTCTATGTCCATGAGATTAACTTTTTTAGCACCTACAATTAAGTGAGAACATGCAGTATTTGTCTTTCTGTGCCTGGCTTATTTTGCTTAACATAATGACTTCCAGTTCCATCCATGTTGCTGCAAATGATAGGATTTCATTCTTTATTATGGCCAAATACTATTCTATTATGTATATGTAGCACATTTTCTTTATCCATTAGTCCACTGATGGATACTTAGGTTGATTCCATATCTTTGCTATTGTGAATAGTGCTGTGATAAACACATGAATGCAGATCCCTTTGATATATTGATTTCTTTTCCTTTAAATAGGTACCCAGTAGTGGGACTGCTGAATCATATGGTAGTGCTAGTTCCCTCCCTTCCTTCTCTGTCTCTTTCTCTCTTTCTCTCTCTCTTTCTCTCTTTCTTTCTTTCTTTCGATGGAGTCTCACTCTTGTTGCCTAGGTTGGAGTGCAGTGGTGTGATCTTGGCTCACTGCAACCTCTGCCTCCCGGGTTCAAGCGATTCTCCTGCCTCAGCCTCCCCAGTAGCTGGGATTACAGGCACCTGCCACCACGCCCAGCTAATTTCTGTATTTTTAGTAGAAACAGTTTCACCATGTTGGCCAGGCTGGTCTCGAACTCCTGACCTCAGGTGATCCACCTGCCTTGGCCTCCCAAAGTGCTGGGATTACAGGTGTGAGCCACCACGCCCAGCTAGTTTTCATTTTTTAAGAAATTTCAATACTCTTTTCCTTAGTGATTATATTAATTTACATTCTCATCAACAATGTATGGTTCCCTTTTCTCTGCATCCTGGCCAGCATCTGTTATTTATGTCCTTTTTTTTTTTTTTTTTAAAGACAGAGTCTCACTCAGTCCCCCAGGATGGAGTGCAATGGCATGATCTTGGCTCACTGCAACCTCCACCTCCTGGGTTCAAGCAATTCTTCTGCTGCAGCCTCCCGAGTTGCTGGGATTACATGCGCCCACCACCATGCCCGGCTAATTTTTTTATTTTTAGTAGAGACGGGATTTCACCATGTTGGCCAGGCTGGTCTCAAACTCCTGACCTCAAGTGATCCACCTGCATAGGCCTCCCAGAGTCCTGGGATTACAGGCATGAGCCACTGCACCTGGACTTTTTAATAATAGCCATTTTAACTGGGGTGAGATGATATCTCATTGTGTGATTTTGATTTGCATCTCCCTGATGATTAGTGATGTTGAGCATTTTTTCATATATCTGTTGGCCATTTGTGTGTCCTCTTTTGAGAAATATCTACTCGTGTCATTTGCCCAATTTTTTTAGTGGAATTATTTGTTTTTCTACTGTTGAGTTGTTCGAGTTCCTTGTATATACTGGACATTATTAGTCCCCTGATGGATAAGTAGTTTGCAAATATTTTCTCCCATTCAAGAGGTTGTCTCTTCACTCGGTTGTTTGTTGTTGTTGTTTTGCTGTGCAGGAGCCTTTTAGTTTAATATAGTCCTCTTGGTCTATTTTTGTTTCTGTTTCCTGTGCTTTTGAGGTCTTAACCATAAAATTGTTGCCTAGACCAATATCCTGAGGAGTTTTCCCTATGTTTTCTTCTAGTAATTTTGTACTTCTGGGTCTTACATTTAAGTTTTTACTCCATCTTGAGTAAATTTTTGGATATGAGAGATGGGGGTCCAATTTCATTATTCTGTAAAAGGTTATCTAGTTTTCTAAGCAGCATTTATTGAAGAGAATGTCCTTTCCCCAGTGTATGTTCTTGATGGCCTTGTCAAAGATCAGTTGGCTATAAATAAATGAATTTATTTCTGGGTTTCCTATTCTGTTCCATTGATCTATATATCTATTTTTATACCAATACCGTGTTGTTTTGGTTACTATAGCCTTACAATATATTTTGACGTCAGGTAATGTGATGCCTCTAGCTTTTTTTTTTTTTTTTTTCTCAGGATTGCTTTGGCTATTCTGGCTCTTTTCTAGTTCCATATGAATTTTAGGATTGCTTTTTCTATTTCTGTGAAAAATGATGTTGGTATTTTGATAGAAATTGCATTGAATCTGTAAATTGCTTTGAGCAATATGGTCATTTTAACAATATTAATTCTTCTGATCCATGAACATGGGATATCTATTTTTTGTGTCCTCTTTAATTTCTTTCATCAATGTTTTATAATTTTCAGTGTATAGGTTTTCACTTCTTTGGTTAAGTTTATTTCTAGATTTCTTTGTAGCTATTGTAAATGGAATTGCCTTCTTGATTTCTTTTAACCACATCCTCGATCAGCTTCCCATGGGCATTCTTTGGGTACAGTTGCTCAGCCACTTATGAAATTTTAACCATATTGTCACCTCTCCTGTATTTCATCTCATCCACATCAATGACATGAAAAGCATTGTCACATGCCTCACTTACTTCCACATAGTGTATCCACTATTTCCCCTGCTCTACCAGTCTGGTGACCCTGCCCAAACAGGAAATTAGGTCAATCTGGAATTACTTGTTCCAGAGGGTTCCTGGAGATCACTACTTCTCTGTGTAACGCATACGCCTTACGTTTAAATATTCTAGAACACTATGCTATCAGTGCTGTCAGTGTCACTAGACTATAGCTCCCAGAGACTTCTTCCTTATTTGAAAACTGAGATTGTGTTTGCTCCTCTCCAGCCTTTCAACGTTTTTGTCTTTATGCCAGGATTTTTTCTGGGTCAGAAAATTTGAACTTATTTACAATAGTTGGGGCCTCTTCTACTGTCTCAGCATTTAGCCTGACCTTTATATTTCCCTTTACCGTTCTTACTTATTCTACCCATTCCAATCTGATGTGTATTTTCCTTGACAGACTGTGGGAGAGATATAGAATGGGAGTGATTGTTGAGGTCCCAGCCTGCCAAGTAAGATCTTTGTGATATGTGTTGTGGCCTTATAATCAACAGCTCTGCAACTGTAGTGCTTAAAAGACTTTCTGTAATTTGGAGATGGTGTCTCCAGATGGCAGCCATGTGTCACTGCCACAGGCTCAAAAGTAATGCTGGTAGCCCCAAGAGTAGTGTTTACTGAAGAAAAGATTTCTCGCTGTCATCTGTCTTCATTCTCCAGTTGCACTCAGAAAGAGGCTCTAGCTTTTCTTTGTTCCTTTGGTGTCTCATCTACTTTTTTTTTTCAAAGCTCCCCCTTTTTTTTTGTCCCTTAGGATGTGGGAACTGAATGTCCCTTAGGATGTGGGAACTGAATCAACTCATATGGGGCTTTAGCCTTCCCAACCCTAGGCTAACAGACCCATGCCATGCTGTGTGTGTGCATCCTTGGGCAGGTGGCTCTCTGCTTGTTTTTATGTGCCCCTTTAAACTCTGAACCCACTAAAGAGTCAGTTATTTTGTATAGCCTGTGAGGCATCTTTATGATGCCTTTATGATTTAACAGCCCTATAACCTTTTGTGCTCAGTACTGAACTGGGATTAGACTTTCATTCCAAAGAAGCCTTCTTTGATGTCACATTCCCTTCCTCTCTCTAGTTTACATTTTTGTATTATCCTTTAAATTTTTATGTTAAACATACACACAGAAAAACTCACTCTTTTTGGTGTACAGTTCTGTGAGTTCTGACAAATGCATAGGGTCACATAACTCCCACCACAGTATGAGACAGTTCCATCACTTCAAACTCTTGCCCAGCGCTTCCCCTCTGATGTTATTCCCTACCTCTACCCCTAATCTCTGGCAAACACTGATCTGTACTCTGTCACTGTATTTTTGCCTATGTCCCTATATTTTTGTTATATAAATGGAATTCTACAGTATGTAGTTTTTTGAGTCTGGCTTCTTTCACTTCCCAAAATACATTTGAGATTGATTGATGTTGTTGCATCATGTATCAGCACTTCATTCTTTTGTATGAATACACCAGTTAGTTCAGCCATTCACCCGTAGAAAGACATTTGAGGCCGGGTGCGGTGGCTCATGCCTGTGATCCCAGCACTTTGGGAGGCCAAGGCGAGCAGATTAAGAAGTCAAGAGATCGAGACCATTCTAGCCAACAAGGTGAATCCCCATCTCTACTAAAAATACAAAAATTAAATACAAAAATTAGCTGGGCGTGGTGGCGCACGCCTGTAGTCCCAGCTACTGGGGAGGCTGAGGCAGGAGAATCAAGCTTGAACCCGGGAGGCGGAGGTTGCCGTGAGCCGAGATTGCACCACTGCAGGCGACAGAGGGAGACTCTGTCTTGAAAAAAAAAAAAAAAAAAATTTGAGATTTGAGTTGTTTCCAGCTTTTGGCAATTATGAATAGAGCTACTTTTAACTCTCATGTACAGGATTTTGTGTGGACACAGGTTTTTATTTCACTGGCATAAATACCTTTAAGTGGGATTGCAGAGTCATATGGTAAGTGTACCTTTCTTTATAAGAAGGTATCGTGTTACCTTTATAAGAAATAGCCAAAATATTTTCCAAAGTGGCTGTATTTCTGCATTTCCACCAGACATGTATGAGAATTCCAGTTTCTCTCCATCTTCACAAACACTTGGTATTACCCGTTTTTTTTTTAAAGGATACCCTCCCTGATGGATATATAGGTGGTATTTCATTATGATTTTAATTTGCATTTCCCAAATGATTAATGATGCTGAACATCTTTTTATGTGCTTATTTGCCATCGGTATATCCTCTTCAGTGCCATGTGTGTTTATATCTTTTGTCCATATTCTAACTGGACTGTTTGCTTTTTCAATGTTTTGAGAGTTCTTTCTATATTTTAAATACTAGTCCCTTTTTATGGCTTTGTCTTTTCGCAGAGCAATTTTTAATTTTGACAAGGTCCAATTTATTAATTCATTAATTTATTAAAATCTAATTTTTCTGGCCGGGCACAGTGGCTCACGCCTGTAATCCCAGCACTTTGGGAGGCCGAGGCGGGCAGATCACGAGGTCAGGAGATCGAGACCATCCTGGCTAACACGGTGAAACCCCATCTCTACTAAATACAAAAAATTAGCCGGGCATGGTGGCGGGCGCCTATAGTCCCAGATGCTCGGGAGGCTGACGCAGGAGAATGGGGTGAACGCGGGAGGTGGAGTTTGCAGTGAGCCGAGATTGCACCACTGCACTCCAGCCTGGGCGAGAGTGAGACTCCGTCTCAAAAAAAAAAAAAAATTAATTTTTCTTTTATTATTTGTGCTGTTGGTATCATACCTAAGACCACTTTGCTTAGCCCTAAATCCCGGTGACTTTCTCCTGTTTTTTCAAGTCCATGATCCCGTTTGAGTTAATTTTTGTATAAGGTGTGAGACTTAGGTTGAGGTGGGTTTTTTTTTTTGCATATGGAAGTACAAGTGCTCCAGCACCATTTGTCTGAAGGCTTTCTTCCACTGAATTGTTTTTGCACTTTTGTCAAAAATAATTTCAACACACCTGTGTGGGTTTACTTCTGGGCTATTTTTTTTCATTGACCTATTTGTCTGTCTTTTCACCAACACCACACTGTCTTGATTACTGTACTTCTAGCTTGTCTTTCTTCTATTGCTACAGTTCCCCGATGGTGTTATACATTAAATATCCAGGATGGAGAAGCCACATGCTACTCACCGAGGGGAGGAAATTATCACAGCAGCCTGGGCACACGTTGTGAGCTCTCCTGTGACCGGGGCTTTCGACTGATTGGAAGAAGGTCGGTGCAATGCCTGCCAAGCCGTCGCTGGTCTGGAACTGCCTACTGCAGGCGTAAGTTGTGTGTGTGCATATGCTGATGCATGTATTCGAGAGAAGCCAGCCAGCCAGCTGCTGAGGGTATATGCCTGGAGGTGTTACTAATATGCCCTTCTCTCAAGTGCAAATTGAGAATATTCCACAAGCCCCCCAGCAGGGCCTTTCCCCATCCTAACATTCGAGTTCAGTTTCTCTGGGTTACTGTCCAAGCAATATGAGCATTTAAGGAGCAACCATCTCTTCTGACTCGGGGAGCCCAGGAGTGCACAGCCAGAGCGAGGGCTTGGGCCTGAGGTCTGATGTGGACCTAGATCTTCTTCTGGAGCTCCTAAGGACGTGTGGTCTTAGACTCTTTTCCACTTGTGGTCAACTGCTGTACTTCCTGGCCTATAGCCTTAGAAGACCTTGGCAGTGAAGCTATGAAACATCTGCTATTCTTCATTTTCTTCTGAAAGTCAGAAGAAAAATCCCTAAGTCTAGAATGTGAAAATGCTGATATATACACATTCCAAATCATTTCCCCCTTCAGCTTCCAAATCTCTACCTCTTACTCAAGTTCCACAGCCTTTCAGCAGCTGAGCTTTTCCTGTCCATATGTCCATGGCAGAACACCATTTGTAGGACACCCATGTATGCACAGCCCTGTATTGGTCACTTCCGGCATTACTCAATTCTTCAAATACTCCCAGGCTGCTTATAGATGAATGGGATAGAAACACAAATGTGTGCACATGAATGTCATGTAACTGGATGCAGAAGTGCTGAGCATTCATATAGAAATGGGGCTAGTCAGAGAAGATGCTGTAGAGGAGAAGAGAAGCTTGATAGCCAGAAAGCAGGCAGTCACCATACCCCTCTCGGTGACTGGAATTAAATTGTTTCAGGACTTAGATCCCATCATTTTCAACAGGAATTTGAATCGGTCTGATACAATTGAAAAATACAGAGCTGTAAAGTACAAGTGAACATAAAATCAATTAAAAGAATGGTGGCCGGGCGCGGTGGCTCACGCCTGTAGTCCCAGCACTTTGGGAGGCCGAGGTGGGCGGATCACGAGGTCAGGAGATCGAGACCATCCTGGCTAACACAGTGAAACCCTGTCTCTACTAAAAATACAAAAAAATTGGCCGGGCATAGTGGCAGGCGCCTGTGGTCCCGGCTACTCGGGAGGCTGAGGCAGGAGAATGGCGTGAACCCGGGAGGCGGAGCTTGCAGCGAGCCGAGATCGCGCCACTGCACTCCAGCCTGGGCGGCAGAGCGAGACTCCATCTTAAAAAAAAAAAGAATGGTGACATACATATTTCCAGGTGCCTACAATGAGTCAATTACTACATTTGAGCATTGAATCTGGCTTTGACTTTCCTCATAAGAGACAAAAGGGCAAATGCTTTGGATCTATCATATTTCCTGTCATATGATACTAAGCAAACACATTCATCTGAAGAGACAAATCTTTTGTCTTCGCCCTGATTTCAAGAAGGTCATTTTTGCATAGGTCTTTACAAAGGGACACTGGAAAACAGAAAATGCAATAATCTTTAAGTCTGGTTTGCCAAGAAACAGAATGAATATAGCTAATACAGATCTTTATTCAAAGCTTCAACAATTGAACTTAGTCAGGATTAGAAGTTAGACAACCTAAAGGAATATATGGCCTCCTTCTCTCAAGTATCAGGTATCTCCAACAAGACTTTAGCAAGCATAGGCTCACAATTAATCCATGGTGACAGGCTCCACCTCTGCCACATGTGGTGTCCAAGGCACATGGATTCCTCTTTTACCAAATACCACACCTGGCCCTCCAGGCACTGCTCTGACTTGTATTCTTGCCCAGACAGTCAGCCCAAGTTGGCATGTAAGTGAGCCTCAGCTGAGCAGTGCCTAAGGGAGCCCCAAAATTATATGAGTATTGCCTGGAGGAGAAAAGCAGCTTTGAACGTGCTCAAGGGCATCTAGCATTTGAGGAATAAGAGACAAAAATTTTCAGTTGCTAAGGCCCTAAATGAGCCCAGAGGATATATGCATTGTCTCTTTTAATTTATACAACAATCCTATGAGGTATCCACATTTCACTGAAGAAAACACTGAGACTCAAAGAGATGAGGCAACTTCTTAAAGTTACAGAGCTAGTAAGAAGTGGAACTGGGATGCAAACTCAGGTCTGATTTTTTTTTTTTACTCTTGATAAGTTGTTTTACTTCCCCCTCTAAAATAGATTCTATTTGTTTAGAGAAGTTTTAAGTTCACAGCAAAATTGAATGAAAGATATAGATATTTCCCATTTATCCCCTGCACCCACACATGTACAGCTTCCCCTGTTGTCAACATCTCCCACCAGAGTGTTACACTTTTTACAGTTGAATGAGCATACATTAATATATCATTGAATTCCATAGTTTACATTAAGGCCCACTCTTGTTGCATATTCTATGGATTTTGGCAATGTACAATGTTAGGTCTGATTTTGAAGTCTATATGGTTGGACAAGTAATTTACTTTTTTGACACCCCTCTGCCCAAGGGTGCTGCTATACTTTACGAAAATACAAAGACAATTAGGGGAAAAGGCAGTTAGGCACAAAAATGTAAGGGCAGTTCAGGTAGGGTTTTTGTATTTTCTGCTCTCTCTGATACGTTTCTCCCTGTGCTAGATGCCCAGACATCACCTCCACATAGTTGCACAAGCCACTGAGCTTGCCACTTGGTTTTCTCTTAGAGATGAGATGCCACGCACTGCCATTCATCACTAGTGGCACTTACACCTGCACAAATGGAGTGCTTCTTGACTCTCGCTGTGACTATAGCTGTTCCAGTGGCTACCACCTGGAAGGTGATCGCAGCCGAATCTGCATGGAAGATGGGAGATGGAGTGGAGGCGAGCCTGTATGTGTAGGTAAATGCTGGTTGCTCCCAGTTGTCCTGGTGCAAAGAGCCACCTCAGCATTATATCGACAAGAGATGTGGAATTCTCACCACAGAAGGCATTCCTCTTAGCTATGAGGGTAGCACCCTGGGTATTTGCTGAACAAAATGATCTTCTCCCCTGGAGTTGGGCTTCCTTCCCCAGTTTCCTTGAGCACCTTGAACTTTTTACCTACCCAGCATGTGGTGTGTGGTGTGTGGCACTGCTTCAATGGATTCCCTCCAGGGAAAGCAGGGGGCCCACGAGTCAGCACTTGATTTTTCACCTTGGCAGACATAGATCCCCCCAAGATCCGCTGTCCCCACTCACGTGAGAAGATGGCAGAGCCAGAGAAATTGACTGCTCGAGTATACTGGGACCCGCCATTGGTGAAAGATTCTGCTGATGGTACCATCACCAGGTGAGCCTGAATAATGGATGCCGCTTATGCCTTCCCTCGGCTTCTCTCAGTCATTCAGGCTGGTCACACTGAAACTGCACAGGCTAAGGTGACAGTGGGGATGTGCCTCAGACTTCAGTTCTAAGGGTTTCTTTCCTCAGTGTTTCTTTCACCCTGTCCCATGCAGGGTGACACTTCGGGGCCCTGAGCCTGGCTCTCACTTTCCTGAAGGGGAGCACGTGATTCGTTACACTGCCTATGACCGAGCCTACAACCGGGCCAGCTGCAAGTTCATTGTGAAAGTACAAGGTCAGAAAGAATTCTTTAGTTTCCATATTGTTCATTAATCCTGCTCTACCCTGACCCACCCCATGTCTCTCCTCTCTATGCCTGGAAGAGACACACCTCATTTATACTGGGGAGGGAGAAAAACAAGTTCACCAAACAGGCTTATTTAGGAAGCCAACATTACATGTGCATACACATGTTTCTGAAACTTTGACTCTCCAACAAGACTCTCATCAACAAGACTCTCGTTATCCTAAATCCAGATAAAATTCACAAGGATATTCTTTATCCATTTCTCTTCTTAGACTTCAAAATGATCACATGTAATCTGCCTTCATTCTATCATTCACCTCTGCTAAAATTGGTGGTGTTGGCTACCTGATTCTTCCTCTTTGCTTTGTGTTGTATTGTTTTGTTTTGCTTTTCTCATTATAAAGATAATTCATGCTTATTGTTGAACATTTGATAAATAAGGAAATATATAAAGGGGAAAAATGTATTACCCCATCATCCAGAGGCAACTGCTATTAGCTTTTTGGTATTTTCCTTCCAGTCTTTTTTCTATACATACTTTAAAAAATATATAGTTGCGATTATACTGTATATCCAATCATAAATCATCCTTTTCACTTTTCATTAACAAAGTAATTGTCTCATGTTATTTTTAAATTCTTCAGAAATATTTTTAATGACAGCATAATATTCTCCTCTAAGAATATATCATAATTTGCTAAACCTTTCTCCTACCAATGAACATTTAAGATTCCTCCAACTTATTTCTGCTATTAAGAGGAATTCTGCAAGGTAGTCATCTTTACACAGCATGTCCATAAAGTCTGGAAACAGATAATATTTTCTTTTAAAGATTGTCAGTCTTTTGATGACAACATGTATATTCACCTGTGTTTCCAGACTTTACAAACCTTTGTCTGCATTTCAGATTTAATTCCTTAAGAAAGGAAAATTCCAGCTCCATCTCCAGCCACTGGAAATATAGAAAGGCCATTTTTCTGATCATCCTGTCTTCTGGTCTAGAAAGCCCAGCATGGGCACCCTCTTAGCCTTTCTTTCTTATAAGGAACACCATAACTTCTAACTTGAGCTCCTCCCTGACAGTGAGACGCTGCCCAACTCTGAAACCTCCGCAGCACGGCTACCTCACCTGCACCTCAGCAGGGGACAACTATGGTGCCACCTGTGAATACCACTGTGATGGCGGTTATGATCGCCAGGGGACACCCTCCCGGGTCTGTCAATCCAGCCGCCAGTGGTCAGGTTCACCACCAATCTGTACTCGTGAGTGAAACAGGGGCAAGTGGATGTGGTGATCTGGGGAACTTTGGAGGATCTTCCTCATGGCACAGGGGTCCAGTAACAATGTATATGATGTGGGAATGGGGGGTTCTGGGATGTGTCTAATTTAAAGACTAACATTCCCCCATAGACTACTCCTACCCCAAGAAGAAGGGTTTAAAATCTCCAAGTGTTCTTTTAGGATTTCCCCCAAGGGACAGGAGAAACAGCCAGAGAGAGGTAACCTGAAAGACTGGAACACCTCAAGATGTTAGGTTACCTAAGCTGGGATGGAGGAGAAGCCGTACTCTGACTGGTCACCTGCTTCTGCCCTAGCTATGAAGATTAACGTCAATGTCAACTCAGCTGCTGGTCTCCTGGATCAATTCTATGAGAAACAGCGACTCCTCATCATCTCAGCTCCTGATCCCTCCAACCGATATTATAAAATGCAGATCTCTATGCTACAGGTAAGGCCCATTCCCCTAATGAGGGCTTATCTCCTGTAAATTACCCCTTACCTTTTCCAAATCAGAGATGTTCTCTGCAGCACAAACCTTACCTACTTCCTGAAACTTTTTGTGGATAGCATTTGATCAGTCTTACCATAGACATATTTAGCACATTTTTGAAACTGCTTTTACTGAAAAGGCAATAAAGTCACTGGAGTGGTGGCTGTGACTTGCAGGGAGCTGGGTGAAAGATGGGAAGGGAGTGTGGCAAAGCACTCTGAAGAGACTTGCAAGACAGCTATGATCAAATGTAAATGTTGGGAATTAACTATGTTTATGTTTTCAAGGAATAAGAGCACTAACGAACACTTATGCAGTAAGTGCTACGTAGGTATCCAGTACTGATCTATGGGTTTTACACATATTCATCTAATTCTCACAACAACCCTTTGGAGGTAGATACTATTGTTATCCCCATTAAATAGGTGAGGAAACTGATACATAGAGATTAAGTCACTTGCCCAAGGTCACTAGCTAGTAAGTGGTGGAGCTGGGATTGAACACAGGGAGTCTGGCTGCAGAATCTGTGCTCTTAGCCACTACCAGTAGCAGAAAAGAAGGAAAAGCGTTATGATATCTCAAAGTAAAATGAGAGTTGCATGACAGTTTTTAACATAAGAGATACCTAGCCAAAGCCACTGGTAGGGAGAGGTCGATAGGACAGAATAAATATGATTATGGGGACTTATAAAAGAACAGGCTAGGTTACTGAAGATAATTCAGGGTATGCTGACAAAACTAACAGAAGCAGCTCTGGGGAGCTGCAAGGGGCTGGATACCCATGTGGGAGAAAAAGCTACTTAGGAGGTTTCTAAAGGTTGAATCTTAGAAGTTGCCGAGTGAATATTCAGGGGCCCAGGATGGAAGTAGTTTTACAAAAAAAAAAAAAGCTGGAGGGTCTAGACCAAAAAGACCTTATTCATCCAGAGACCCAAAAAGGATGACAAAGGCAACAGTTCAGTTGGAAGCAAGGGAGTAAGAACAAGAAAAGGAACCTGTCAGCAAGCATAGTGACCCTGAGGGTGAGGACTAGAAGGGAAGCCCAAAGATGAAACAGAGGTGGGGTGCCGAGGAGTATTCAAGGTCTCTTTAAACCTCACCCTGGTAACTGGCTAGTAGGTAATCCTGCAAGACAAGGCAGGACGGAGATCCGGGGTTGGACTGCAAGTTGCGCTGCCCAGTGCGAGGAAGGTAACAAGGGGTAATGAAAAGAGCACTGGGCACAGTTTTGGAGAAATCCTGGAGACTGAGTGAAGGCCCTGGCCAGGTAGCCTATTGGTAAAGAGCATATGCTTGGGCAGGGGGCATCAGTCCTCGGTTTGAATCTTGGCTCAGCATGTTATTGTCACCACCTGGCTTGTGAGGGGTGTTATGAGGATTAGATTAAGTCTACAAAGCATTAGGTTTGTGTATTCAATAAACAACAGCCATTATCATATCACATTGGCTATTCATTAAGAACTTATGTAATTTAAAACCTATGCAAACTTAAACAATGATTATGTTCCTGCAATTTAGTCATTGAATTTCTCTTCTCTACCCCACTTTGTGTAACTGGTTTCAGTAGAATGAAGGAAGCACCGTTGGGGCAAGTACTTCCGGAATGACACAGGGAACAGGTTGTTGTAGACCCCACAGCGTGATTACGTGATCACTGGGGGAGAAGGGGCTCCTTTCCCACACTGCTTCATGTGGTCCCACGAGGAATCAGCCAAGTAGCCTTAGGTTTGAACGCACGGCCCTGTTGTGTAAAACGTTCTCTCTCCCTCCCAGCAATCCACCTGTGGACTGGATTTGCGGCATGTGACCATCATTGAACTGGTGGGACAGCCACCTCAGGAGGTGGGGCGCATCCGGGAGCAACAGCTGTCAGCCAACATCATCGAGGAGCTCAGGTCCAGGCTGGGAGGCTGCCAAGCGCGGTGTCGGGGAGGATGGCTGGGGCCGGGGGAGAAACCCTAGGCAGGACACTGGCAAAAGCAGACTACTGGGGAACCATCAGACACTACTCTCTCGGGGCACTTCTTGTGTTTGAACTCTTATGGATGCATTAGGTAAGACCAGAGAGTTCTTTACTTTGGCAGAACATCAGAATCAAATGAGGGCTTAAAATACAGATGACCAGGCCCACCCTACACCACCTTAGGAATGTGCTTTTACAAAGGCACCTGAGGGGACTCTGAAGCACAGCCAGGGCTGAGACAGTAAACCCAAACTTGACTCAGATAAGCCCCGGCTCTTGTTTTCTGGCCTCATCTCTTTGCCTTCAGTCTCCAAAGGAGCAAAAGGCATCTTTTTTTTTTTTTTTTTTTTGAGATGGAGTTTTGCTCTTATCGCCTAGGCTGGAATGCAATGGCACGATTTCAGCTCACTGCAACTTCCACCTCCCAGGTTCAAGCAATTCTCCTGCCTCAGCCTCCCGAGTAGCTGGGATTACAGGTGTGCGCCACCATGCCCAGCTAATTTTTGTATTTTTAGTAGAGACAGGTTTCCCCATATTGGCCGGGTTGGTCTCAGACTCCTGACCTCAGGTGTTCTGCCCACCTCGGCCTCCCAAACTGCTGGGATTACAGACATGAGCTGCCATGCCCATCACAAAAGGCATCTTTAAGCACTGAAATCTGAGTCATATCTATCAACTCCAGGGGAAGAGAACATTAGAGGTGACAGGTAATGGAAGAAGTGGGTCTTTCTCATTATCTATCCAGTATCACCCTTCTAATACCTTCACATATATTCAGGGCCAAGAAAGCCATTACTGCTGTGTTTTAGAGCAGTGCCTCTAAACAATAGAGAAACTATATCTGCCTCTAGAGCGCAGTCTCAGTGGGGACAGAAAGATTCAGTCCCAATTAGAGAAGAGACTAGAAAACACTCAGAGGGAGACTGCAGACTTGCAGCTACAGATGGAAGAGTTAACCAGAAGGTATTTATCAACCTAAGGACTGCCATGTATGATGTGCATACACAGCACAGTCTCTGCAGCGGGTGGCCCCTGGAGTCACCCTGTGCAGCCTGCACAGCAATATGTGATAGCCCTGCTTAAAAGGGCCTACAATGAAAGCACTGCCTGTTAATAACAAAGCTGTCGCAGCTGAGGTGAGGAAGGGACTGCTTAGCAGAACTAGATGCATAGAGGCAGCAAGAGTAGAGTCTGAACACAGAAAAACAAAGAGACTTGAGACAGGAAGTAGAGGGGATGGGGACCAGGGATGAGGTGGGGAAGGAATTAGTCCATGAGTGGAGGTGCAAAAAGTCAGAGGGTAGTAGAGCCTGGGGGGATAGGTGCCCAGACAAGGTCTCATACCTCCCTGGGCTGCTCTCTCTAGGCAATTTCAGCGCCTCACTCGCTCCTACTTCAATATGGTGTTGATTGACAAGCAGGGCATCGACCGAGACCGCTACATGGAACCTGTCACCCCCGAGGAAATCTTCACATTCATTGATGACTACCTACTGAGCAATCAGGAGTTGACCCAGCGCCGGGAGCAAAGGGACATATGCGAGTGAACTTGAGCCAGGGCATGGTTGAAGTCAACGGAAAAGCTCCTCTAGTTAGCTGAAACTGAGACCTAATAAAAGGAGGAAATGGTTTCCCACAGTTCTAGGGACAGGACTCTGAGGTGGGTGAGTTTGCCAAATCCTACAACGTTTCCAGGCATCCTTTTAGGGCTGTTTAATAGTTTCCCTAGAAGCTAGGTAGGGACTGAGGACAGGCCTTGGGCAGTGGGTTGGGGGTAGAAGTTCTTCCTTTCCTAACCCGGGCCCCTGCCCAGCTCTCCAAAGTCTTTCAGAAAAGTAAATCCTAAATTCACTCACGAACTGGCTGTTTTAACTGGTTCCTCTACCCTGAGGTGACAGCAGAGGGCAGCATGAGCACAACAGAAACCAGCTTACACTTTAAGCAAGTGTAGCTGGATTTTCCTTATAGGATGAGGTAGCAGGGTACAAAACTTTTTTTTTTTTTTTTCCGAGACGGAGTCTCACTCTGTCGCCCAGGCTGGAGTGCAGTGGCGTGATCTCGGCTCATTGCAAGCTCCATCTCCCGGGTTCATGCCATTCTCCTGCCTCAGTCTCCCAAGTAGCTGGGACTACAGGTGCCCGCCACCATGCCTGGCTAATTTTTTGTATTTTTAGTAGAGACGGGGTTTCACCGTGTTAGCCAGGATGGTCTCGATCTCCTGACCTCATGATCTGCCCACCTCGGCCTCCCAAAGTGCTGGGATTACAGGCATGAGCCACCGTGCCCGGCCCAAAACACTCTTGAACTTGTTTGTCATTTCCCCTTCTAGGGCATTGGGCAGCAAATGTTATCTGAACCATTACTTCACTGTTAGGAAAACCCTGCAGTGGGAGAGAGCTTGGGAAGATGTATCCAATCAGAGCAGAATGCTCTCTGGGGCCCTCCAGCTGGCTCACGGAAAAGAACCCCTTCTTCCTGAGGCCTCCCGTTTCTGTAGCAGAAGGCAAACAATTCTCTCCCTTCTTCAGAGGAATTCCCAGCTTGTTACTTAGGAAACTTCAAAACCACCACTGCAGGTTGCAGGGAAAGAAAAGCAAAACAGACCCGCCTCATGTATTCACTTCTTCAGATACTCATCCCCTTTTGAGAGATGAGCACAGAGCAGGTGGGAGCTATAGCAGCACAAAAATCAAGCCTTACCAGGCCTAAAATTCGAGGTGGAGCCACACACAGATCCCTGCTCTGACTGCAGTCCCTCTCAATGGTGTGCCAGTGTCTGAAAGAAAAGTGTTCTCTCCCTTGCTGCTGAGAAGCTTCTTTCATACAGTCATGAAACCCAGAGTCATAGCTAAGACTCAGCAGCCTCTCTCCTTCAGCTTTATTCAGGGGGTCATCAGTGGATGACTTCAGGGGAGAAGGAAGCAGGCTGGATGGGGAGGCAGAGCTCATCATGCTCGAGCACTATGTGCCAGGTGCTGTTTTAAACACTCTACTGATTGCCTCTGAAGTCTTCACAAGAACTCTATGAGGTAGGTACTGTTATTAACCCCATTTTACAGATGAGGAAATTGAAGTTGAGTGAGATTAGGCAATTTGCCTAAGATCAGACAGCTAGTAAGTGGCAGAGTCAGGATTTCAACACCAGCAGCCTGGCTCTAGAGGCATAATGTTCTTAGACATTATGCCATCCTGATGCTACTTCTTTTCCTACTTTCCATTTAAAGACAACTGAAAGCTGTAAGCAAGGAGAAAGTTTCCATGTTCTATAATCCTACCCAGACACAAGGCTCAGAGTGGGCTCAGGAGGAAAGAGGGAAATGAAAGGCTCTCAACCTGAGAAAATTCAGTCTTGAAAGCAGAGTGATGGGACATAAATCATGAGCCCAGAACAAATGGGGGGAGCAGTGAGTCAGAGAGAAGCTCCTTCCACTGGAGTTTTAGTGGAAATCTCATTCTTTAAATGCAAAATAAAAAATTAGGGAGTTGCTGGGTAGAATGGAACATGGAGGAAATGTTCAAAGTTGGAGCAAAAAGGTCCCTTCTCCCTCTTCCCTCCAGGGAAATATGGGAACTGTGAGAGGCAGCAGGCAAGTTTTGGGCAGAAGGCAGATACAATGAGTTCATGTGGGAAATCTCTGGTCAGACTAGGTCTATGGTTCCAAAGGCAAAGGCTGCACCTTGGGCGAGATGAATGCCCTTCCTTGTGTTTATCGCTAACACTTCAAGTGGCAAGCCAGGACATGCTAGCAGGTCAAAGGCCCAAACAGAGCAGGCCCGCTATCTGCGAAACAGAGCTCCACCTGGACCTGACTCAAGGAACATTTATATGCAACTGAGGAGCTTTTGTTTAATTTCATTTTGAATAGTCAAGGCAAGTCAATCTTGCTTTCTTTATGTAAAGTTTTACAGTAACCTCCTTTGTAGTCCTTTGAAGATGAGGATTTGAGAAATCCTAACTTCTAAAGTAGGGGAGAGACAGCAGCAGAATAAGGCCCACAGCCAGACCCAAAGGGGCTACCCCGACCCCTGTATATATTGTACCTCTCTCTCTACCCACCTCTCCCCCACTTCTCCCCCATGCCCCACTCTCTCTTATCCTGCCTGTCCCTCTCCCCTACTTCTCTGTCTGTCTCTTTCTCACATACACACACACTCACTCACAAGCAGTACAGTCACTAAGTTGGCTAGGTAATATCCAAAGCATTCTGATTGTCCTACTTTTTGTAAATTGAACTTATTTAATATATTTTAGAAGAGATAAGTCATCTCTTCCTTTGACTCTTCACCCATAACACACATATCATTCTCACAGGAGGCCGCATGGTGCAGTAGTCAGACTTTGGTTCAAAGCCCAACTCTGTCACGTGACAGTGGGCTTGCGTTTCCTCATCTGTAAAAAGGGAAGACTTCCTACTTCATAAAGTGGTTGGAGAAATTAAAGAAATAGTATATGAAGCCTTGTACATAAGCAGCATTTGACATCTATTAATGCCCTTTTGCACAAGAGGTCAAGAATTGCTTGGGTTCTACCTAGAAATCAAGAGCCTTATTTCTGAGCTGGGTTACTTGGCACCTGTGTTATTTCTCTCTCAAAACTACATAATGGTAGGAGGAGTAAAAGAAAAAGTCCCCGCCTCCCAGAGAAATTGAAGGATCCAGAAAGAAGTGCTTATAGCAGGGAATGTCTTCCCTCACCTCCTGTATGAACATCTCTCTCCTTCCTCCAGTATAGGAGGGTCTACAAAGCTAAAGGAAGGGTTCCTTTGTTACGAGATAGAAAAGTGGTGCCACTTTTAGGATGATTTCTCAGTTCTCTCCTTAGATACTAAACACAAAGGACAAGGGATCAAGCTCAGCAAAGGTATCAGGCATTTAAGGTATCAGGCAGCAATGCGGGAAAAGGCAAACTTTCTTCAATCAGCACAGGATGGTTAGGGAAGAGCATTTATCACTTTGGTTCTTATCCTTCAAGCCATGGGAAAAGCAACAGTGAGTTGGGACATCAGAGACAAAAGCATTTATAGAACTAACAAACGCAAACATTTGACAAGTGAGAAAGCTTTATTAAAGCACACGTACATGTCGGGGGGTGGGAAACAAAAGAGCAAGTTACAGCCTAGGATCCCAAGTTATGCCTTCCATTACAATTGCAATCCACACCAAATCAATCTTTGAAAACATTCCTCCATTCGGTTCACACATACAATAGAAACCATTGTAGCTGCCCTTAATCCAGTGTCCTTATAGGAAATCAGTTAGCAGCTGACTCTGTTGAAAGGGATTTCCTCTCTGCTATACACTCCTTCCACACACAACTTTGGCTAGAAACGCTTATAAGAACAGAAAGGTTAGTTTGGATCAGTGAGTACCAGAAGATGAAACTTAGCTCACTAGACTCTTCTTTGAAAAGCCTCAACACACTACACCCATGTAATATGTAGGTCAAATTTAGGAAACAATAGCAAAAACAGGAACTGAAAGCTCATCAAGCAGGAAGTCAGAACCACAGGGAGACTGTCTACATTCCCTTAGAGCCCTTAACAGTCCCCAGCCTGGAGAAACACTGGGCCAGTTGAGATAACACTTGGTTCTTCTGACTGACACAGTGGTATGTAGACCATGCTGTCTGATAACACACCCTAGACACAAACACTAAGACAGATGTGGTACATGAGGATGAATATATCTCATCTTTCATTCGAGAAATGAGGAGCTCTCTCTCCAATGACTGCAATATCAGTTTAAAATACAGAAAATTCAGCATGGGCTGTGAGACACTTTACCCTCAGTCACTCCAGTCCTCTGAGATCAGCTAGAAGCTCTCACTGGGCATGCTCATGACTTTTAGTCAAAATACATTATCTAATTAAAGTGCTTTTCTAAAGCAGCTCCATTATAAGAGTCCCCCAAAGGTCTAGTAAAGATGTCTAGAACTGGAAAAAGCTTGGGAATTCTGTTAGCATTTCAAAGAAAAGCATTAGACCAAAGCAAGGTGGAAACTGCTTAAAAACTAGAACAGTTAAATTTAAAAGCCAAGTTCCAGAAGTTTATCAAGGTAGAAAATAAGTTAAAAGCATAAACTGGAGAGGAGAAAGAGGAAGGAACTACTCACCTCTCCTCCACATTCCTCTGTCTTTAGTAACCCAACCCTGCTTCCCAGAGCCTTAAAACCCAGACTGGTCCTAATGCCAAAGGTAGCCAGGGTTTCCTAGGGAAGTAGGAACAATGATAGCAAGACAGAAGATAAAAGCTTGTTTTAAAAGATGTTTTTAAGTTAAGTAAACCTTATAAAGACATAAGAAAAAATGGACTCTGAAAATATACTAGATTATACACAGAAACATTTTGAAGAGATGCTTATTCTTGAGACTGCTTTAAAAAGGAGAACAAGTCTGCATCACTCTAGCCAGCATAATGAGATTTGCAGAAAATACATGTTTGTACACGTACACACACACACACACACACACACATCTATACACACACATTAAATTATAAATCTTTGCTCTTGGTTTCTTCACTTCCTCTGCCTGGCCCTTGCCAGGGCTGGACCTGCAGAAGAGGACAGGGACTCATAAACCCAGCTTCTGCTTGGCCATTGAGGAACGGAGCTGCAGAGTCCCTTCTGCCCAAGACCCTGGGTACTGTCGCATCTTCTGCCACAGGCTCACTTCTTCCCCAGTCGAGTCCATCCAGTCCACCACTTCCCCATTACTGTTCCCTGAGGAGAAACACCAGAGGAGGCTAAAGAGGGGCCCCACTCTCAGCCCACCAGGGAAGATGGGTTGTACAGCAAGAGTAGCCACCCCATAATAGACAGTTTCCTGTGAAGATGGGCTGATGGGCGCAGCAGTCTGGGAAGAGTTCCCTCATCTGTACTCCTGAGACTCTTGTCAAGAGACTCTGGGTTGATGAAATCAGACTCCAAATGGCACGCAGTTACTAGAGACTGTATTCTGAGGCTGTTACAGAGTTCTAGCGCCTGACACCTCATGCCAGAGCTATTGCCAAATGTACTTAAACTTTTTCTTTTATTATTATTGTTATTATTATTCTGAGACAGAGTCTCGCTCTGTCACCAGGCTGGAGTGCAGTGGTGTGATCTTGGCTCACTGCAACCTCCGCCTGCTGGGTTCAAGCGATTCTACTGCCTCAGCCTCCAGAGTAGCTGGGACTACAGGCCGGCACCACCACGCCCAGCTAATTTTTTTGTATTTTTAGTAGAGACAGGGTTTCACCATGTTGGCCAGGATGGTCTCAGTCTCTTGACCTCATGATCCGCCCGCCTCAGCCTCCCAAAGTGCTGGGATTACAGGCGCAAGCCACCGCGCCCGGCCAACTTTTTTCTTTTAAAGCTAAACACCTTTCCTCTAGCTGCAGACTCCAGGTCAGAAGTAAGGATCGTATGTGGCCCCATTCCTATTATCTTGTATATTCACCCATTAATTCAGCAAACATTTATTGAGTGCCTACTGTGTGCCAGGTACTCTTCTAGGCTCTAGAGACACTAGTAAACAAAGCAGAAAATGTCCCTGTCCTCAGGCAACTTTCATTGGAATACAGAAGACAGAAAACATACAAGTAAATAAGAGTATTTCAGATAGTGAGATTAACATTATGATGTAAATAAACAGGGTGATGTGTAGTGCCTGATTCAGGACCTACTGTGCAGATGGAGTGGTCTGAGGACTCTCTGAGAAAGTGACATTTGAACCAAGACCTGAAGGATAAGAAGGAACCGGACTTTCCATTCAGAGAAAACAATAATTGCAAAGGTTCTGAAGTGGGAATGAGCTTGGTATATTTGGAGACCAGAAAGTTATGTGGTTGAAGCATAGTGAGCAAGGGGAAGAGTGATATGAGACGGATCAGAAAGGAATAGAGGGCACAGGTTACACAGGGACCTGCAGGCATGGTAAGAACTTTGGATTGTTTTCTAAGCACAACAGAAAGCCACTGAGGGGTTTTAACAGGGGACTGACATGAATTGACTTACATGTGTAAAAACATCAGTCTATATGCTTCATGTTAAATGTTCTGTGTGATTATTAATATGTAAGTATATTAATATACAAGTGCAGAGACTGGACAGAGGGCAAAGAAGAGGATCCGAGACTAAGCTCTACCAAGCACCAACATTTAGAGTTTGGGTATAGAATGCAGCAACTACAAAGAAAACTGAGAAGGGGTCAGCAGTAACTTAAAAGGGAATCAGAATGCAGTGTCAATAGAAGTTCAGTGTTTCAAGTGAAGAGGAGTGATCTACTATGTTAAATAGTGCTGAAAATTCTAGTGAGATGAGAACACCACTTTGGCAAGAGCAACTGCTCAGCAGAGTGATGGGACAAAAGCAGATCACAGTGAAGGAGAGCTGAAGGAGAGGTGAGAAGTGGAGACAATTCTTTCTAAGAAACTAGAAGGGGAACATGTGGTCAAGGGAAGGTTTATTTTTGTTTCATAAGATTGGAAATACCAGAGCATATCTGTATTCACCACTGGTAGGTAGGGAGGATGAAACTGAGAGATGAAGATTATAGAAGCGAGGTCATTGAGAAGGGTGGGGAGAGGTGGCCCAGAGCACTTGGAGAGAGCTTGGCTTTTGCTAGCAAGGACTCTTGTTTCATTATTAACAGGAGGGAAGATGGAATGTATAGGTACATACATATAGGCAGGTTTGTAGATTTTTTTGGTGGGAAGATTATGGAGTTCCTGGCAATCAGGGTTACATTTATCTGTGCATATATCAGTGTATGAGCTCAGCCTTCCCCTAGTCCTGGCACATAGTAGGCACTCAATAAGTATTGGCTGAATGTTAACTGAAAGGAAAGAAGACAACTGTCATCACAGAGGAGCTTTGTGTTGGGGGGGTGGGGGTGGTAATAGGAGTCAAACAGACAAGAAGCCTTCAAACAAGTGAGGATGAGGGAGGGGATCTCACCAGTGCCAACACCCAGCCTGACCCCTCCCAGGAAGTCATTGCTGGCCAGGGGCTCCCGGTCCCACACAGTCAGTTCCAGGCACATATGTTGTAGATCTTCCAGCCTCACACCATTGTAGACAAACGTATGGTTGTAGTGAGGATTCAGAGTCTTCTTCATCACAGGAGTTTTACGTTTACTGGCCTTGTTCCTCATGGGAAGGAGGTATCTGGCAGAGGGTGGGGAGTAATCAACAGCCTACTCAAAGCTGGCAGTTATCTCTCTAAATTCCCCTTTCCCCTACCACAGGTCTAGCCCAGGAAGATGAACCCACATCCAGATCCTAGTACACACGCCCCTCCTTGAATCTGCTGAAGCAGAGTTCCCACTATCTCTACTAGATCATTCACCTGATTCAATTCCTTTAACCTAGACAGAAAATGAATGTAATAGTATTAGTGAGGCTATTCTGTGCTCCACTGAAAATGGGTTTTAAATATTTGGCTCTGTTTCTACTAGACAATTTATCTCTTTAAATAAAACCAACAGTAATATCTATAACCTTAGCCAAACATGATTTCTAGATAAATTAAGTCAAATCTGTCATTTGGGGAAAGCTTAAAAATTGTGGGAAACAAAGCCCTGAGCTCCCATATCTAGACAGTCAGAAGGCACAGGTTTTTACCCAAAATTAATTAAGAGGATGAGTCAGACAAAAGTCAGAACCTGTCTACAACCCTCTTATTTGGAATATCAAGTCTACAGCCCAGTCCAAACTGGGCTCAGAGCAGTGCAAAGGTGGTGGAGGTTTTGTCATTACCTAATTTCAGGAACAAATTTTGTTGCCGGGAGTGGTAAGACACACTGGATAATATCCACAGAGAAAGTTAAATTGGGTTCTTCTCTTAGCTCTCTTGTTCTGAAACTGGTTAGTTTGGGGCTGGTCTAGGGACTCACCCCTTGACAAAGCTGTCTGAAGTCCCTCCTGCTTTGGCAGCCGTCAAGTTCTTGGCTTCTTTGATCCACACCTGGAGCTCTCCCCCTTCCCCACCTTTACCTGCAAGGGATGTCAGCCATAGCAAGTGAGCCCCTTACACTTCTAGGTTTATCTTGAGCTTTGTTTATGCAGCACTTTCTTTCCTTGCTCCTAAAGGCAGCGAGCTCCATAACAGAACCATGCCTGTCCTGTTTCCTCAGTGCCTAGCACAGTGCCTGCCAGTAAGCAATAGGCGCTGTATTAATAACAACCACAATATCAATAAATGCCTATTGAAAACTGGCTATGTGCCAGATACCATGTTAAGCATTTAATTCTCAAAACAACTCTAGGAGAGTCACACTATTTTGGTCCTCATTTTGTACATGAGAAAATTGAGGTTTAGAGACATAAAGTTGCCTGATATTTGTTCAATTATTTAAAAAAGAGGGAACTCCGTTTGAGTTCTTGATTCCACCCCTACTTCACAGGACACACCAGGCATCATCAATTTCAATCCCCACCTCCCAATTGAAATATCTCTTTCTCCACTAGTCCCTACCCCTCAGTCTAAATATATACTAATCTCATCTCTTTGAAAAAGTACTTCTAAAAGAAAAGCTCCCTTTAACCTTATCTCTTCTTCAAGCTATTATCCATGTCTCTACTTTCTTTCACCATCAATTATCCTGAGGGAAAAAAAGTCCACACTTACCACCTCTACTTCTTTGCCCATTCACTCACCCTAGTTTCTAGTGAAATCTGGTTTCTGCTTTCACTGATCCACTGAAAATGCAATCTAATGCCAATTGGCCATGTCTTCTCAGACCTCATCTGGTCTGACCTCCCTGTAGTATTTCAATACTGTTGATAACCCCCGCCCCTTCTTCTTGAAGCTCTCTCCTGATCACCTTTTACTTCACTGGTGCTTCTTTCTCTCTTCATGCTTCAAAATGTTGCTGATCTCTCTGGTTCTATACTTGCCTCTCTTCTCTAGTCATTCTACATACCCTCATTGGGGATATCATTGATTCCCCCAAACCTTCTAGATGTGACTCTGCCAAAGCTGTATTTTTTCAAAGAACTTAGGCAACACATTGCCAGTGGATCAAGTGAAACTCTTTAAGTTCAAGGCCCTCTTCAGTCAGGTTCCCACCTCATGTCCAATTCCAGCCCCACACCCACATCTAGTGTACCAAAACTCCAGTCCCACTAAAATAAGGGACACACTCACAACCCCACATTTACCATGCCTTTTTAAAACCTTTGCTTATGTTATCCCCTCTTCTAAAAATGCCCTTCTCTCCTCATCCTGCTCCTTTTCTGTCTGGTAAAGTTTTAAGATCCAGTTTTAATGTTACTTCTTCAAAACTCTCCCAAATGTAACCAGACATAATTGACGACTCCTATATCTGTGTCCTTTTAGCACATGACAGTATTTCTTGCCAAAACTTAAGCTCTTCAAGGGAAAGCAAGTATGTTTTACTCATCTACACAACCGTAGTCACTAACCCAGTGGCTGGCATGTTGAATTATTCTTCCCCAGCTTTCAACTTCCTGTCCTTCATACTTTACCACCTCTCCCAGCCACCCTTCTCAGCCCCAAAGTTTCTGTTCTCTTCTGCCCTCTTAGTAGCTTGCCACAGCTGGACCAAGACCAAGTCCATTTAATAGCCTAAAAAAAGAAAAGAATGCCAACCCTAAGGCATTCTCTTCTGGTTGGAAAAACGCAGAGAGGCTTCCTTAGTAAAGGAACCTCCCTAGCAGATCCAGGGAGCACC
The DNA here is from genome assembly GCF_008728515.1 of Papio anubis. Taxonomy (NCBI): domain Eukaryota; kingdom Metazoa; phylum Chordata; class Mammalia; order Primates; family Cercopithecidae; genus Papio; species Papio anubis. The sequence continues at coordinate 52,164,445 of NC_044996.1, read as the reverse complement.
CCAATCTGGTCTCTTCAACAGTGCTAGCCAGTAGCAAGCACCGGCCTCGCACAGATCCTGTGCGGAAGACTGACAGCTAAATCCAGGACCCCAAAGAAAACTCACTCTTTTTCCGGTCACCTCCAACAGGGGGTTTGGAGGCTGGGATGTATTTCAATGAAACCACCAACTCGCCTTTGTGTGATGGCAAGCCAGTCGGGGACTCAGCACTGATCTGAAACACAGGGAAACCCAACAGGTCAAGCTGGGTCTCTCAGGAATTGCTGGGACTTCTCCCTGAGAAAATTCTAAAATTACCCCCCAAGAACAGCATCAGGGCAAAAGAGGATCCTTCTTCATATGAATATAATCCAGGGTCCCTAGGCCATGGCAGCCACAGGTTTCTATGGCAGTTTCTTTATAAGGAAACAGGGCAGAACCAACAAAGTCTTCTGCAATACCCACTATTTGGGGGTATAGTTACTCTATTCCAAATACTCTCAAAGATCTTCAAGCAAGGTTGCCATACAAACTCACGAAGGACTGACAGCATGACGGAGAATCTTGCTACCAGCATTGTTAGTAATAGCCAAAAAGTGGAAATGACCTAAATGTCAATCAATATAGAAAGAGTTAAATGAATAATTGTAGTGTCCTTGTATGGCATATGGCACGCAATCATCAAAAAAGAATGCAGTGAATCTGTACATGCTGACATGGAAAGATATTCAAGACATAGGGTCAAGTCAACAAAGCAAGATGCAGAAAAATGTTCCACTTATATTAAAATATATTCATATTTGTATATGTGACTATAAATGTATGTAAATAACGATTACCATTATCACTTATGTTAGCCCTTACTATGTGCTAGGCACTGTTATAAGTACTTTGGGTGTATCATTTTGTTTGATGACTGTCTCTATGAGATAGGTACTATTATCCCCATTTTACAAGTGATGGAAGAGAGGAACAGAGAAGCTAAGTAACTCGCCCAAGGTCACACAGTTAGTAATCAGCAGAGCCAAGATTCAAATTCAGACAGACTGGTTCCAGAGTCCATGCTTTTAAACACTATACCACACTGCATAGAAAAACCCAGGATACGAACAAACTTATCAATGTTTCCTCTAGGGAGGGAACAGAATAGGGAAACGAAAGACGATGTTCCCCTTTTTACTCAAATAAACATTTAGTGTCTTTTTAATGTGAATAGTTCATATCATTTGTATGGTATTTCAAATACTTTGTATTTTTAAAAAGAGGGCTTGTTGGGGGGAAAAAAAGAGAGAAAGAGGGCTTTCAGCCAGGGGCAGTGGCTCACATTTGTAATCCCAGCACTTTGGGAGGCTGAGGTGGGCAAATGCTTGAGTCCAGGAGTTCGAGACCAGCCTGGGCAACATACCAAAACCCCGTCTCTACAAAAAACACAAAAATCAGCTGACTGGGTGGTGTGGGCCTATAATCCCAGCTACTTGGGAGGCTGAGGCATGAGAATCACTTGAACCCGGGAGGCAGAGGTTGCAGTGAGCCAAGATCGTGCCACTGCACTCCAGCCTGGGTGACAGAGCCAGACCCTGTCCCTCCCCCCAAAAAAAGAAAAAAGGAGGGCTTGCAAGGAGTTGAAGGATAGGTGAAACTCTGTTACACGAATTTGAATATGCCACAATTATAAATTTTGCATTTATGTAAATTACCTTTGATCAATGTCTGTCTCTACCACTAGAGTCGAAGTGCCAAGAGACAGAAATCAAGCCTATTTTTGTTCATCCTAGTATGCCCAACGCTTAGCAAAGTATCTGGCACATAGTAGGTGCTCCACAAATATTTACTGAATGAATGTAAGAGTGAACGAATGAATTTCTGGGATGAGCAGCAAGTGGCCTATTGTCTTTGGCTTTGATTGGCAGAACTGGTTTACTCTACTGGATCTCTCTGCATGACTTTGTTCCTTATGCTTTAGTATCCAGAGCATGAGCTGATGCAGACTAAAGGTGCCCTTTCACCTGCTTGTTTTGTTTTTGTTTTTGTTTTTGTTCTTGTTTTTGTTTGAGACAGGGTTTCACTCCCACAGCCCAGGCAGGTTGGAATGCAATGGTGCAATCTCAGCTAACTGCAATCTCTGCCTCCCAAGCTCAAGTGATTCTCCAGCGTCAGCCTCCCAAGTAGCTGGGACTACAGGCGCACACCACCACACCCAGCTAATTTTTGTAGAGGTGGGGTTTTGCCAGGTTGCCCAGGCTGGTCCAAAACTCCTGAGCTCAAGTGATTTGCCTACCTCAGCCTCCCAAAGTGCTGGGATTACAAGCAAGAGCCACCGCACTTGGCCTTGCCTGTGTTAATTGGGGTTCCTCTAACCTAGGTCCTCACCAATGCTAGGAAGGCATAATCCCCACAGGTTTGGATCAACATACCACACACCCAGAACACACAGTTTAATGTATGTGAGAGAGACAAAAGAATCAGGAGGTAGATGCAGGCAAGGGAAAACTGAATACGAGCAAATGGATTGCTAGGGAAAAAAACAAAACCAGAATCAACAAATGTAGAAGTTAAAATCGATATATAATATGGGAGTGGTCTTTCCGTTGTTTATAAAATGTCTACACAATTTATTCATTTCTAGAAAATTAATTTTTTAGAAAAGTTCTGTGAGTTTCAGTGGATTCTTAAAAATTGGAGTTTAGCATTAGCTAGAAACTGGCATATTTATTTTAGTAGCACATTTTTATTCTGGCTCCAAATATTTGCAAAGAGCAAATACCTCCATGTTAATGTGATTTCTTCTCTTTATATAAAACAGTTTCATGGCAGTAGTTCATGATGATTTACAGTGACATTTCCAATATAATTATATTGACTGTAGAGAATGACTTGGGTGCCAAATGGTTAAGAAATTCTAAATTTGTAATAATATGTTATAGTTTGGTAATAATTTCTTTCCTGTCTTTTTACTGATGTATAATATTTGTATGTATTTATGGGGTACATGTGATATTTTGTTACATCCATCATTTTGAACATTTATCATTTCTTTGCATTGGAAACATTTCAAATCTTCTAGTTATTTTGAAATGCACATATTTTTGTTGACTATAGTCATCCTACTGTGCTACTGAGCGAATTCCTGTTTTTATTAGTATTTAAAGGGACAAATTTAATGTTGTCACTATTTTTTTTTTTGCAAGGGCAACAGCTATCAAAATATTGGATGTATATTTCCTTTCACTCAGCAATTCCACCAACAGGAATTTCTCTGACAGTTACATTCACAAAAGAAGACCAAGATATATTACAGCATAGTCTTAAGAGCGAAAAAGAATTCAAACAACTTAAATGCCTATTAGTCGGGGAATGGTAAATAAATTATAATACAGGCACATGAAAAAACGCTATGCAGCAGCAATTAAAATGAGATAGATCTGTATGTGATGGCACAAAAGGATGCCCATGATATATTGTTAAATGAAAAAACAAAGATGTGTACAATGAGGTGCATGTGAGCCCGCTTGTGTAAAAAAAGAAAAAATATACATGTAAATACATGGATGCATATCTGTGCTGCTTAATACAAAATTTCTTTTTCTTTTTTCTTTCTTTCTTTTTGAGATGGAGTTTCACTCTGTTGCCCAGACTGGAGTGCAAAGGCGCAATCTTGGATTACTGCAACCTCCGCCTCCTGGGTTCAAGCGATTCTCCTGCCTCAGCCTCCCAAGTAGCTGGGATTACAGGCTTGAGCCACCACGCCCAGCTAATTTTTTTGTATATAGTAGAGACGGGGTTTCACCATGTTGGTCAGGCTGGTCTCGAACTCCTGACCTCAGGTGTTCCGCCTGCCTCCACCTCCCAATGTGCTGGGATTACAGGCGTGAGCCACCACACCCAGCCATAAAAAATTTATAGAAGGATACACAAGTAGCATTAACACTGGTTATTTCTAAGGAATGGAACCTACTTTCCTTTTAATATACTTTATGTTGTTTTAATTTTGAACCATGTGTACCTAAGTCCTTTTTTGCTTAATTTTCTTAATATGGTAAAAAGTTCAAATGCTTAAAAAGGGGATATAGAGAAAACTAAATATTCCTTCTACCTCAGTCTCCATTCCTAGAGGCAGCCACTATGACTAGTTTCTCATCTAACTTCCCAAAGATAGTCTATGGACCATGTAAAACCATCCCACATTTAAAACGCTAGTGTAAAAAAAATTAAAGATGAACTTTGTCATGTCATTGTATAGTTCTGATAATCAAGAAGTTGCTGAATAAGTCCTCTGTTTTAGCAGTTTCTTCTTAGCCAGATGATTTCCCTACATTATTTTATAAGTTAAGGGACTCATCTAGTTGGCCAGTGACAGAACCAGGATTCCAATACAGGTCAACACTCAGATCCCAGGCATGATTATGCCATACTGCTACACCCTGGCCCGAGGTGCCATCTCCAAAGTAATATTTCCCTGGCCTCTGTAACCAAGAGCATAGCAATTGGAGCTCCATGAATTGCTTTACTTCCCATTTGGAAGTAAAGCGGTGGCTTGGCAAAAGGATACAGATTAGGATATACACAGAAGGTTAGCTTGGAGAAGAGGTGCGAGTTAGGATGTTAGGATACACCCAGATTCTGGAAGGTTAGGAGACAAAGCTTGGTACACATATGAAAATTTTTTCAAAGCAACACCATGGCTTCATACTTTGCCTGGTTTACACAGAACTCACACTTGATATACAAATGCCTCTGAAATTGCTGTCAAACTCAGAAACAGCAGCAGGGGGCACTAGAACTCCAGAGAAGACTACATTCAAAGACGCTACCAACATAGACCAGCAGAGGCTACTGCAGACAATTCTACCTCAGATCCAAACTGCAGGAGTTGTTAAAGCAGACTACCTTTCCATGTAAAGGGAGGCAATGATCCAGTTTCTTATCAAGCTTCCAGGAATCCATCTGGATCTCTGCCTCTCCAAGGAAAGTGTTTCTGCCAAAACGGCCATGATGCCAAACTGAGAACTGCAGGGTCCTCTGAGTCAGGAGAGATTCTGGGATCTCATACTGTGAAGGGAAAGTAGAAGCCCAAGATGATTAGTTTAGGGTAATTCTTCAGACAAGATTATTCCAAAACCTGAGCAACCATTCCTGAAGTCACTAGTCCTGAATACCAAATTACTTTATATTCCCTAAGCACTTTGAGTTTCTTGACTCAAAGCCTCAACTTAACCCATTTTATAAAAACCTACCATATTCCATAGAAGGACCTGGAAAATTAATTTTTTCTTGAGTGGATGAGATAACACTGGATCGTCCAAAAAGAACTGCCAAGGAGACGCCTTATCTCAAATGTCTTTTTAAAATGAGATTTGTGGTCATGTGAATCTCCAACTTCACAACAATCCAGGAAAGGCAGATCGCCTTTGTTCTCTTCACTGGGAGTTCAGGATGTGAACAGATACCCGATGTATCCTCAGACACAGATATGGCCCACTGAAATCCGTGTCACCTGGCCATGTTGCAGAGGAATAGCTACAGCTTAGGGCACAAGACAGAACAAGTTCTCCTACCCTTGGGGTCTAGATACTTACCCTGAGGGTCTCATCATATAGTGGATTAATGGTGTCCCGCTTGATGCTGGTTTTTCTTTTTCCTTGGCGGGACTTGTCAGGCAGAAGGTAAGTCTTCACATATCTAGAAACCAAAGAGAGTACTAAGTAATTTGCTGGCCTTTCTCAAGCCTGCTTTTCACTTTCCTGCTCTCCATATAAATATGCCATGGTGACATGTGATGACCGAAAAGTCACCTCAAGCCCTCTTAGACATGCCATTCTTGCTTCTTCCCAATCCTGGTTCTTTTCCTACATCACACCTCCCTGCTCCCCCAGAAACAGATAAGCTCTGTTCGAGAGTGCCCAGACAGATGCCGGGGTCTGGTCTCTGGTCTCAGAGCATCAGTCAGGTTCCAGAAGCACTCACGGGTTAGAGCGCTTCTTGGCTTCATCAGCATAGGCCAGCTGATGGCACTCCTTCACATGGACAACCAGACTCTGGGTTTGCTGCTCATACTTCAGGGAAAAGGCAATCCTGCCAGTCACAAAGATGTTCCCGAAATCGCCAGCTTCACTGTAGATGCTCATCATGCTGCCGATTGTACTCTGAAGATAAAGCACCCACGAACATCTGGGGAAGGCACACTCCCCCGCCCACATCACTCACATCTTCCCTCATGATAAAGCCACAGTCACTCAACAGAAGTTTCAGAAGCCCCTGCAATAAGCCAGTGCTGCTGACATTCCTTGACCCAGAGGGTAAGAGAGAACTACCAGCACTTACAACTGTTCAGGTGAATAAATCAGCTCATGGCTCACCTACCTCTTAGCTTCTCTTCCTCTCCTCTTTTTACAAATTTTAGTGTTCATTTTCACCTGCCCCAGGAGGTGGGCAGGGAGCAGAGGCAAGGCGCAGGTAAGTCCATTTGGGGAATGCGTTATATACACTAAAACACCAGCTAGAAGGGGGCTAGTCACTAACTAAAACAAGGTGCCTTAATTATCTGTGGGTTTCTCTTATCCACCTTATGTCTATCAGGGCCTATAGAGAAAAGAGATTTGGCCAGAATTGGAAGTGAGTGGGAGGGAGGAAACCCCACCAGAAGTGAAAAGGCACCTTCCTCTCTGGTAGTAATCGGTCATGTGAGCTGACATTCTCTTCCCATGTGTGAGTGTGAACAAATTCTGTTCACCCTTTTTCCTATTTCCCTAAATATCAATCTTCATGCTTATGACAGAACCAGGCCCTGATTCTTAAATGTTCCTTTAACTTCATTATCCTGACTGGTATTACTACTTGTTAACCATACCCTGATGTCGATTAACCCTCCAGAGCCCCTTTCATGACAGTCACTTTCCTCTAATGTTGAGAATTTGGAATGGGCTATGATGACGAAATCTGATCTTGCTCACTTCATAGCCTGGGTACCCCCTTCAGAGGATAAGTTAAGGTTATTGTTCACAAAGCTTGTGAAAAATGTCCCAAGCCTTAATTATCCAATGTCATAATCTCCAGGTGGGGACTCAGGAAGTCACCTAGATGTACGCTAAGCACCTATAGTCTAAACTGAGGATAGGAACAAACAAATGATCTTACTTACCTGAAAAGAGTGACTAGGATGGTTTCCCCAGGTTCCGAGTCTGCTCTAGGGAGGTGCTTTTCTTCCTAGTACCCCAACATGCCTGTAACCACAGATCTAATAGAACTTACCATGGAGGAACCACTTTGCATGCTGCTTCTGGCTAGCTTCTGGCGATGTAACTTCACTAGGTGGTCAATGTCTTCTTCTTCCTCCTCTTCCTGGAATAATAAATGTAGATTCAGAGTTAATAAAAGAAAGACTTTTCTTTAGCTTCAAAGAATAATATCTTTCCTTTAAAGCTCTGAGTTGTCGTGTGTATGCATATGCACATATACTTCTTTTTTTTCTTTTTTTCTTTTCTTTTCTTTTTTTTTTTTTGAGACGGAGTCCCACTCTTGTTGCCCAGGCTGGAGTACAATGGCGCAATCTCAGTTCACCGCAACCTCTGCCTCCTGGGTTCAAGCAATTCTCCCTGCCGCAGCCTCCAGAGTAGTTGAGATTACAGGCACCCGCCACCACAACCGGCTAATTTTTGTATTTTTAGTAGAAACGGGGTTTCTCCATGTTGGCCAGGCTGGTCTCGAACTCCTGACCTCAGGTGATCCACCTGCCTTGGCCTCCCAAAGTGCTGACATCACAGGCGTGAGCCACCGTGCCCGGCCTCATATCCTTCTTTTTACATGTCTTCCCATTTCAGGGTTCCCAGCTCTATTCCAACCATCCTTCTCATATCTCAAAAGAATAAGATAAGAATATTTAATGTTTTTCATAGAAGCTATAACTCTTTTCCATTTGACTTTCCCCAACCCTCTTTACATTTTAATCAAAAGAAGTATTTATTTGAGCCCCAGCCATATATCCAGCAATTTATTACAAAATAAAAGAGATGGCCAGGTGTGGTGGCTCACGTCTGTAATTCCAGCACTTTGAGAGGCAGAGGCGGGTAGATCACTTGAGCCCAGGAGTTCCAGACCAGGCTGGGAAACACAGTGAGACCCCCATCTCTCAAAAAAATAAAAAATAAAAAAGTAGCCGGGTATGATGGTTCACGCCTATAGTCCCAGCTACTCAGGAGGCTGAGGTGGGAGGATAGCTTGAGCTCAGGAGTTCAAGGTGGCACTGAGCTATAATTGTGCTACTACACTCCAGTCTGGGCAACAGAGTGAGATGCTCTCTCAAAAAAAAAAAAAAAAAATTGGGAGGCCGAGGCAGGTGGATCACCTGAGGTCAGGAGTTTGCGACCAGCCTGGGTCGCCTGGCCAACATGGTAAAACCCCATCTCTACTAAAAATATAAAAAATTACCCGGGCATGGTGGTGCACACCTGTAATCCCAGGTGAGACAGGAGAATTGCTTGAACCCAGGAGGTGGAAGTTGCAGTGAGCCAAAATCGTGCCATTGCACTCCAGCCTGAGAAACAAGAGCGAAACTCCGTCTCAAAAAAAAAAAGAAAAAAAGAAAGAAAAAGAAAACAGAAAAAAAAAGAGATAGCAAAGACAGTCCTTTCCTTTAGAAACTTGGGGGTATCAAGTTTCATGTTGCCTTTTCCTAAATAATTAAATAGGTTGATTGAGAATATCAGGTACTAAAGCCAACTCCAGATAAGTAAAATTTCATGTAGTGACCAAGTAAAATATAAGGGCACCTACCATATCCACATTGAGGCCTGGGACGGATTTGCTTCTGTCTCCCAAGGAGCCACTTTCATGTCCCACATCTTCTGGGCGAAGATCTATCACAGATTTAGTGTACTCTGAGGGGAAGACCAAAAAAGCCAAATCAAAGAGACTTATTCATACCAAGAGCCCATCAAGGGTACTCAGAACTTCAGTCTCAAAAGACCAGTAAGGAAAACCAGTTACCTGAAGGCCTGAGGATTTTTCTGGTGTTCTTCTTAAATATCATCTCACCCTCATCCACAAATACCACATTTTGACCTCCAGGCTGAGTTTCCTAGGAAGGAACAAGGGCAAGAAAATGGAAAAGGACAGATGGATAGGAAGAAGGAGTGAGTAAGGAATGACAGTCTTAAGAAGAATAAGGCTCAGATTTTCGCTAAACTACGACAAACTTAAAGGAAAGATTAAATGCCTAGAAATAGTACAAAACCTATTTTCTCACACATTTCAACCAAAACTTTAGAAAATGCTCCCAAATGAATCTGAACTGAAATGTGTTTAGTTGAAATTCCTGATTTAAATTCTGCCTAAGAGAATGGAGGGAAGGAGGGAGGGAGGGAAGAAAGAGGAAGAGAAGAGTCAGGGGGAGGGAGGGAGGGAAAGATGGAGGGAGACAGGGAGGTGAAGGAGGAAGGGAAGGAAGGGAGGAAGGAAGGTGGCTCAATAACCTGAAACTTACCTTTTCTACTTGAGATTTGGGAGCAGACATCTTCTTCCATTCTGGAAAGAGGCCAGATTTATCCAGAGAGTCTCTCCTGGAGGTAGATTCAGAAGTTATAACTAAGTCACCTCCTACCCTTCCCCTTCTACCCAGGAATCAAAGCTCTATGGAAGGAGAGCCAGTGGCTTGGGTCATCGTAATAACCAAATTCAGAAGATACACTTCGCATGTGATTTACCTGGGAGGAATGCAGAAGATCAGAGAGGCAACTTTGCACAAACACAAACACTCATACCCTCATTCTTAAGGGACAGCAGCATCAGTTGCTACTGGGCTAAGAAGAATACTGCAAGGTACTGGGGGAACTGACTAGGGATGCCAATATGTTCCAAGAAGCTGTGCTCAGAGCCAAATAGGTAGACGTGCTACTTAAAAGACTTCTGGTGAGGACACAGAAAATACTTCGTTCAACTTCCTGAGGACAGAAGTCAGGAACACTGATGATGCAGAACAAAATCACAACTTGGGTTTAGAGGAGATGAGGGAAATGGGGGGAACCCCACCTGGAGGTGCTATCCGAGTCAGCTGTGAAGCTATCCAGACTCTCACTCTCAGCTTCCAATGCACTCTTTCCACTTTTCAGCTTTGGCACTTCAAATAGCACACTAGAATAAAAACCAAGAGCCAATATTGAAAGGAAGCAGGTTCTCCTGCCTCTAGTCAGGCCTCTTTCCAATCCATTCACAATCGTAGCCTGAGTGATCTTTCTAAAATAAATATGAGTATACTTTAAACATATAATAAATAAATTAATTAAGAAATAGGGTCTCACAATGTTGCCCAGGCTGGAGTACTGTGGCTATTCACAGGTACCATCATAGTGCACAACAGTCTCTAACTCCTAGGCTCAAGCAATCCTGCTGCCTCAGCCTTCTGAGTAGCTGGGAGTACAGGCATGTACCATGGTGCCCAGCTGGGTACTTTTTTGTTTTTTGGTTTTTTTTGAGACAGAGTCTCACTGTGTCTCCCAGGCTGGAGTGCAGTGGCACGATCTCGGTTCACTGCAAGCACTGCCTCCTGGGTTCACGCCATTCTCCTGCTTCAGCTTCTAGAGTAGCTGGGACTACAGGTGCCCATCCCCAATGCCCGGCTAATTTTTTTGTATTTTTAGTAGAGACACGGTTTCACCGTGTTAGCCAGGTTGGTCTCGATCTCCTGACCTCGTGATCCGCCCGCCTTGGCCTCCCAAAGTACTGGGATTACAGGCATGAGCCACCGCACCCAGCCCTGAGTATACTTTTAAAACTCTTCAGTGGTTCCCCATTGCTGTTGGGATTTAGCTGAAACTCCTTAGCATGGCAAAAAAAATCCTCATGATTTGGCCCCTGCTCACCCTCTCCAGCCTCATCTTTCACCCCCTACTCCTCCTCAAGCTTTATATTTTAGAAAAACAAAGTTATTTTGTTTCTCTGAATATCCTGAAGCTCTCCATCTTCCCTCTTTTATCTGTCTAAGATATTCTTTTCACAATGGCCACTTTTTTTCACCTGGCTCAATCTACTCCTTCTTCAGGTCTCTCCTTATATGTCAATTCCTCCAGATCTCTCTGGCCACACCCCCATCCTAAGTCTGGATTAGTAACCTTTCTCTGCGCTCCCATAGCATCCTAATTTCTTAGTAACAGTCACCACATATGTAACTATTTATGTATTTTAAACAAACGATTTAATTGGTTCAATAATTTAAACAAATTAATGTCTTTCTCCTCCATTCAACAAAGTTCCATAGGATCAGTGACCACCTATCTCATTTACTGATGTGTTCCCAGTGCCTTGAAAAGACACTAGCATAGAGTACGCACTCAAGAATTTTTATTGACTGAATTACTGAATAAATGCCCTCAGTGGGACTGAGATATATCCATAAATAAGCAGTATGTCTAGAAGACAGTATTCAGGTGACCAGAATTCTTTTTTTTTTAGCTTAATCGCCTTAATGATGGATGACTCTGGGCATTCAAAACACCAGTTCTCATCTTTCAAAGGAAGGACATCGTTCCTGGGCCCCTTACCTCAAAGAATTAGTGAGAGCAGCAGGAAAAAGGAAAAAAAAAATTCATTCTTCCTCAAATATCTCAAATAACTTCCCTTGGCTCCCAGGACACCACATTCTCCTGGTTTCCTCCTCCAACCTCACTGGCTGCTGCTTCTCAGTCTCCTTTGCTAGTCCTGCCTCCTCCCATAGACCTCTAATATTTAGATTATGTCCAAACTTCTTCCTCGGGCTGCTCCTCCTCTCTATCTAGAATTATTCCTAAATGATCTTATCTAGTCTCATGGCTTTAAATATCCTCAATAAACTAATAACTCAAATATATGTATTTTTACTTATTTTTTATGTTTTTTGAGATGGAGTCTCTGTCACCCAGGCTGGAGTGCAGTGGCACAATCTCGGCTCACTACAACCTCTACCTCCTGGGTTCAAGCGATCTCCTGCCTCAGCCTCTTGAGTAACTGGGATTACAGGCTTGTGCCACCATGCCTGGCTAATTTTTGTATTTTTAGTAGAGACAGGGTTTCACCATGTTGGCCAGGCTGATCTTGAACTCCTGACCTCAGGTGATCCATCTGCCTCAGCCTCCCAAAGTGCTGGGATTACAGGCGTAAGCCATCATGCCCGGTCTCAAATTTATCTCTTACTCAAACTCCAGACTTGTTTTCCCAATGGCCTACTCAATGTCTCCACGTGGATGTCTCAAACACAGCGAGCCCAAAACCAAAGCCCTCATCTTCCCCCCCAAAACTGCTGTTTGCTCTGTCTCATCAAATGGCAATTCCCTTCTTTCATCTCTCAAGTCAAAAATGCTAAAAATCATCTGTTACTCCTTTTTTTCTCACAATACAAATCAAATCTTTCAGCAAATCCTCTTCAATGTATACCTAGACTCTGATCTGTTCTCACTGCTCCACTGCCATTACTCTGGTCCAAACCACCGTCATCTAGCTCTTGGATGGTTGCAGTAGCCTCCTAACTAATCTTGCTTCTTCCCTTGGCTTTGGTTTTCCCTCAACAGCCAAAATGAGCTTTTCAGACATAAAACTATCATATGACCCAGCAATTCCACTCCTGGATACCTACCCAACAGAACTGAACAATATATGTCCACACAAAAATGTTACATGAATGTTCATAGCAGCATTATTCCTAATAGCCAAAAGGTGAAAATGCCCTAAATGTCCATCAATGCATGACTAGACAAACAAAATGTGGTACATTCATATAATGGATTATTCATCAATAAAAGACAATGAAATTCTGATACATGCTGCAACATGGATGAACTTTGAAATCATTATGCTAATTGAAAGAAGCCAAACACAAAAGGCCACATATTGCATTACTGCATTTACATGAAATGTCTAGATTAGGCAAATCCATCAAGACAGAAAGCAGATTAGGGGCTGGGGTAAATGGAGGTGACTACTTAATGGCTATTGGGTTTCTATTTGAGATGGTGAAAATGTTCTGAAATTAGATCATGGTGATGGTTGCACAACATTCTGAAAGTACTAACAATCACAGAACTTTATACTTTAAAATTGGTAAAATGATTTCATGTTATGTAAATTTTACCTCCATTTTTTAAAAGAAGACAAAATAAGGCTGTGTCCCTCAGAGCCATCCTTCTTACTTGGAGTAAAAGACAGAATGCTTACAAGTGCCACCAAAGTCTTAACATGATCTGCTTCTCACCCCATCTCTGTCCTCATCTCCTTCCTCAGCCTCTCTTGCTCACTCAGTTTCAGATTACTCAAAAGTGCCAAACAAAAAGTCATCCTAGGATCTTTATACCTCCTTCTTTGCCTATCTACATGCTCTTCCCCCAGATACCCTAAGGGTTTGCTCCCTCATTTGTTTCATATCTTTGCTCAAATGTTACCTTGTTAAGACTTGCCCTGGCTATCCTAAAGAAAACAGTATATGTGCACACATTCATCCCTGGCACTCCCTATACCTTTGGTCTACTTCATTTTCTCCACAGCACTTGTCAACATCTGAAATACCATACATTTACTTGACTATCTGTTTATCTCCCACCCCAGAAATCTAAGCCCCACAAACAAGGGGCCTTGTATTCACCAGTGTATCTCAGGGTCTAAAACAATGCCTGACACATAGTAGACATCCATAGATATTTGTCAAACAAACAAACAAATAGATGCACAAAGAATGAAGTAACCAAAATATATAATGTCTTAGCCAGTAACGAATAAACTCTCCAAGTTGGCACATGATGTTTGAAATAGTTCTGTGAAAACAGACAGCAGGGTTGAAATCCTAGGACTTGCAAGAGGTGAAATGTCGGTCATTCCTTGAAAGATGTATTAGCTGTATAGTACAAGACATAGCAGGGGGGCTTGATTTCACTTTTTACTTTAGAATTGTCCTTTTTCCCCTTTTGCCCCCAACCCCACCCCCACCAAAAAAACCCAAGCAGAACCATTCCTCCAGCGAGGTACTTTTAACGATGGCCCATGGAGAGTGTTTTTTGCTTGTATTTTTTTCCAAAAGATTAATACATACCAATCCGAGCTAATACAAACAACCCAAGGGCAAAAAAGCAATTATTTGACATCTGTGCAGTAAAAAATAGACTAAGAGATGGGAGCCCTGGGCTCTAACTATCTGTATGATCTCAGGTAAATCACTTATCCTGCTTTCTTTTCTGCAAAAATAAAGTGGTTGAATTAAATTATCTCTGAGGCTCCATAATTTCATGGGAAAGATCATTTATGGTCACTTAATCTGTTTTCATGTTTAGGATAAATAAGAGTCTTCTGGGTCCAATGAGACAAGAGATCACAGACAACCAGAAGCAGTAGGTTTCAGAAATTACATTCTGACTGATGATGTCAGATGTGTTAATCAGGTTCAGCAAATAAAAGCCATTCTTATCCCTAACTCACAAAGAAAAAAGGGGGCCTCATCACCTGGAACAGATGAGTCACCCATCCAAGGCTGTGCAGATAAAAATCACAGTCCATATATACAATGAAACATCATACAGATGTCAAAAGAATGAAACAGATCCTTGGTGCTGACACAGAAAGATGTTCATGTTATATCTTTCTACAATTCTTTTCTTTTACACTTTGAGTAATAACTGACAAAAATAAGCTGCACACGTTCAAGTGTGCAACGTGACATTTTGACAAATGTAGATATCTGCGAAACTATCACCAGAATTAAGTTAATGAACATATCTATCACTCCCAAAGGTTTCCTCCTGCCCCTTTCTAATCCCTCCCACCCTTCCTGTAAGTGTTGATCTGCTTTCTGTCACTGCTTTCTAGTTTGTATTTTCTAGATTTTTATACAAACAGAACCATATACAGTATGTACTCTTTACTGCTTGGCTTCTTTCACTCAGCATGATTGTTTTGAGATTCATTCATGTTGTTGCATGTATCAATAGTTCATTTTTTCCACTGCTGAGTAGTATTCCATCATATAAACAAATCGGTTATCCATTCACCTCCTGATGGACATTTGGGTTATTTCCAGGGTTGGGCTGTTACAAACAAAGCTGCCATAAACATTCACGTAGAAGTCTTTGTACAAACACACATTTTCCCTTCTCTTAAGTAAATACCCAGGAATGAAATGACTTCATCACAAGGTAGGTGCACAACAAACTTTTTAAAATACTGCTAACTGCTTTTCAAATTAGCTATGCCATTGTACATTCCCACCAGCAGTGTACAAGAATTCTAGTTGTTTATAATAGCAAGGAGGAAATGTAGAAAAGAAAAATTTTTTTAAATCCAGTTGTTTTACATCCTCACCAACAATTGGCATGGTTAGTCTTTTTAATTTTAGTCATTCTAGTGGGTATGTAGTAGTATCTTATTGTGATTTTTAGTTCAAATTTATTTAATGACTAAAGGTGTTGAGCATCTTTTCATGTGCTTATCTGACATCTCTATATTGTCTTTGGTGAAATGTCTGTTCAAATATTTTGTGCATTTTCTATGGGATTGTCTATATTATTGAGTTTTTAAAGTTCTTTTTCTTTCACTTTTTTTCACTTAACATGTATATAGGATCATCCTTTTTTTAAAAATAAGAAATTAAAAACTTAGGAACCCAACCCATATATGTATATTTAGACAGTTTGGTAGTCCATATGCCAAAACTATTCACAACTATTAACGATAATTATCTGAGGAAGAAGCAGTGAGGTTACTGGAGGACTTACTTTATACATTTCTATACTATTTTTCAACGATCATATGAAACATTATAAAGTCATTTCCCTTTGGGTGAGTGAAAGTTTGTGGAAAAAACACACACACCATACAAAAGCTAAAAATTCACCGCCACAATCAAATGAGTCAAAAATAAAGCCTCAAGTCAGATTTCAAAAAGTCATGCCTATGAAAACAGAAGATTTAATTCAGCAAAGCTCCTTAAGTAATCCCTTCCAATGTAGCAATTTGCAGATTAAGTGAGTGAGTAGTCAAGAAAAACAGAAGTCTTCAAGATTTATAGCCCCAGGTACCACTGTAGAACCCCAACAGAGACAGACAAGACTGCTGCAAAATGTCATCTCCCAGGGCACTGGTATGAGCTAAGGGATTAACCCAGATCTGGGACAAGTAAGCACTGAACCAGGACATTTAAGAGAATTTCAAGAGACCAAAACTCAGGACCCCAAGTTGCCTTCTGCACCCACCCCTTCAGGTTACAAGGAAGGACATATAAAAAGCAATATTCAGTCCTTAAACTAAAGTACAGCTGGGAATGGGGAAAAGATAAATTGTTTCAAGTTGAGGTGAGCAGAAGAATTCACATACACTGTATCAGAGGAAACAAAAGATACAGAGAAAACTTCCCATATTAAAGTTGAGTGAAATGAAGTAAAATAGTCTGGCAGATATATAAATAGCCATGGGGTGGAGAGAAATGAAAATAATTTGCAAGATGGATGAAGAACCGAAGAACCGTGTCTGGAGAAGAATTAACCCTAGTAAAACAAGTAGGTTTCATGTGAGTGCTTTACACTACAGGGGAACTAATAATATAAATTCAATAAAGTGCAAGAATTCAAATACAAGATGATAAAACAAAATAAGAGAAAGAAGATTAGAGCAAAGAACAAATCGAAACCTAAATAATTTACTCAAATAATTAAATTAGAAGCAGCAAAAAGTAAGGAAGGGAAGGGAAAAGGGGCATGGGAAGGGAAATAAACTGAAAACCAAATTAATAGCATGGAGGAATGGGTTGGGCTAATCACAGTTAGCTGCTTTCACCATTTTTCCAATTCCATTCACTAATAAAAGAAAATGACAAAAATAGAGGATAAGAAAATCCAGTATCTCTGAGGTGGAGAACTTAACTAATAAAACAGAAAGAAAAAGAGTTCAGAGATATGATACAGAAAAATTTTCCAGCAATGAAGAAAGAACTCATCAAGGGTATATCACATATAGGGGAAAATGATACAGAATGATCACCATTGAGTTATAATCTTGTTAAATTACTAAACTTCAAGAAAAAGAAAAGAAAATTTTCAGGCAAGTCTAATCTCTCTCTCTCTCTCTCTCTCTCATCCATAAGAAAGAAAAACAAGAGTCAAGGTGTCCTCAGACTTCTTCACAGTTACATTCAGTGGAAGAAGACAATGGAACAATGTCTACAACATTCTGAGGGAAAGAAAATGTGGCTCAAGAATATAATATCCAGCCAAGATACCACTCAAGTATAAAGGCACCTGGCAGACATTCTTAACATGTAAGAATACAATAAATATAGCACCTGCAAGCTCTTCTTGAAGGAACTCCTCAATGATGAAATCCAGAAAACCAAGAAATAAATCAGAAATAGAGAAGCTGTGGTATAAGGCCTGGTTGTAAGCATACAATCCTTTTAAGTATAAAACTAAAAGGAAACAAACAGATAAAACAAACAGATGATTTATGGTTATATAAGAGAATGTAAATATTATAAACCCTGACAAACGAAAAATAATTTGAGTAACAAATAGTGGGGACGGAAGAAAATAACTGGAGGGAAATGTAAGAAAGCTAACTGCTTCCTCTTTCACAGTAAAGCATCCACTGATAATGTTAAATATTGAAACAGGTAGATATTTTAAATGACCGCTAACTCCAAAGTATCTATCTTAGAAAAATGAAAACAGGCCAGGCATGGTGGCTCACACCTGTAATCCCAACATTTTGGGATACCAAGGCGGGTGGATCACTTGAAGTCAGGAATTTGAGACCAGCCTGGCCAACATGGTGAAACCCCGTCTCTACTAAAAATACGAAAATTAGCTGGGCTTGGTGGTACGTGCCTGTAATCCCAGCTACTTGAGAGGCTGAGGCAGGAGAACTGCTTGAACCCAGGAGGTGAAAGTTGCAGTGAGCCAAGATGGTGCCACTGCAGTCCAGCCTGGGTGACAAGAGCAAAACTCCGTCTCAAAAAAGAAAAGAAAAGAAAAGAAAACATACATCCACACAAAACCTTTAATGAAAGTTCATAGCAGTATTACTTTTTTTTTTTTTTTTTTTGAGATGGAATCTCACTCTATTGCCAGGCTAGAGTGCAATGGTGCGATCTCGGCTCACTACAACCTCCGCCTCCCGGGTTCAAGCAATTCCCCTGCCTCAGCCTCCCAAGTAGCTGGGACTACAGGTGCGTACCACCACATCTGGCTATTTTTTTTTTTTTTTTTTTGTATTTTAGTAGAGATGGGGTTTCAACATGTTGGCCGGGATGGTCTTGATCTCCTGATCTCGTGATCCACCCACCTTGGCCTCCCAAAGTGATGGGATTACAGGCGTGAGCCACCGCGCCCGGCCCAGCGTTACTCTTAATAACCAAAAAGTAGAAACAATCCAAATGTTCTTCAACAGATGAACAGATAAAATGTGATAAATACATATCATGGGTATTATTTGACTATAAAAAGGAATGAAGTTCTCATACATGCTATGACACGGATGAACCTTGAAAACGTTAATGTTAAGTGAAAGAGGCCAGTCAAAAAGGACCATATACTGTATGATTCCATTGACATGAAATACCCAGGATAGGCAAATATATAGAGACAGAAAGTAGACCAGTGATTGCTTAAGGATCGGAGAGGGTGATAGCTAAAAGGGTAAAGGGTTTTTTTTTTGAGGTGATGAAAATTTTCTAAAATTGATTCAGGGGATGGTTGCACAACTCAGTGAATAGACTAAAAACTATTGCATTGTATACAAAAAACGGGCAAATTGTATAGTATGTGAATTATATCTCAATAAGGCTGTTACCTAAAAAAAATCCACTAAAAAAGTGGCCAACTGCTCAATGGCTTTCATAATATTTTTTCTTAAGCTTAGAGGAATGTTAACAACTAGTATCTTTTACTTTAAAAAAACATTTGTCTGAAGATGAGCTATTCTTTCATTTTATTTTGGTGTTTTATTCTGTTAAATTCAAGTAAAATTAAACAGGATGATTTTAATTTATTATACTATGATCCAATATTAAAAGGATTTTTCAGTTTTTCCATCCAGTCAACCCGTTATGTATATACATAGAAGATACATGAAATAATTTCCACATAATGTGAAAACTGGGGTAGTAGGAATGTGGGTGATTTGTTGCTTAATAATGAGTATGCGTTATTTTTATTTGTCTTCAAATTGTTCTTATAAAGAACAAACTATTCAACTTGAGAAAGCTGACTGCAAACTATAAAAAATAAAGAACTAAGTGAATATACCAAAATGTTAATGTCTACATATGAGCAGTGGGATTAGGAATGATTTTTTCCCTCCTTTACTATTTTCTGTACTTCTCAAGTTTTCCTATAATAAACATCTATTATTTTATAAACAGAAGAAGTAAAAAGAATAGTAAAAGAATTAAAGGGATATTGTAAGCATTTCTTTAAACAATTACTTGACTCTTACCTGGGCTCCCTCTGCCGCTCCTGAATGATCTTTCTTCCTGGCCAGATGTCACCCATCTGTGTCTGATGAAGGAGGGACTGTCCCACTGTCTCTCTTTTACTCACTTCAAGACAAACAAAAGTATGCCAGGGTGGTGGTTATGAGTAGGAAAAAAAGGAAACAACCCTCATAGCAAATCCCCTGAAGTACATCATGCTTGCAGAAGGGATGACAATACAATCTTTGATTCTCCACAAACTGGCTGAGCCCATGGATTTAAGATGCCACCAGTCAGAATACACTAGGATTCCATACCAAGAACCATCTCTAGACAGGTCCAGTACCTGCAGGTTTGTGGCGCAGGGACATCCTGATTAGCTCACTACCTGTGCGGTAAGCAAAACGATTCACTTTCTGGTCATAAAACCAGTCCCCAGTTGCTTTCTTCAACTCTCTGGGAAGAAATAAAAGAAAACGATAGATGGATAAAGAATGGTTCTTGTCTAATAAAGGCTAAGGAAAGAAATTCTCACCACAACCAGGGCCTCATCTCCTCTCTATTCAGCCATAGGTGACACTCACATTTCCTTGGCGCACACCTTGCACCTCCAGGTACCATTGCTTTCCTGTATGCGGCAGTCCCGACACACCAGGTGATTACAACCCCGACAAGTATTGGTTTTGGGACTCAAACGGCCCAGGCTCTCTTGGCACCGGGCACAGGTCCGATCACTGTAGTGTTGGCTGCCCCTCTTGGCCCCTTTCCTTTTTATCTCCAGTAACTCATTCTTTAGTCGCCTGCCAAGACCCAAAAAAGAAGCATAAGTGGATTCAGGATATGCATAGATTGGATGGAGAGGGGTTGAAAGGTAAACAGAGTAAGACTATTTGGTTCTGTGGAAGCAACAAACTCAGAGCCCAATGTGACCCAATATGTAGTGGTAAACATCACATATACAAATTCCTATGAAAGTCAGGTGGGAGACATAAGGAAAAGCCCAGACATCATTGGTCAAAGGCCTGGGACCCTATTCGTTTTGGGGAACTCTTACTTAATCCTTTTCTCATCTGCCTTCCGGACCTCCTCATCTCGCTGTAGAACACTGAGAATCAAATCCTTTTCTTCCTCAGACAGAAAAGAAAGGTCCAGTAACTCCGACATGATTTATTCAACTTTTTCTTCTGCTCTTCTTTCTTCAAAACAACCAGACAAGGAGAGCTACCAGAGTTGCCTGAAATGACAAAAGAACTAATTTCACACAGATGATTTACTCAAGAATAGGCCCACAGCCCTAAATCCTTTCAATAGGTTACTTTCCCCTTGAGCCAAGCTAAAGAGACAAAGTAGAAGTATCTGACCTATTTACTCTTCCTACTCCCATCCGAATCATGCCCTGAAAATGAAGAGTCCTTGATTTTTCAGAAAGAAAAAGTTATTCATGACTCTGGGAAAAGGACTGGTTATTCAGTATATGCATCTTAGTCTGGAAAGAACATAGAACAGCTGAGTCAATCTCCCCCTCCACCAAGTGAGTCCTCAATCATCCAATTTTTAATACTTTAAATGTTCTCAAATCTCAAGCCTATTAACCCAAATAACCAGGCAACTGGTCTCTGCAGTGAAGGAGAAAAGCACATGAAGGCTCCTGCCAGTTTTGGCCCAGTTCTCTATTCCTGACCAGCTTCCATTCTCCCAGGAGTCAGTCAGCTTTCTGCTATGCTTCAAAACTTCCACCACCTACTCTATCTCTCAAAGTTCTTATCATACTAGTACTCTAGCACTACCTCCAGGATATCTTTCCCAAATTCATGAATACTTGTTGAGCACTACCCTGACAGGCATTCTGTAAAGTGCTGGGGATACAAAGATGAGTAAGGCACAGTTCCTACCCTTACGAAAATCACAGAGTAGCAGGGGAGACAGACACACATAAATACAGTACAACGCATTAAGTGCTATCAGAGGGATTATAAATTAAGTGCTATGAGAACTTAGGAAAGAAAGTAACTCATTCTATCTTGCATAGAGAGAGGAAAGACAGCAGCGTACATGGGAAATTTTATAGAAGAGGTGGATTTTGCCTTATCAGAGGACAAATTTCCTGGTAGGAAAGAATGGTAGGAAAGATAGTTTGGGCCCAGATTATATAACTCTTTTTTATTATTATTATTATACTTTAAGTTCTAGGGTACATGTGCACAACGTGCAGGTTCGTTACATATGTATACATGTGCCATGTTGGTGTGCTGCATCCATTAACTCGTCATTTACATTAGGTATATCTCCTAATGCTATCCCTCCCCGCTACCCCCTCCCCACAATAGGACCCAGTGTGTGATGCTTCCCTTCCTGTATAACTCTTAAAAACTTTAAAAAAAATTTTAAGAATTTTGGCTCAGCATGGAGGCTCTCACCTGTAATCCCAGCACTTCGGAAGGCTGAGGCAGGAGGATCGCTTGGGCAACACAGGGAGATCAGCCTGGGCAACACAGGGAGACTCAGTCTCTACAAAAAGAAAAATCAAAACTCAGCTGGGTGTGAAAGTTCACACCTGCATTCCCAGCTACTCGAGAGGCTGAAGTGGGAGGATTGTTTGAGCCGGTGAGGTTGAGATTACAGTGAGCCAAGATCACACCATCACGTGTGGCCCACTCTAGCCTGGGCAACAGAGCAAGATCCTGTCTGGAAGAAATTTTTTTTAATCTTAAAACTTACTGCATAGACAATAGAAATCCATCAAACATCTCTGATGTTGCTTTTTGATTCTGGGAAATCACATGATGAAATTCATTTTACAAAGACATATTATAGCTATATTGCTCTATCTATAATATGAAAGACCGATTTAGAGGACAAACCAGAGGACAATTTGGTAGTACATACATTTAAAATAAGTATACTACTTAACCAAGCAATATGACTTCTAAGAATCTACCTAATAGAAATATTCATACAAATGCACAAGCAAGATTATATGCACAAGACTATTACTGCAACATTATTTTTAAGAACAGAAACAGTTATTTAACAGAGGAATCATTAAACAAAACAATACGTCCACATAATGGAACATTATGTTGCTATTAAAAATGTAGTAGATACACACATATTGACACAAAAATATGGCCATGAGTGAAAAAGTAGTTGTAGGACAATAAAAAAAGATCTTGTATAAAGAATTTATCTAAATATTTGTATATGCAAAGAGAAAGGTCTAGAAAAAAATCTGCTATCATTGGTTTCCCTTGGTGAGTAGAATTGGGAAGGGGTAACTTTCACTTTTTACTTTATATAGTTCTAATTTGTTTTTATACATATCTTCCATTTATATCTCAAAAAAGAAAACAATGCAAATGAGGCAAGATATTATTACAATACTCCAGCAAAAAACAACCTAGATTTACTAACTGTGAATCTAAATAATTAGACCAGTCATTTTATTTTTCATTTCATTTTATTTTTCATTTTTAGAGACAGAGTTTCACTATGTTGCCCAGCCTGGACTCAAATTCCTGGGCTCAAGCGATCCTCCTGCCTCAGCCTCCCAAGGAGCTGGAACTAGAGGCAGAGCCACCGTGCCCAGCAGAAGTCATTTTATTTCTGACCCTTTCGTTTCTCATCTACAAAACAACCCACCTCAAACGTTGTTCAAAAAATTAAATAATGTGTATTAAAGGGCCAATCACAATGTTTGGAGTACAATGATAAAGGCCTTAGCCGGGCAGCAAGAAAAAACAGAATAGGTTTGAGAAGTAGAATTGACAGAATAGGGAGACTGACTGAGCAGAGAGGATGAAGAAGGTGAAGTCAAAGATGCCTAGTTCACATGTCTGGATTAAACAACTGACTGGCTAGTGACAGCCCTCATAGCGACAGGAGATAGAATGAAAGAAACAGGTTTGGAAGGCAAAAAATTTTGTTTTAACCCTATTAAGTTAGCGTTGCATACTTGATATCCAAGTAACTGGGCCCAGGAAATAGTTGGAGACACAGGGCTGGACCTCAGGAAGAAAAACTGTATCTGAAAATATACATTTGGTAGTCATGGGAGCCAAAGAGCCCAAGGTAGACAGAGAGTGAAAAAGGAAATGAGAATCACACTTACCTTCTCTCCTCTCCTTTGAAACTACACAACAGGCCCCTTTCACTTTTTTATTTTTAATTTTTCTTTTTTTACTAATTCCCTACAAGACAGTGGAGAAAATAAACAACACGGCAAAGCTATATAGGTTCCTGCAATATTTCCTCAACTTGTATATTTCCTGGTCTTTATCGAACTATAAGATGTTAAGCCTCTTTCACACACCCTTTCTTAGTCTTGAGGAAGTCTTCTTAGTTCTTATCACCAAGGAGAATATATACCCTCCGTGAAAACAAGGACTGTTTCAATCTTCTCCTCTGTATCTGCCCTAGAACTTAATGCACTATCTGGTATGTAATTTTGCATATGCTGCCAATATTGCGATCACTGTCATTGTCACCCCAACAGTATCCTTTATTGAGAATCGACTATATGCCAAACAAGTACCTTACATATATTAACTAATTTAATCCTTGTCACAACACCAAGAGTGAGTGACTATTATTACCCCATTGTATAGATGAGGATTCAGAAGAGGTTAGGCCAACTTGCCCAAGAATAAAGAGCAAGTAAGTGAAATTGCAGGGATTCAAGCCCAGAAAATCTGACACTAGAGTTGGTGCTCTACAGGCTCAGTCTAGGCGGCAGAATTATAACCAAAGCAACTATAAAATACTAAACAGACAAATCAAAAGCATTGTGGAAATGAATTCCCATATGTGTGATTACGGCTGAAACACTGTGCGAAAAAATCAGTGGCTCCTGGATAAAAGAGGTATTATCAGTTACCTGTCAGCTAAAAAGCAAGGATAGCACAGGCACACTAGAAATGAGAACCATAGCAGATTAAAAAACTGGTGCCTGTGGAGAGGCAGCAGAATACTGTGATGAGAAAGGCACGTTGGCATAATAATGAGACCAAGTAATATCAAAATCCAGGGAAGTAAGAAGATCCTTGAAGATAGTATCTTAAGAAAATGGAACTACCAACATCGTACATCTTCCCTTTCTTTTTCATTATGGACCTGACCAACCAGAACTGCCCCTCTGAAATCTTAAATTCAAGAATTCCCACTTTCCAACCACAGCTCACTCTCGCTGTATCTGTTCTTCAACCTTATCAAGACCACAGTCTCTTGAGCTCCACGTTGTCTCTTGGTCCACTTGCCTTCTGCTGATCTATCTTCCCTCCATACCCATCCTGGATTCCAGATGGCTCAACATTTGAACCACTCTCACCAGTACCTTCCATATCCGTATACCTTCATCCCTCTGCCACAACTGCCCATGAAAATCCCAAACCTGTGCTAATGCTCTAGCCTGCCTTGTCTGCTCCCATACCCAGGTTCTACATAATTCCTGGTCTACAACCTCAGCTGAACCCTCACTGTCACCCATAAATCCTGTTACTTATGCCTGTTCAATTCCTTTACCTAGTCCCTTTGGGTTCTATTTAAGCCTTCATTCATCTCACACTCCCACTTCCCTTCCCTCAAGTCCCATCAGACATGCTAGTCTTATACTTGTAAAAAGATTTTTGTAAGACCATCAGCCATGGACTCTATCAGCTCCCTGCCTCCTCTTCCCCATCACTTGCCAATCTGACTCCTTTCAGAAAAGCCATATCCCACCCCAAGCCCCACCTTCCACCATAGGTTGCTGTTGTTTCCAACACTAACCCTGTTAACAGCCAGCTTGTTTGCAATGGGATCTTGCAGAATCAGTAACAAGGAGAAGAAAACAAATTAAGAACAAAAATTAAAAGGCAAGAAGACAAAGGTAAGTGCAGAAAAAATTGAGACAAAGAGAAAACAAAAGGTAAAATGGTAAAAACAAGTTCAAGTATATCAATGAATATGAAACTCATATATGAGCAAAATTCACCCTTTGAAATACAGGGATTAACAGACTGGATAAAAGGAAAAAATCGAGTTATGTGCCATTTATGAGAGGCACATCTAAAACATAAATTGAAGGGAAAATTGAAAGTAAAAAGATGGGAAAAGATAAACCAGGTGCTAGCCAAAAGAAAGCTGAGGTAGCTACATTAATATCTAAAAGTAAAAAAGATAATAAAAGCATTATAAAGGATAGATAAGATCACTACATAGAGAGAATAAACATGCATCCACTAATAAAACATCACTAAATATACAAAGGAACAAGAGAGAGAAATCGAAAAATCGACCATCAAAATGAGAGGTTAACATATACCTCTTTGTTGTTGCAATTATGAATGGTACGAACAGATAAAAACTAGTAAATATATAGACAAGTTGAACAACAAAATGAGCTTGATTTAATGGAAATACGAAAAATTTATATATCCAACTGAGGAATTACATTATTTTCAAGCACATATAGAATATTTACCCCCAAAACTGACCATGTACTAGGCTGTAATGCAAGTCTCCATAATTTAAAAAAATTCCTTCCCATACAGACCAGTCTCTGACTTCAAGGAAATTAAATAAGAAACCAATTTAAAATATGATAATTTCTTATCATGATACTTTTTGAAAATTTAAAAAGATACTTCTAAATAACCCACATGTCAAAGAAGAGATCATAATGGTACTAAATCTATCCTTAACATCTTAGAGAAAAAACCTGCCTCCTACCTCACTACCATCCCCACAGTATGGCATCTAATGTTCTCTAGAAATTCAAAAAGGAAAATATGAAAGAAAAATACAGCTTTCATATGCAATAAACCAAGCAATATATTTTTATGGTAAATAGTACATCATATTTTGAAAACTAGAACTCAGGAAAATAATGGAGGCACAAATACAGTCATAATAAGAAAATCAGACAGATGTGAAGTTAGAAAAGCTATGACTATTCGGATACTCCCAGTTTGTGGCCACTAGGGTTTAATAGAGAAACCAAAGCCCAACAAAACTTAAGACCCTTCATTACGTTCAGTCCCAGGTGTATAATCAAAAAGGCAAGATGATCTGTTGAGAAGATCACGGCTCAGGTAACATGAGTGTCAGAATCTGAGCTCAGATGGACAACTTGTTCTGTGTTAGTCCTGAGGTGTCAAGATTCAGATGAAGTATCTTAATATAGCATCCTTGTGGGACCCGTGCCCATAAAAAGATATTTTAGAAAAGGTGGTTTGTATCATTCTCAGCAAACTAACACAAGAACAGAAAACCAAACACCGCATGTTCTCTCATAAGTGGGAGTTGAACAATGAGAACACATGGACACAGGGAGGGGAACGTCACACACCGGGGCCTGTCGGGGGGTGGAGGGCTAGGGGAGGGATAGCATTAGGAGAAATACCTAATGTAGATGATAGGTTGATGGGTGCAGCAAACCACCATGGCACATGTATACCTATGTAACAAACCTGCACATTCTGGTATCCCAGAACTTAAAAGTATAATAAAAAATGTTAAAAAAAGTAAAGATGGCTTACTTAGCAATTATACCTATTTATTGCTAAAAAAAAAAAAAAAAAAAAAAAAAGAAGATAATATGTTAATGCAAATACTTACAAAACCAAAGGAAAAACTAAATCTACCATAAAATGGGAAGTTAGAAGTTACCATACCTCTCTCAATTACTGATAGTACAACAGATGAAAAATGAGTAAATATGTAGACAAGCTGAACAACACAATAAGCTTGATCTAAAGGACATATGTAGAATTCCATATCCAATTGGATATATCCAGTCTATATCCTAATCCTAATGATTGAGAAATAATAACAATGAATGAAAATAAACACTAACACAACTAGTTTTCAAGAAGGGGATGGGCGAGCTATCTCAAATTATTTCAAATTCTGAAAACCAATTTTAAAAATGAAAAACTAGGCAAAACCTGACAGGAAGCATAGAATCATGAAAATAGTGGTGAAAGACAGACTTGGGTTCAAATCCTAGCTCTCATATAGCTTAGCTATATGACCTTGGGCACGATACTAGAATATTAAAAAGATGACTAAAAATACAGAATTCCTCGTAAGAATAGTACTCAGATTAAAAATAATAATTGGTGTTCCCAAAATGAAAACTGATGTGAATTAGGAAAACACCAAGTAATGTCCCTGCCCTGAACAGCAAATACAACAGATTTTGCTGTGTTGCATGCAGGCCACACATAAATGTGAAGATGGTAATATATTGTACTTATGCTCAAACTAGAAACATCTACCAGATGTAACATCTTTGAAGGTAGGTACTATATCTGGATATCATAGCCCCAGGAGCTTGGCACAGTATGTGACACACAGTATGAGTTCAACAAAAGTTTAGTGAATGTCTTTATCCAGAAATCTATTTGTGTTTGCATGTTTAAACTTAAACCCATGGAAATTGAAGAGCTGTAATAGAGCTGAGAGAAAAATGTTTTTGTTTTCCTGAGGCAGTGTGTGAGCTGTGGTTAAAAGTTTGGACTCTGGGCCGGGTGGGTGGCTCACACCTGCAATCCCAGCATTTTGGGAGGCTAAGGCAGGTGGATCACTTGAGGCCAGGAGTTCGAGAACAGCCTGGCCAACATGGTGAAACCCTGTCTCTACAAAAAACCAACAACAACAACAACAACAACAAAAATTAGCCGGGCGTGGTGGCTGGCGCCTGTAGTCCCAGTTACTCAGGACACTGAGGCAGAGAATGGCTTGAACCTGGGAGGCGGAAGTTGCAGTGAGCCAAGATGGTGCAAGTGCACTCCAGCCTGGGCGACAGAGTGAGACTCCGTGTCAATAAAACAAACAACAAAAAAGTTTGGACTCGAGCCAGACTGCGTGAACTAGAATCCCAACTTCCCTATTTACTAGCTGTGTGACCTTGGGTAAGTTACTAAACCTCTCAGTACCTCAATTTCCTCACTTGTATAATGAAGATAAAAATTGTACCTACCCTTTGGGGCTTGTTGTTATAAAGATTAAATGCGTTTTTAAAATATGTAAAGTGCTTAAAGTAAGGAGAACACAAAGAATGCTAAGTGTTACCTATTTTTGTCAGTTTGTATATGTTCATTTGTGCTTTCAGACTTAAACTAGCTCTTAGAAAATGACATTTATTTTCTTTTAAAGCATGCAGATGAATTGTGAGTTAAACTGTCTAGACATCAGTTAAAGTTTCAGGCTATTGTTTTTGTTATTTAAATTTTTTTATTTCAATAGCTTTTGGGGTACAAGTAGTCTGGGTTACATGGATGAATTTATAGTGATTAATTTCAATGCACTCATCAGAGGTCACTGTTTTTGAAGTGAGGAACCATGCTCACAGTCTTATAGATGACAGAAAATTTTCTTAAATATTGACCCATGCTCAAGGACCAAAAGGCTGAACTGGTATTAAATTATTTCTCTAAAGTTATAAGTAATAATTATATGATGGTTTTGCAAATACCTTCTAATGGATTATCATATCCTGCCAAAGTGATATAATAACAGTATTTTGCTGTTTAGGCTAAAGACAATGGACAATTTTATACCTCACTGAACACGAAAAAGTGACCCAGAGTCTTTCAAAATATATTTGTTTAACCAAGAAGCCTGAATTAAACTGCTCTTGTTAAAATGATACTGTTTTACACAGAAACTGATTAATGAGTTTTATACTGATGTGAGATTTACACTGCTGCATGCCAGATTCTGTATACTTTTGAACATGGGTATTTAAAACTGATTTAGCTATGTCAAGAAATGTGATGGTGTCTACACTTTTTTCAAAAGATGAGAATTTAAATTGGGCTACAAATTATAATTGGTCATAATTGGGGATTATAAAATGTCAAGGTGGAATGAACTTCTACCCTGCCTGAAACAATAACAACAACAACAAATGCACCAAACACATGAAACAATGGTTTTCAAATCGCTGAACACCAGGCAATCAAGGACTATGATTTCTGAGACGGGAAACAAATAAGGTGAGCCCTTTGATTTTCCCAGCTTACTGTCTTAAGGGACTTTCCAGATAATGGTACAGAAAGGAAGAACCCAGGTAGAGCCTAGTAAACTCCCTGAGTTCTGGAGACAGAGCTGAGAGTCTGGGAAAAAAACAGGTAGCTGGAGTTCATAGGACAGAGGACCTGAGAGAGCTCCACAGAAAGAGAAAGAGATCTTCAGAGGCCTGCAGAAGATTTCACTCAAGTATTTAGCAAAGGAGTGATTAGCCCATGATATGCCTGTGAGGAAATTACTCTGGGCCAGGGAAAGAACTACCTGAAAGGATTCGAAAGAACAATGCCTGTCATTCACACAGGGCTAAGAATAGTGCCTGTTTCCTCCAGCCAAATTGGAAAACCTCATGATTCACAGGACACGAGCTGAAGGACTCAGAAGGGTCTTGCCTCAGTGGTGGGAAACAGCCCAGATTATGCACTGCTCCGGTCCTGCCTAACAAATATAAACAGCAAAACCTTAAAGGGTCACTCTGTATCTAAGTAATTTAAGTGCATGCCAGAGCTCAAGTATATTTATAGTAATACAAAAATATGCAGTACTCAACAAGGTCAAAGTCATATTTGGTACCCAGTAAAAAAACTCACAGGCATGCACAAAAGCAAGAAAATATGATCCATAATAATGAGAAAAATCAATCAAAAAGACCAAGAACTGACACAAATGTTAGAATTAGTAAACAAAGTCATTAAAGCAGTTATTATAACTACATTCTATATGTCCAAAAAGTTAGGTAGGGGACATGGGAGATGTAAAAAGACTCAAATCAAACCTACGGATAAAAGGTACAATATCTGAGATGAAAAATACACTACTTGGGATTAACAGCAAATTGGACATTACAGTAGAAAAGAGTTAAGAACTTGAAGACATAGCAATAGAAATTATTCAAAATGGAACGCAGAAAGAAAAAAATTGAAAAAAAAGAAAAAGGAATTAATGAGCTGTAGGACTTCAAGCTACCTTCTATACATGTCATTGATGTCACCAAAAATAATGGCCCAAATTTGGTGAACACTATAAACTCACGGATCCAAGAAGCTCTATGAACATTAAGCACCAGAAACATAAAGAAAAATACACCATGTGGCACACCATAAATTGCTTAAAACCAGAAATAATGGGAAAATCTTAAAAGAAGCTAGAGTGGTGGGGTGGGGTGGGGTTGGGGTCTTGGGGAAGGACACATTATATATATACAGATGAACAAAGATCATGATAACAGCAAATTTATCATTGGAAACAATGCAGTGTAAAGACAGAACGACCTCTCTAAAATACCGAAAGAAAAAAAAAAAAAAGATCGACCTAGATAGAATTCTACACGCAGCAAGATATTATTCAAAAACAGAGGTGAAATAAAGACTTTTTCAGACATGCAAAAGTTGAAAGAATTAATCACCAACAGACCTGCACTATAAAAAATGTTAAAGGAAGTCCTTGAGGCAGAAAGAAAATGGTACTGCACAGAAATATAGGTCTACAAAAAGAAATACAGAGCACATGCAATGGTAACAATGTAGGTAAAAATACTTTTTTCTTATTATTTAAATCTCTTTTAAAATATAATCGACAGTTTAAAGGAAAAACAACGATATATTGTGAAGTTCAAAACATATGGTAGAACAAAGCTGAAACTTAACCTGATTTCAAGAGACACTATAAATCCACAGTAATCAAGTCACTGTGGTATTGGGCATGAAGATAGACAAATAAATAAAAGGAACAGAATAGAGAGTATGGAAATAAGCCCTTATGTTTACAGTCACTTGATTTTTTTAATAAAGGTTAAGGGAAGTTTAGTGGAGAAATGACAGTCTTTTCAACAAGTAGTGCCGGAAAAACTAGATATCCATATGAAAAAAAAAGCACGCATTTCTGACATGACACGTAAAAGCGTGATCCAGAACTTGATAAATTAGGCTTTGTCAAAATTTAAAACCTCTGCTTTGTAAGAACTTTATTAGAAAATAAAAAGATAAGCCATATACTGGAAGAAAATATTTGCAACTAGTATATCTGATAAGGACTTATATCCAGAATATATAAAGAACTCTCAGAACTCTACAATTTTTTTAATAACACACATTTTAAAAATAGACAAAAGATATGAATAAACATATCACCAAAGAAGATATACAAATAGCAAATAAACACATGAAAACATGCTCAACATCATTAATCATTAGGGAAATACAAACTAAAACCACAGTGAGATATCACTACACACTTATTAGAATGACCCAAATTTCAAATACACCAAATGTTGGCAGGCATTTGAAGCAACTGGAACTCTCATACACTACAATGGGAATGTGAAATGGTATAGCCGTATCAGAAAACAGCTTAGTAGTTTCTTAAAAAGTTAAACATATATCTCCCATATGATCCATGCTTTCCACTTTTGGTATTTATCCAAGAAAAGCAAAAGCATATGTAGGCCGGACATGGTGGCTCACACCTGTAATCCAAGCACTTTGGGAGGCCAAGGTGGGCAGATCGCTTGAGGTCAGGAATTTCAAACCAGTCGATCAACAGATCAACATGGTGAAACCCCATCTGTACTAAAACTACAAAAAATTAGCCAGATGTGGCGGCAGGTGCCTGTAATCCCAGCTACTTGGGAGGCTGAGGCAGGAGAATAGCTTGAACCCAGGAGGTGGTAGTTGCAGTGAGCCAAGATTGTGCCACTGCACTCCAGCCTTGGCAACAAGAGTGAAACTCCGTCTCAAAAGAAAAAAAAAACAAAAATTAGCTGGGTGTGGTGGTGGGCGCCTGTAATCCCAGCTACTTGGGAGGCTGAGGCAGGAGAATCACTTGAACCTGGGAGGTGGAGGTTGCAGTGAGCTGAAATCACGCCACTGCACTCCAGCCTGGGCAACAGAGCGAGACTCCACCTCAAAAGGGGCGGGGGGAAGCAAGCACATGCCCACACAGATTTGCATGGAAATGTTAACAGCATTATTGGTAATAGCCCAAATCTGGAAACAACCCAAATGCCCACTAAGAGGTAAGTGAATAAACAAATTGTAGTATACCCATGCAATGGAATACTATTCAGCAACAGAGAAGAATGAACTACTGATACACACAGCAACATGAATGAATCTCAAAATGATTATGCTGACTGAAACAAGCCAGGCAAAAAATAACACTGTATGATTTCATTTATATAAAACTCTAGAAAATGCATAGTGACAGCAAACAAAATCAGTGGTTTCAGGAGTTGACAGGGGGTGAGGAGGGTAACAGTACAGAGGGACAAGAAAGAAGGATTACAACATGGCACAAGGAAATTTCTGGAGGTGACAGATGTTCAATATCTTGATTCTGGTGATAGTTTCATGGATGTACACAGATATCAAAATTTGTCAAATTGTATACTTTATATATAATTTGTCTATTGTAGTTCAATAAAATGTTTTTAAACATTTTAGTATTAAATGTAACTAAAGTTTCTTCTTGTAATCATGTTTCCCAATCCCAGAATGCCTACAAGACACTAGGAGCCTTTAAATTAATTGAAACACTAAAATATTTTATGTCAAGGTTTTTTAATAGAGAATAAACAATACAGAGTAGGTTTGAAATATTTCCCTTACTATACAGTTTTGTTATCTAAAAGATGTTTCACCTTTTAACTTTTCAATTTGTTAAAAATGTAAAAGACACCAGGTTCAGGAACAGCAATAAAATGTTTGCATAACTGGTGCCTGGAACTGTAATATGAGTATGATTATTTAGTAAGTGCATCCAAACAATATACTTTATTTTAAAATGTATATACTTTGTGAGGCATCAGTCTTTAAAATCAAGTATAAAAATAAAGAGAAGTTAGAATCAGATGTTCAAGTAGCTGTATCATAAACCAAAATTTTGTTTAAATGAAGCACACTTCATGTCATTGGTCTCATCAAAATGAGAGCAAAGGTTATTGCACCATTAATAAATATTAGAATTAATTTTAAAAAGTTCATTTAATCTCTCATCTTTTATTTCTATTTTTGTACTTTTTCTTTGAGACAGAGTCTCACTCTGTCACCCAGGCTGGAGTGCAGTGGCACAGTCGTAGTTCAGCATAGCCTTGACCTCCTGGACTCAAGCAATTCTCCCACCTCAGCCTCCCCAGTAGCTGGGATCGCAGGCACAAGTCACCACACCTGGCTAATTTGTTTTTATTTTTGGTAGAGATGGGGTTTCACCATGTTGCCCAGGCTGCCTCGGCCTCCCAAAGTGCTGGGATTACTAGCGTGAGACACCACACCTGGCCTGTGCATGCTTTATAATATGTGACCAATACAGTGGTAAATAATGTAGTTTATAAATACTTATTTTAGGAGTGATAAAAATTTGGGGTGATAAAGGTGAGTAATCAAAAAAGCTGGGACGTCCCTTACTTAAAGGCTGGTTAAGGGAAACTATTCCACAAATTGCCATATATTTTCATGATTCTGCTTGTAGAGAGATATGATGTATGTTAATTAGGAAAGAATAAATCATTCTGATGATTGTAATGCAGTTGTTCTTATGCAAGTAGTACAGCATAATGAATAAGAATTTTTGCTGTCATAAGACACATTCAAAAGTGGACTCTAGGCTAGGTGAGGTGGCTTATGCCTGTAATCCTAGCAATTTGTGAAGCCAAGGTGAGAGGATCTCTTGAGTCCAGGAGTTTGAGACCAGCCTGGGCAACATGGTGAAACCCCATCTCTACACACACACACACACACACACACACACACACATTAGCCAGGTGTGGTGGTGTGCGCCTGTAATCCCAGCTACTTGGAAGGCTGAGGTGGGAGGATCACCTGAGCCTGGGAGGTCAAGGCTGCAGTGAGCCGAGATCGGGCCACTGCACTCCAGCCTGGGTGACAGAGTAAGACCCTTTCTCAATCTCTCTCTCAAAAAAAAAAAAGTGGACTCTATTAACTAATTGTGACAAAGGCAATGACAGTATATAAAGCAGATCAAGCTAAAGTACTGTCAAAACTAATATCCATTATTTGTGTGGGTTTCCAGAACATGGGTGAAGCATAGCCCTAAAAGGTAGCAAAATCCAGTACCCATGGGCGGGGGACTAGTTATTTGATAATCTAAAGGTAAAAGAGTTGATTTGGCCGGGAACGGTGGCTCATGCCTGTAATCCCAGCACTTTGGGAGGCCAAGGCAGGTGGATCACCTGAGGTTGGGAGTTCGAGACCAGCCTGACCAACATGGAGAAACCCTGTCCCTACAAAAAATACAAAATTACCTGGGCATGGTGGCGCATGCCTGTAATCCCAGTTACTCGGGAGGTTGACGCAGGAGAATAGCTTGAACCCGAGAAGCAGAGGTTGTGGTGAGCCGAGATCATGCCACTGCACTCCAGCCTGGGCAACAAGAGCAAAACTCCCTCTCCAAAAAAAAAAAGTTGATTTTAGAGCACGGAAAAATGAGACCAAATCCAGAGTATATGGTGGTCTGCAAAACTTAAAAAAAAAAGAAAAAGAAAAAAGAAAAACACTCAAGTAGAAAAGAAAGGTTCCAGGGATGCAGGGCTTCCTAAAATTCCCTTGTCTGCATCCAGCCACCCATGCACAAAAATGCCAATGGATAACATCTTACTGGTAACATTTGCGTGAGCATACAACATTGCTTACAGTCAATAAAATATTTGCTTTGGGATATTGTGTTAGTTATTTTATCAACTGCCCCTTTCAATTTTAGGGTGATGTCTCTCCTAGAAAACTATAAATATGTTTATTAAAATATATCTGTCTTAGATACCTATTCCAGGCTACTCACACAAATTCAAAGAAGATTCAAATTATAATCTGCTAAGTCTGGCTTCTTAGAAGTTTCAAAGTTCCCTTTGGATTCAGAACCCAGCTCGCATCTCCCCAAATCCTTTCTGGCTCTTGGGTTAAATAATGTAAATTACCTGGCCCCAAAGACTTTTCTGCAAGAGCTCCCTCTGCTGTCCTGGTAATTATCTTTGAATGTGTGCATGGTTTCAGGCCTTCCAAATCCTACTTCTTTCCCTGTCCTAGAGCTCTGTATTCTGCACTGTTACAGAATGCTAACTAGTTAGGAGGGCCAACTATGTGCTAAGTGATACACTAGCTGGCTAAGAAGAAAAGAACAGAGCGTAGTCCATGCCCACAGAGTTCACAGTTTAGTAGCAGAGACACCTAAATAATCCCTAAAAAAAAAAACAAAACACGGTAACCAAAGAAATATATGCATGATATATTATAAGAATACCAAGGGAGGGCACGTAATTCAGGTTGGGGAAAGGGAACTAGAAAGAGAATATCCAGCAGTAGCATATGAACTGATTGTAAATTAATGTGTTTCAGCTGGATAAGCAGGAGAACGAGGGCTTTCCAGGCAAAGTGCGTAGCATTTACAAAAGCATGGAGGCATAAAGCAACGTGGTATAAGCAAGTAGTACAATGATGCTGGTTGGTTTAAATTCTAAGGGAGGCCGGGCGCGGTGGCTCACGCCTGTAATCCCAGCACTTTGGGAGGCCGAGGCGGGCGGATCACGAGGTCAGGAGATCGAGACCATCCTGGCTAACACGGTGAAACCCCGTCTCTACTAAAAATACAAAAAATTAGCCAAGCGTGGTGGTGCGCACCTGTAGTCCCGGCTACTCGGAGGCTGGGACAGGAGAATGATGTGAACCGGGGAGGTGGAGTTTGCAGTGAGCCGAGATTGCACCACTGCACTCCAGCCTAGGCGACAAAGCGAGACTCCGTCTCAAAAAAAAAAAAAAAAATTGTAAGGGAGAATGCGGAAGAGCCAGGTGGGGAATCACATCACGTGTGGCTGGCGGGTGCTCCATATGCTATGCTCAAAAACATGGCTAATTAGCCTTTGACAACAGAAATCATTGAAGAGTTTTAGGTAAGGCAAGGACTTGTTAGGGCACACTGACAATTTTGCAGAATATGGATTTGAGGAGGCTGTGGCATAAATCCAGGGGAAAGATAACAAGAGCCAAAAGTAGATGGCAGTGGCACTAGAGATGGAAAGGAGCATATTAAAGACAACACAGAGAGAAAATCTGCAGGACCTGTGAATGTTCTGTAACACAAGTACGGCCTCTTCTACTAGGACTTGGAGTTCTGATGTGCTAGATTTCTAATCAACGACAGTATAGCATAGAATTGTGCTTAAAAGCACTGGATCTGAGCTGCCTGGGTTTAAATCGCAGCTTTGCTTTTTCCCTGAGTTAACTTTGGACAAGTTATTTAACCTCCGTGAGTCTGTTTCCCCATTTGTAAAAATGAGGATTAATAATAAGAGCTCCTGGCCGGGCGCGGTGGCTCAAGCCTGTAATCCCAGCACTTTGGGAGGCCGAGACGGGTGGATCACGAGGTCAGGAGATCAAGACCATCCTGGCGAACACGGTGAAACCCCGTCTCTACTAAAAAATACAAAAAACTAGCCGGGCGAGATGGCGGGCGCCTGTAGTCCCAGCTACTCGGGAGGCTGAGGCAGGAGAATGGCGTGAACCCGGGAGGCGGAGCTTGCAGTGAGCTGAGATCCGGCCACTGCACTCCAGCCTGGGCGGCAGAGCGAGACTCCGTCTCAAAAAAAAAAATAAATAAATAAATAAATAATAAGAGCTCCTGCCTACGGCTGTGAGGATTCAAGCATGCATCATGAGTAAAAGGAATAGCATAGTGCCTGGCCTAGAGTAAGCACCCAATATTGGTAGCTGTTTAGTTTTAATTATTATTAACCATATGCTTTGGAAAATATATGAGCATATGGCAGTTTTGACATCTTTCTATGAAATTTGAGAAATCTAATCAGTATTCTTGCCTAGATGGAAGGTCACCGTACCTCTCTGCATGGAGGGAGGCTGACAAGCATAAATATGAAGCAAATGTTAGTAATTAGATATGATCAGTTTAAAGGATATTTATTTATATACTGTTCCAGACAAGATTTAAAGTGACTTACAAAGATGCATAAAACATCAAAAAATAGCATACATTTTAAAATAGGATATAAAAGAAGAAAAATAGGAGTGGAGACAAACTGGTAGAGTCAGTATCAAGGCTCCAAAACCAAAGGGCAACTAAGGCTTCCTAGGAGTCAGCTGGGGTCCAGACCCCCACCTGTCCATCCATGGGGCACATCTATGCCTCACATAAAATCCCCTAGGGCCTGCTGAGTCCATTCTCAAACGCTGTATGGAAGCAAAGCTGTATTTTTCCCTAACAATGAGAAATTTACAATCAGCTCTTAATTTTACAAAATTCTGATTTTGCACTAAGGTTGTGGCTCCCTACAATCCTTTTCAAAATAGATTCTACAAAAGTAGAGTTTGCAGGTGCTGAGGCATTTTGTGCTTTTCACTTTTTTTTTTTTTTTTTTTTTTTTTTTTTGGGAGATGGAGTCTCACTCTGTTGCCCAGGCTGGAGTTAGGTGGTGACAGCTCACCTCAACCTCCACCTCCTGGGTTCAAGGGATTCTCCTGCCTCAGCTCCCCCAGTAGCTGGGATTACAGACGTATTCCATCACACCTGGCTAATTTTTGTATTTTTAGTAGAGATGCGGTTTCACCATGTTGGCCAGGCTGGTCTCAAAAGCCTGACCTTGTGATCTGCTCACCTCGGCCTCCCAACATGCTGGGATTACAGGCGTCAGCCATCTCATCTGGCTGGTTTTCACTCCTTTTACGATATCCACCAACTGATGAAGATGATGACAATAATAGTTAACACTTCTATAATGTATTATTTACGATGCACTTTTCTAAGCACTTTAGTCCTCACAATCACACTATGAAGTAGGTACTAAATTATTATGTCTACTTTACAAATGAGGAAAGTGAGGCACAGATTGAGCAAATAACTTGCTCAAGGTCACATGCCCTGTGACAGTCTGGTTTTTGGACGCAGGCCATCTGGTTCCACAGTCCAAGCTCTTAACCGCTATACTATATTATACTGTCTCTTCATATTCTGGCAATATTGCTCTATATAGTGATTTTTGGAAAAGGGGACATCAGCCTCAGGAACTTGAGGTGGGGTTTCTAAAAGTCTTCAGCTAATAACAAACATAATGTTTGACAGGCCCTGAGTCTGGCTTACTTTCCCAGACCCCTGACCTTGTCCTGCAATATGTGAAACAGGCCAGACAACTCTAGCTCAAAGCAACATTATACACAAGAAAATAACTCATTCCCCTCATCCGGGACATCCCTCCTAAAAGATGGCAGGTGCATAATGGTGGGGCAGGGGGTGGGAGTGGGCAGCAGGGTGGAAGAAGGCAGTGGTAGTAACTAAAATATCTCTTTTGTTAGCTCTTAGAATCATATGTGGGGACAATTTCCTCCAGATGGAATTCACATAGCTACCTTTCAATGCCAACAAATTCTGTTCATAAATGGTTTGTAGAAATTCCCACTTAAAATAATATATAACACTCTAAAACAAGTCCCAGAAGGAAGTCATATATCTTAATACTATATATTCACTTCTCCTGCAGAATGGTTGTTTTGGATATGTGGAAATGTGGTCTTTCATGAATTCACACATTTTTTCCCTTGCTCCTCAGCAACTTTAGAAGATGCCTTAAACCCACCACCAATCCTAGATGGCAGATTTCCATAAATGTGGTACATAGAAGTAAATCTAAAATATTATAAAAACAAGACCATGTGTCCAAACACCCTACTTGGCAACAGGGAAAATACATATATTAAAGCAAATCCCATTTAGCTTTCCGGCTTTCAAAATCTACATTTGAAGCTTCCTCTAACATGAGCCAGACACAAGAGCCTCATAAGGTTGACGGGTGTAGGATGGCCAGTTTACCCTCTTCTCTGACAAAGGCCCCTTCCTTGACACCCCAATTTTTAGATTTTTTTAAAAATCTAAAATCCCCAACTAAAAGAATGGCCTGTTTTAAAATCTAGGTCATTTATATGTATAAAACATTTTTAAGTCCAGTGAGAGCTGACACATTGTTATTTTTCAATAAGCCTCATCACCTCCCACGCAGAACACTATTATC
The DNA here is from genome assembly GCF_008728515.1 of Papio anubis. Taxonomy (NCBI): domain Eukaryota; kingdom Metazoa; phylum Chordata; class Mammalia; order Primates; family Cercopithecidae; genus Papio; species Papio anubis. The sequence goes on along the minus strand of NC_044996.1, from coordinate 52,125,029 downwards.
TTTCCTTAGTCAACAAGCTTTGATAATGCAGCACCCCCACAGGGAAGACCCTCTTCTCCTGCCAGGATCACAGATGGTGGGGATTTCTAAACTGAACTCTAGCTGGCATCTGATTATTTCTTGCAGACCATGTCACCTAAAAATTACCCACACAGTCCCCTTAAATGTGAAATCATCATGGTTCATGACTAATCCAACCCATGCTCACACATAACTGTGATTTCATGCATTAGGTTTCTTTTTAATTTTAGGGATGCTGTGATCTGGCTATGGCCACAGAAACCTTAAAACAATAAAAAATAACCTGTAGTTGAATTTAAATTGAACTGCATATGTGGCAGGTAATTTTAAAGTGTTACTTGAGGCCTATAAGATGCCAAATAAATGCTAATTTCTTTCAAATAAAATATTAATAAATATATACACGAACATATGTACATTAAAAGGTAGGTATAAATTGGAGAACAATATAAAAATAAATGTAAAATATTAACTTATTACAAGCCCTCTTTCCCTCCTAAACTGCTTAACCATAATTACTTTACACATTACATCAAATCCCTAGAGCAAGATTAGTACATGCATTATCAACATCTGGTCTACAGCTAGAAGCAATATCCTAATATTTTAAAGAAATAAAGTATAAAAAATTAAAACCAATAAAATGTTCAAATTAGATTTGTATATATTTATTTTCAATATTGACATAGTAAGTAAAAACACCTTAAAAAGTTGTAAGGGGACAAGAAGTACGAGTTTTCATAATTCAGTTAGTATAACTTGAGATAAAGCAAGATATTCAAAATGCCTAGATGGACCTTCTTAGCCCTATATATGTAAATATTTGATCCTAATATTATCATTAGTTACAAATAGAGCTACACATACCGGAATCAGCACATCAATAAGGATGTTCTTTTAGTTTATAAAAATAATCTTCCCCACTAGATTGTAAGCTGTATGAAAGAAGGGACTTTGTTTTGTTCATCTCTGTACCTTTGGTGCCTAGAGCACTGCCTGGATCATAATATGCACAAAATAAATATTTGTTGAATGAATGAGCTGGCATCAAGAATACCATATATCATATTCAGCCACACCCAAGAGCTTATCATCTAGGACTCTTCCACCTTTGATATAATTGATTCAACACCCCCTCTCTGACCACAACCTGCTGTGCTTCTAGCCTATTCAGTCGATGAGCCCCCCAACTAGCCCCATTCCTATTCTCAGATTTCTTGGGTGGGGGCAGTCTTCCATAGACCCTTCTGCTTTCACCTTGTCAGCTCCTTCCCACCTTTACTTCCTTTCCTAGACAATTTAAATTTTATTGTTTCTTTCTCCTTTTTTTTTTTCCTGAGACTTCTCTGTCGCCCTGGCTGGAGTGCAGTGGTGTGATCTCAGCTCACTGCAACCACTGCCTCCTGGGTTCAAGCGATTCTCCTGCCTCAGCCTCCTGAGTAGCTGGGATTATAGGTGTGTGCCACCACGCCTGGTTAATTTTTGTATTTTTAGTAGAGATGGGGTTTCACCATGTTGGCCAGGCTGGTCTCGAACTCCTGACCTCAGGTGATCCACCCGCCTCAGCCTCCCAAAGTGCTGGGATTACTGGTGTGAGCCACCACACCCAGCCAATTCTATTGTTTCAACTGCACTCTTGTCAATATCCTCAATAATGCATAATTTCACTGCAAATATCTGATTTTAAAAAACTATAGCTCTTCTAAGCCCAACTGTTATACTTTATGCATGTACAAGGACTCCTGAGATCTACTGGAGAAAAACGAAAATCACACTCTGGTAGATTATTATCCATATGAATTATTGGTCACCAAGCTCACCTTAACCCTGCCTGGCACTACAACTATGCTTCCCTAGGCTGCTCTCCTGTTCTCCACAATAACTATTTCAAACCTTCTTCAAACACCACAAATATCTAACTGAAACCTTGTCCCATCTTAACCCCTGCTCTAAGAGGTTGGCCTTAACTATTATATCATAGAGAAATAGAAATACCATCAGACAAGTTCCTGCTGCCAAATCTATGAACCTACTTTCATCTATGCCTATTGAGCATAATCCTCTCTCTCAATCTGGATCCCCTCCCATCTGGCATAAGGACTCTGCCCTCCAAGGATTTTGCTCTATGAATTATTCCCTCCTTCCCACCAACCTTTAAAGAAACTCAAGTCCCTCCTAAATAAATAACAGGTCCTTGATCTTAACTCTTTGCTTGCTACTACCCTTTCTCTGCTCTTCAAAGCCAGACAGATTTCTCTAAGGAATTGTACATAATCACTGCCTCCACTTCCTCATTTCCCCAGTCATTTCTCAACCCACCATAGTTTAGCTTTCTGCCTCACAGTTCTCTGAAATTGCTCTAAGGTCACCAAGAACTTCCTAAATCCAACAGATAGTTCTTGGTCTTCCTAGATTTCTCTGGATCTTTAGTACCACTGACTATATTTTTAACACAGCCATTTCATTTTGAGAAACTTATTCTACTGATATTCAAGTAAATTCACAAATATATATTGTGAGGATGCTCAATATTTGAAACAGCAAAAAAAAAAATTAAAGAACATAAACATCCACCAATAGGAAACTGACTAGTTATGGTACACACATATTAGGGAATATCGTGCCTTTGTTAAAAAGAAGGAGGTACTGTAGTTCTATTTATACTGACACTGAAAGCATATTAGGTTAAAAAATTGCAAATCATATATATTATGATTCCAATTTTATTTGTTTACATTTTAGACAGATTAGATCATGGATGAATGGAAAAATGTCTAGAAAGAAATACAATCTTAACTTTGTTAGCTCTGTAGAGTGGGATAAGCAGGAACAGAAGATTTATATGTTACCTTTTATTGGGTCAAGTAATAAAAATGTAGTCCCATCCCTAAGCACAGCAACACTTCAAGGTAAGAAAAAAATTTCACAGGAGATCAAAAGGGAATGGCCGTAGAGACTGGGGGAAAATATTTTAAGGTCGCCAGGGCTAAGAGAGAAAGGAGAGAAGTGTATCTAATGGTTTCAAACATGGAATGAGAGATCTACTAAAAACAAGAAGAGGTAAGTATCCAATAGACAGAGAGTGTGAACAGATAATTCTTAAAGGGGAAAAATCAGATGTCCAATAGATATCAAAAAGAAAAAGTTTCACTCTTACTGGCAATAAAGATTTTTGTATGTTTGCTTATTGATTCAGCAAAATTTTAGAAAGACAATTTTCAGTTTTTAAAAAGGATTTAAGAGATATTCTCATATTTTGCTGGCAAATGTAAATTAGGAAGACCTGTTAAAAAGCAATGTGACAATTTGATTTCTAAAAAAACTGAACTTCACAGAACTTATCACAATTGTAATTTAAAAACTATGTGATACAATATTTAATACACACTTCCCCTGCCGAAATAAGTTCCAGGAGAAAAATGGCCATTGTCTACCTTCTTCTCAGCCATACCTCAAGCATCTAGCTGGGTTGATGGATGGATAGATGGATAAATCTACATTGTAGGATCCTGGCTGTAGGCTCTCAGTTGGTACAATGTAAATCCTCAGTAAATCAACACAGAGCATGGCACATCGTAGGCCCTCAGTAAATCAAATCATGTTTTCTGATGAGTTTAAAGATACTGGTACTAATGGTATTCTGATGCCTGAATTGATAGAGCTACAAACAAGAAGCAGTGTAGATGCCATGGAAATTTTCTACTTCTTAAAAATTATTCAAGTTCAAGTTAGGTTTAGATACTCACAGATATGAATATGAAAGCCACAGTGGTCCATCATTTCAACTATTCTTCTGCCAGGGCCATCCAATCTCCAGCCCTCTCCCTATTTCTGTCACAGCCACCCAGAAAAAATCCCTCATACTAGATTGTCCACACTGTGTTCCTGGTCTGATGAGTGCTGCCGGAGAGAATGGATACAGGGTTCTGCGACTTCGGGTGGAGACAAATTCAAGTTACCCAAGCCATTTTAAAATTTTTTCCAGTTTTATGGAGGTATGCTTGACAAAAATTGTACATATTTATGGTATACAGCATGATATTTTGAAATACATATACATAACCTGGATGATATGCCGCTAAAGAACTCCTCTTTTCATCTCTCTCAAATGTTATTCTAAACCCTTCACTGTTCTTCCCCTCTTTACTCTCTGGTCAACCTTCCACTCTCTTGTTGAGGGCGCAGGAGCTCTCTCAAAATCCTGCCCCTCTACAGCTCCCTCCTTCTCCATAGTTTTTACCAAGAGGATTAGTGAATCCTCTTGTCTCAATGGAAGAGCCACCACTCTTTCTCTAAGGCTAGCCTTTTCCCCGCTTTCACTCTGGCACTCCCACCCTCTGACTTTCTCAGGGACCTTGCATCATCAAGCTGTATGCCATCTGCACATAAATGGGCTCATCTCTCTCTTATATTTAAAGTAAAACAAAATTAAATAAAACAGCCTTTTTATCCCCTGTGCCTTACCGTCTATAAGGGACACTCTCTCCTTCCCATCATAGCCAAGCTTCTTCAATGTATATACTACATTTTTTAATAATATAAATTTATGGGGTATACATGCAATTTTGTTACATATGCAGTGGTAAGTCAGAGATTTCAGGGTATCTACAACCTGAATAACATACATTGTACCCATTAAGACATTTCTCATCATCTACCCTTCTCCCACCACTCACCCTTCTGAGTCTCCACTGTCTATCACCCCACTCTCCATGTCCATGTGTATCTACCACATTTTTTATCAGTCCTTCTCAGTCCTCACTGCCCAACCCTCCACAATCTGCCTTCTCTCCTGCTGTACTGATGTTGTCATTGGCCTCCTAATTGCCAAATCTAATGAACATGTTTTTTAAATGTTTTATAGTGGGTTTTATCTGATTACGAGAGGGGTACGCATCATGAACAAAGTTATGACATATGACAGACTAGAGAGAAAAAAACTTGCACTATATAACAGGCAATGGGTAAATATAACTAATAAATATAGTGTTCTTACAAACAAATCAAATATATAACCGAAAAGATAAATGTGCAAAGGATATAAAGGAGCAAGTCTCGGAAAAATACAAATAGCTAACACAAATGAAAAGATGCTCAGCCGCACTAGTGATCAGAGAAATGCCAAGTTAAATCAGTTAGATACTATTTTTCACCTATCAGATTGGAAAATATTAAAAGTGTCATCCATCCTCAGCAAGGGCAGGAGGAAAATCACTCGCAATAGTGAAAGGGTAAACCCTCTTGGATGTCACTCTGGTGATGCCTACTTAAATTGTTTAATGTATATATCCTTTGACCTAACAATTCTATTAGAAAGCTACCCCACAAAAATACTTGCATATATATATCCTTGAGCATTATGCAAGGATGTTTGTGGCAGACTTGTGGTGGCTTGGGCTATGGTGATAGGCAGAGGAGATGGAGACGTGTGGCAGAATACATGACACAGTCTGAAGATCAGGTCAGCAGGACTCCCTCATGAATTAAATTGGGTGGAGGGCAGTGAGAGAAAAAGAAGAATCAAGGGTGATCTTAGGTTCTTGGTTTGAGCAACTGAATGGATGATGGTGACATTTTACTGAGACAGGGAGTGCTGAGGGAAGAGGGTGGGAATACAAGGGCAATCAGGAGTGCCGTTCTGGCCACGTTACATTTGAGAGGTCTATCTGATAGACAAGGAGAGATGTCGAATACGTCATTGGATATATGAAGCTGCAGCTTAGAAGAAAGGCCTGGGTCACAAACATAAATTTGGGAGTGACGAGTAGCTAGACAGATGTTCTTCAAAGCCATGCAGCTTGGAAGAGAGCCTCTCTGAAGATTTTAAATGGAGAAAAGTCCAGGGACTGAAACCTGGGTCACTGCAATGTTCAAAGGCAGGGGAGACAAATTTAGTAGAAAAAGAAGCTGGTCAGTTTTTTGTACAAATTTGAGTTTCAAATAAGTTAACATATATTAAATGATGAGAATCACATATTTACCACCTTATGAAGGGCCCAACTCTTTCCAAGTCTGTCTTCTAAGACATTCTGGCCTCTTCCTTTCTGAACATTTCAAAACACTTTTAAACAGAATAGCACTTTTTTCCTTTATGTTACACAGTGGTTTCTTCACACTGCACAATCGTCCTGGTAGAAAACTAGTTAAATACAACACAAACAGCACTCAGCTACGGCTTTTCCATAAAGTTCCATAATCCAATAACCACCTCATACCTAAAAGGCTATGGGTAACTTGAAACCAGAAGCCTAATTTGTGCCATCCGTTATTCTTTTGAGCTGTTCGCTTCCCCATTGCACAGTAACTTTCTCCAGGCTCTTACTGATCTTGCAAAAAGACTGAAAGGCCTCAAGACATCTGACAATCCACACCCCTTCCTCCCAGTGCGGCCCTGTTTCTACCAACAAGAAGCACAACATTTTTACATTTCCACTTTTAAACTTTAGAGATTTCCATCCAGAGACCCATACTTTTAAAAAATAAGAGAGAGAGGCCAGGCGTGGTGGCTCACGTCTGTAATCCCAGCACTTTGGGAGGCCGAGGCGGGCGGATCACGAGGTCAGGAGATCAAGACCATCCTGGCTAACACGGTGAAACCCCGTCTCCACTAAAAATACAAAAAAATTAGCCGGGCGTGGTGGCGAGCACCTGTAGTCCCACCTACTCAGGAGGCTGAGGCAGGAGAATGGCATGAACCCGGGAGGCAGAGCTTGCAGTGAGCCGAGATCACGCCACTGTACTCCCTCCAGCCCAGGCGACAGAGCAAGACTCCGTCTCAAAAAAAAAAAAAAAAAAAAAAAAAACCAAAAGTAAGAGAGAGTAAGTACTTCCAACTAGGTCAAAGTTGGCATCAGTAATGCAGTCTCAAAGCAAAAATCAGCAGAAGTAAAGCTGAATTTTGGGCCTGGGGCAAACTTACACCTATAGGGTGACAAACTGGGTAGGCTTAGTTTCAGGTCCAGGAGTGCCTAACTCCAAGACTGCCAAATTCCTAGAATGGTAATGCCATTCATTCATTAACAAATATTAGTATGCATCTATGATGTACCAAGGACTGTTCTGGGTCCAAGAGTCTACCGGTGAATACAACAGACAGCAATCCCTGCCCACAGGGTGTTTATGTTATGGTGGGTGAGGGAGTGGCAGGGCAGACAATAAGCAAGAAAAATGTAATAAGGTAGGGAAAGGGCATATGGAACGTTCAGAGAAGGGATTACACGTTTAAATAGGGTGATCAGGGCAAACTTGTAGCCGTGGTATTTCAAGCGCCTCAGGAAGGTGTCTTCTGTACTCTCAACCCCACCATCACTACACCTCAGCACCTTGAAGGAATGGCATGGTACATCCGGTTACTGGCACAAATATTTGCCAATATCTTATATTTAAGACAAAGGGAGCTCCAAGATCCAGACCTTGCCCTTAGAGAATTTACAGCCTTCCAGGTGGAAAAACAACTAAGCAGTGTTAAGGGCTGTACTGAGGTGTAAACAAAGTGCTTTAGGACACAGGATAACTGGCAATTCTGCTTGGGGGAAGAAGTATGTGTTCAGTAAGGCCGTTCCAAAGAAGGTGACTTTAGAACTCAATCTTTTTTTTTTTTTTTTTTTTTTTTTTTTTGAGACGGAGTCTCACTGTGTCTCCCAGGCTGGAGTGCAGTGGCTCGATCTCGGCTCACTGCAAGCTCCGCCCCCCGGGTTCACGCCATTCTCCCGCCTCAGCCTCCCAAGTAGCTGGGACTACAGGCGCCCGCTACCGCGCCCGGCTAGTTTTTTGTATTTTTAGTAGAGACGGGGTTTCACCATGTTAGCCAGGATAGTCTAGAACTCAATCTTGAGGGATGGATAGGAATTAATGTCAGGGGAATGGGCATGGGGGAGGAAAGTTAGCTTTTTAGGAAGAAAAAAAGGAACAGTTTGAGCAAGGTCCCAGAGCTGGGAATAGGGAGGACATTTTCTTCCTATCCCTGCCTGTGGTACTCCATCCATCCCATGACAAAACTAGCACACGATCACCCTCAAGCTCTCTGGTATGGCTGTCAGGAAATCCCTATCACTTATTTCTCCCCTAGCCAGCAGGAGAGGAAGAAATTGAGTCAGGCGCACATCCCTGGAATCCAGGGTTACCCTCCTCTAACTTCAAGACAATTACCACAGAGCTGAGAACCCGGGAGATTTCATTCATCTAGGTACACTCAGGGATGTGTACTTATAGTGGTAATGTGGCAACTGGCCCATGTCAGAAATGAAGTGGGTAAGACATCAGTAAGGTAAGTAGTCCATAGTATCGGCAGTGAATCTAAGGGGGAATCAAGGAGCAAAACATATACTTGGAAGGAAATTTTTTAATCATTTAGTCCTCATTCATGAGCTATTCAGTGCTCCCAACATCCAAGACAATAGAGGTGGTGTGACAGGATAGGAACACAAGCTCTGCCTCCGAGATTGTGAGGGCAAGGCACTTACCCTCTAAGTCTCTTTTTCATCATAATATGGTTATAACTGTAGCACCTATTGTATAGAGTTACTGTGAGGATTGCATTTTTATGTAAAGAACTTATCACAGTGTCTGGCTCAATGGAGCCTAACAATCAGAGCCTAACAAGCTCAGAGAGCCGGAATGCTACATATACTCACAGATCAGTTACCCCAGAACAGGCCTCCGAGCTCCATTTCACTGCTCTGACCAAGAGTGAGACACCTGAAATCGTGTTAGCAGAAATGTTCATCCCCTGCCCAAAAAGAGCCTCACAAGCCAAGTTGGTGGTGCTTTTCTACTAGGGTGCTAAAAACTAAACCACCAAAAATGCGGAAAACTTCATCAAGGCCACATCTCTGCACTGAACATTGTTCCCACAGCGACAAAAGTCTTAAGTCATTAATACCGCAATATTAATAGATTTATGAGAGATGGGGGTGGGGAGCTTAAAGAGCAGAAAAGAAGCCAGTTAAACATAGGAGGTCCAGGATGTACAGAAGACTCATTTTTTTGCCACAAATACACAAGGTCTAGGGTCAACCCTGCCAAGAGCAGTACTCTGGAATTTTACATCCTCTAGTCCTGAAGAAGAAGGGTACTGGGGGAAGAAAAGCTTGGTTAATTAGAAACTCACCACTTTTCAAGCCACCAGAATTCTAACCAAATGATTTCACCACCCCAAATCCCATCTCAATGTTAAGGGTTGGAGGAACACCTTTTTCTGCCCCATTACAAACCATCACAGGAGACAGAAGCATTCTGTGCCCCTTCTGAGATCTCGAGGACCCTCCTCCAGTACCAGGTCTCTCACAGCCTGCTTGAAGAGCGGCAAGATAAACAGCTCCACAGCACGTAGCCAGGTCCCCAGCCCCAAGCGCAGAGGGAGCCCACTGAGGCAGGACTCCGGCCGACCAGCCTCCAGCCTTTACCTGTGGCTGACTGGCCAACGCCAGAGAAGCCGACGCCGAGATGTCGGAGGTCCGAAGAGAGTGCGGGTTAGCGACCCCGCTCGACGGCCAAGCGCTGCGAGAGAAACCCACGAAAAGGTGACTGCACGCCTTGGAGGGCGCAGTTCCCGCTAGGAGCTCGGCCCCGCCCCCGCCCCCAGGGCCAGCTCTCGGGAGGGGCACCAGCTCGGGCTGGCGGGAAAAGCCCGTGCACTCCGCGCGAGGGGAGCCGGAGAGGAGAGGGGAGGCGGCTCCCAGAGGGGCACAGCCCGCGTTAGTGCTAGGTGGGTCAGGGAAGGGGCCAGAAGAAGCCCTAGAGAAAGAAAAGTGGCCGGGAGGGACCGCCCAAGCAGACGGGAGTCCAAGCCTGGGGGGTGCGGTCGGGAGAGGCGGACGGGGAGAGGGAAGACGAGGTCAGGTAGGGAGAAGGAAAAACTAGGGGAGCAGAGAGCAGGTAGGGAAGACGCACGACCCCGAGATGGGGGTGGGGGCGCTTCAGCAGCGAAAAGGAGCTGGGGGTCCAGAAGGAGCCCCCAACCGAGGGCGAGGGGGCGGCCGCTGGCTGCTGACCTACCTGTCACCTGCAACAGGTGCCTCCAGAGAGCTAGACGTCCCAGTGCCGGTTTCGAGGGAGGGTCTCTGGCTCCGGGAAGATCGCCACCCAGCTCCGGCGGCCGGCCCTTCTCACCCTCCCGGGAGGCGGAAAAAGCTGCAACTTTCCCTGGAGCTGGGAGGAGCTGGACTCTTAAAGGGGCCGCACAGCGCCCCGGGCTCCTTAGTAGGGGGCCGCTCAGCCCGAAAGGGAGCTCTGGGACCCAAAGCCTTGAGACACAAGAGGAATGAATGTCCTTCCAGGTTAGAAGTGGGAGCCTAGGGACCGAGGATAGGGGTCTAACACTAGCCGTGCCTCCCCACCCCCTTACTTCCATCTGTTGGTCGCTCCCTTAGATGGTGAAATCACCTGCCCCTTTCGTTCTGCTGAGTCAAAAGTTGTCAAATTGTCTCACACTTCTAAGGAGATAAAAGAATATGAACTATCTAATTTGAGTAAGTAAAATATGATACCATTCTGATCCTTTAACTTGTGGCCTTTTATGGCAAATTGTCTGTCTAAAATAGAAACGTTTTGGGCAAAGGAGTAGACTAAATTCACACATACACACTCAAGAACACAACTGGTTAAAATATTCAACTCACTAGTAATCAAAGAAAAGCAAATTAGAACAATAATGAGATTATTTGGCAAAGAGTTTTGTTTTTTATTTTTTAAATAACACTTAATGATGACAAAGTAGCCACCAAACAAGCTCTCATAATTGCTGATAGGAGCATATGTTGGTTAAAAACCCTTTTAGAAAGCATGTGAGCAGTATATATCAATAGACTTTAAAATGTTTATACCTACCCAGTAATTGCAGATTCCCCTCCCTCTCTTTCCCATCCCTCTCCCCCTCATTTCACATCAGCAATTAAACATGCTCAAGTATCTACCATCTTAAAACAATATCCTCCCTACACAGGAGGTCGCTCTTCAGGTCTTCTTTATGGGCAAATGTATTGAAAACATACTTTACAGGTGAAATTGCAATTTTTATTCCCTTACGTCTCATTCATTTCTCAGCTCTCAGCAGTCTGGCTTCCTTCCCCCACTGAAACTTCTCAATGAGATAAAAAACCAATGACCCTCAGTGTTGATACATCCACAAATAAGTAAGGTATTTTTGGTCCTTATTTTGCTTGACTTCTCCCCTACATTTAACACTGTTAACCATTTCCTCCTCCTTGAAATGTTCTATGGCATCTATGACATTATACTCTTGCTTTTCCTCCTACTCCTTTGCCCTCTCCTCAGTGACCTTTGTAGGCCACTCTTCTGCTATCTGACCTCTGAAAGTCAGACATTCTCAGGGCTAGGATACATATACTCCCTCCCCCAAATAATCTTTTTCACTCACTTGGCTTTAATTATCATATATATGGTCACAACTCTAATTCTACAACTCTACCCAGACCGCTTTATTGAGTTCTATTTTCTTAACATCTCCACTTGAATGTCCTGCAGACACCTCAAATTCAACACATCCAAAGTTAAACCTATCATCTTTTCTCTTAAATTTGTTCCTCCTCCAGTATTTCCTATATCAGTAAATGGCAACATGCCACTCAAGGCAATGGATTCACCAGTCTAGATGCCATTAAGAAAATTCATGATTCATCGGAGAAGGGCAAAATATCAGCATTAACGGGAGTTTGGAAGAAGTTAATTCCAACCCTCATGGATGACTTGAAGAATTCAAGACTTCAGTGGAGGAAGTCACTACACATGTAGTAGAAATAGCAAGAGAACTAGAATTAGAAGTGGAACCCAGAGGCCGGGCGCAGTGGCTCACGCCTGTAATCCCAGCACTTTGGGAGGCTGAGGCGGGCGGATCATGAGGTCAGGAGATCGAAACCATCCTGGCTAACATGGTGAAATCCAGTCTCTACTAAAACTCCAAAAAAATTAGCCGGGCGTGGTGGTGGGCACCTGTAGTCCCAGCTACTCAGGTGGCTGAGGCAGGAGAATGGCATGAACCCGGGAGGCAGAGCTTGCAGTGAGCTGAGATTGCGCCACTGCACTCCAGCCTGGGTGAGAGAGTGAGACTCCATCTCAAAAAAAAAAAAAAAAAAAATGGAACCCAGAGATGTGACTGAATTGCTGCAATCTCATGATAAAACTTGACTGACCAAGGAGTTGCTTCCTGTGTGAATAAAGTGATTTCTTGAGATGGAATCTACTCCTGGTGAAGATGATGTGAACACTGTTGAAACAACAACAAAGGATTTAGAGGCTGGGCGCGGTGGCTCACGCCTGTAATCCTAGCACTTTGGGAGGCCGAGGCGGGCAGATCACGAGGTCAGGAGATAGAGACCACCCTGGCTAACACGGTGAAACCCCATCTCTACTAAAAATACAAAAAATTAGCCGAGCATGGTGGTGGGCGCCTGTAGTCCCAGCTACTCGGGAGGCTGAGGCAGGAGAATGGCATGAATCCAGGAGGCTGAGCTTGCAGTGAGCCAAGATCGCATCACTGCACTCCAGCCTGTGTGACAGAGTAAGACTCTGTCTCCAAAAAAAAAAAAAAAAAAGGGATTTAGAATGTGACATAAACTTAGTTGATAAAGCAGTGGCAGGGTTTGAGAGGATTGACTCTAATTTTGGAAGAAGTTCTACTGCGTGTAAAATGGAATCAAACAGCATTGCATGCTACAGAGAAATCTTTTGTGAAAGGAAGAGTCAATCAATACAGCAATCTTCATTGTTGTCTTATTTTAAGAAATTGCTACAGCCATCCCAACCTTCAGGAACCATCACCCTGATCAGTCAGCAGCCATCAACATCAAGGCGAGACCTCCCACCAGCAAAAAAATTACAACTCACTGAAGACTCACAGGATCATTTGCATTTTTTAACAATAAAGTTTTTCTTTTTTTGAGACAAGGTCTTGCTCTGTCACCACCCTGGAGGGCAGTGGCACAATTGTAGCTCACTGTAGACTCTATCTTCTGGGCTCGAGTAATACTGCCACCTCAGCCTCCAAGTTGCTGGGACTATAGGCACACACCACCATGTGCAGGTATATATATATTTTTAGTATTTTTATTAGAGACAGGCCTCACTATGTTGCCCAGGTTGGTCTCAAACTCCTTAGTTCAAGTGATCCTCCTGCCTTGGCCTCCCAAAAGTGCTGGGATTATAGGCATGAGCCACCGTGCCTGGCCTAAAATATTTTTCAATTAAGGTCGTTGGTTTTTTAGACATAATGAATGCTATTTCACACTTAATAGACTGCAGTATAGTGTAAACATAACTTTTATATGTACTGGGAAACTAAAAAATGTATGTGACTTGCTTTATTGTGGTGGTCTAGAACCAAACCCACAATATCTCCAAGGTATATCTGTATGCAAGAATTTTTATTAAAATATTGATAGTGGATGTCTCTAGGGGATGGAACTAAACAAATTTTTAGTTTTACTCCTACTTTTCTGTCTTTTTCAACTTTCTTTTAATGAGCATGTATGGCTTTGATAATATTTTTTAAATCTTCTTGAGAAATCTTCAAAAGCTAAAAAAAAAAAAAATTAATTCTAGCAGACAAAACAGTAAAAATCCATCTCCCAGGCTCTACCCAGAGTTTTTGTTTGTTTGTTTGTTTTTGTTTTTCTGGGGCTTTTTTATGTTTTAGCCCTTCAATACACTGCCCCACCCTGAAGTGTGAGGCCACTTTGAAAAGGAAATCCTTAGCCTAGATGATAGATAGATAGATGCAGGAAACCACCATGGCACATGTAAACCTTCACGTTTTGCACATGTATCCCAGAACTTAAAGCAAATTTAAAAAAAAAAAAAAAAAAAAAAAAAAAAAAAAAAAAAAAAAAAAAAAGGAAATCCTTTTGTTCTGTCTAGCTTTGCTAATTCAGCTCACCCTCTAGAGCCCTCTACTCAGCCTTGGACTTTGAATGTGTTCCGGCCCCCAAATCTGGCCTGTGGGAACTCAGACCAGGCACTTCTCTGCTCCTTCTTTGCAGCTGGTGCTTGGCAGGAGCTGGAAACACTGTCAGCCAGAAGTAACTTCGGAAACATTTTGTCCAACTCCTTTATTCCTCAGCAAAATTTTAAACTTTACTTCTTTATATGTGTGCAGTTTCTCACTGTCCAAGGTACCCCTCACTAAAGAGGATGTGAGGATTTGACCCCTCTTCTCTAAGACAGTCTCACTGACCAGCTTCAAATACACAGAGAGACAAACATAACTAATGAACCAAAGCAAAGTTAGTCAGTGGCCTGTTTACATACATTCTGTGCTTTGCAAACTGCTGCCCATTTCTGTTTTATCCTCCTCGTCTGCCACAAGTTCAAATTCTTTTATTTTATTTTATTTTATTATACTTTAAGTTCTAGGGTACATGTGCACAACGTGCAGGTTTGTTACATATGTATACATGTGCCATGTTGGTGTGCTGCACCCATCAAAGTTCAAATTCTTATGCTAAACATTGAGAGAGGTCTAATGAGAGCAAACCCAGGCACTATCCTGGCAAAAATGTAAACAGGAATGTATGGATTATCACCCCATGTATAGTATATGATGTCCTGACCCATTGTGAATGATTGAATTCAATGAGTTGATTTTGCCACGTTGAGAGAGTTTGGACCAGTGCAAACTTTAAAAGATGAAGATTTTCCTCAGCCCCAGGTGAAAGGATACCTCGGTATTGAGCAATTACTCTTTTGAAACAGTTTTAAATTTTTCAAAAACATGTAAACATATAGAGAATAATATAACAACAAGGACATGCCCACTACCCAGCTTATGAAGTAAGGCATTACCAAAACAATCGAAACTCTCTGTGTCCTCCTCCATCCTAAGGCTTTCACAATCTCAGATTTGGTCTTGATTATTTCCATGAAATCTGATTTTGCCACACTGAGCAAGTTCTGACCAGTGCAAACCTAAAAAAATGGAGATTTTCCTCAGCCCCAGGTGACAGGATACCATGAAATTCCTTGTATGTCTATACACATTTACTAAATATGTGTCTATCTCTAAACAATACGTAGTACCTTACAGAAATATTATCTTTCTGTATGTACCTTCTGCAATTTGCTTTCCTCACTCAATATTATTCTTATGAGATTTATCCCTGTTGATAGGGGTAAATTTATTTTCACTGCTATAGAGCATTCCAGGGCAATTTATATATCTATTTTGCCATTGATCAGGTACCTTTTAATTGCCAAAGTTTTAATTCTGGTTGCCAGGACACTCCCTTTTCATCTCATGTTGAGTTTACTTTTGTAAAAATCAAAATAAAAAAAAAAAAAAAACAGGCTTCCTAACAAGCATATTTAGTACACCAGTGGTCTACAGTGAGTATAAAGTATAAAAAGTAAATTCAAATCTCTCATTCAGTCAAGATCAAGGTTTCTCAGTCTCTACACTATTGATATATTGGAATGGATATTTCTTGGGGTCGGGGGAAGGTGCTATCCCGTGCACTGCAAGATGTTTAGCAATGTATCTGACCTCCATCCACTAAATGCCTTTATCCACTAGATCACTTTCCAAGTTGTGACAACCACCAATGTCTCCAGATATTGACCAATGTCCCCAGTTGAGAACCACTGGTCAAGATGTACTCAGTACCCACTACATGTGAAGCACTTTAATAGGTACTATGGGAAAATAGATGAACAAACACTGGGAAAAAAAAAAGGCCATTCATTCAAATATAAATATACTGTGCTAGTTAGGCACTGGGGTTTTGGTGAGTCTTTCTTCTGGGAGTTCACAGTTTATTGAATGGGGCAGGTGAAGGCAGGCAAACCAAAAACATAAATTTACAATACAGTGTGGAAAGTGCAAAGCTGGGGAGATGCTCAGGGTATGGGAGAATGCCTCAGGAGGCCATTTACATCAGCCTGATTGGAGAGTGGTCAGTGAAGGGTTCCTGGAAGAGGAAATTGCTTCTCTGAATCTTAAAGGATGAGTAGGAATTAGCTAGACCAAAAAGGTAGAAAGGCATTCCAGGCAGAAGAAGAGCATAAGCAAAAACAGAAAGGCTAGAAACACTGGATATGTGCAAAGGGGGTGCAAGGAAGTTGCTGGAGCATAAGGTGAAAGGAAAAAGTGATGATAGATGAGGCTAAAAGGATGATGTATTAATTTATAAGAAAGTACCAAAAACTGAAGGGAATAAATAACACAAACTTGTTTTCTCACAGTTCTGGAGGCTAGAAATCTGAGATCGAGCTATCTGCAGGGTTCGTTCCTTCTAAGGGATGTGAGGAAAATCTGTTCCATGCCTCTCTCCTAGCTACTGGTGCTGTGCTGGAAATCTCTGGTATTTCTTGACTTGTAGAAGCATCATCCCAATCTCTGTCCTGATCTTCACATGGCATTCTTCTTGTGTATGTGTCTCTGTGTCCAAATTTCCCCTTCTTATGAGGATACCAATCGTGTTGGATTAGGGTCCGCCCTAATGACCTCATCTTAGCTAATTACATATGCTATGACCTTATTTCCAAATTAGCATACATTATTAAGTACTGGGGATTGTAAGTTCAACAGATGAATTTGGGGGCACACAACTCAATCCATAACAGGTAGGTAGGTACTAGAACAACAGAGGCTTTGTGAGTCATGTTAAAGAATTTGAACTTTATCCAGTAGCTAATTACAGCCATTTGAGGAGCCTTGAAATTCCCTACTCCATCATTCTGTGACATCACTCAAATAATTTTTCATCCTTTTGTGACTAAATAATATTCCACTATGTGGATATAATACCACATTTTGTTTATCCACTCAGAAGTTGATGGATAATTGAGATTTTTCCATGTTTTGGCTACTACAAGTAATGCTACCATAAACATTCATGCATGCTGTTTTTGTGATCATATGCTTTCAAAATGCTTGTGTATCTACCTAGGATTGGAACTGCGGATCATGTGGTAACTCTATGTTTAACCTTTTGAGCGATCACCAGACTGCTTTCCAAAGTGACTGCACCATTTTACCTTCCCATCAGCAATATGTGAGGGTTCCAATGTCTCCACATTCTCAATAGCACTTGTTATTATCAGTCTTTTCGATTACAGACATCCCTGTGGGTGGAAATTGGTATCCCATTGTGGTTGTGATTAGCATTTTCCTAATAACTAATACTTTTGAGCAACTTTTCATGTACTTGTTAGCCATTAGTATATCTTCTTTGAAGAAATGTCTATTCAGAACCCTTGTCCATTTTTAATTAGGTTGTCTTTTTGTTGTTGTGTTATAAGAGTTCTTTATATAGTTTATTTATATTCTTGAAAAGAGAGGTGAGTAGGAGGAAAGGAGAAGGACATCCTTAGGAGGGGAATTCTCATGGAGTTGTATGCAGACATAAATAGCAGGTTTTATGGTTTGATTCAAGAGGAGAGTCCAAGTCAGGGGAAAACGTACTAAGTTGTATTGAGGATAGGTCCTTTACGGTTAATGCCAAGTACGTGCTGGTTTGTTCTTTGGAGGTTGGAAATGCAGGGCTGAAAACTTTTAAGACCTATTTTCAAAGATTTATTCTCATTGGTAATTCATTTTAATAAAAGCATCTTTCAGGGAAAGAAAGCCAATATTTACCAGAACATGAAAGTAAAAATTGGGGCTGCTTGTTACACAAGGCAATGACAATTTTTTAGTTTTATTTTCCTTTTATCCTCTAGCAATGTTTGACACCATTGCCCATGCCTGCCTTATTAAAATCTCCTCTCCTGTGGTTTCTGGACATCATGACCTCCTTGTTCTCCTATCTCTCTGACTGTCTTTCCTAATATTTTGGATTCCACTTTTTCTGCCAATATCTTAACACTGAAGGCTTAAATGTCATATTAATTTATTCATGAAAAATCTGAGAGCACTAACATTTACTACATTTACTAGTGCCTGTTATATGCACTGTTTTTTAGGAGTTAGAAGTATAGCAGTAAAGTCTTGCACACATGCAACTTATAAGTCAGAGAAAAATAATAGCACTAATAGCAAATGCATATAGCACTTACTACTATTCTAAGGTACTAATCTAAGATACACAAACACATGCATGCACACATGCACACACACACACACACACACACACACACATTTAGTCCTCACAAAAATCCTATGGTGCAGATACTATTATTACACCCATCTTACAGATAAGGAAACTAAGTCACAGAGAGGTCAAATGGTTAACTCAGTATTTGAAGCCAGATAGTGTGACTTCAGATTCCATAATCTTAACTAGTACTCTATTTTGCTTCTCAGCAATAAATAAATATATATATTTCTCTGTGTGTGTGTATATATATATATAATACATATACACACATACACACAAGATGTATATTTGTATGTATATGGGGTTATGTGTATATTGCTACATATATTTGGAAAAGGATGTTAAATGGGACTTTTTCTGTTGTTTCCCAAAGTTTTGACTGAGGCTTCAAAGTTAAAGACATACATACCAGGGATAGTCACACATTCTAAAGAGGGGTGTTAGACAGATTCCCACAGGACTTGCTAAGAGGTAACCAAACTGGTATTTCAATTACTAATCCCCACCACTCAACTCCAGAATTATTATAAGATATTTCTAGAGATTAATTGAAGCAACAAAGAGGATTTTTTGAAGGGAACTCATTGGAGTAGAAAGCACTATGGTTCCCCTGCTCGAGACAAGCAAAAAAGATCCTAATTAAGCCTTTCGAAGAGGGACTGGCATCTTACCCCCAGGCTGGAGGCTTGCTGCACTACAGAAGTTTTAGCTTTTGTTGCTACTGAAACAGGATGGGTTCATGAGACGACCTCACATATGTCCTCTAGTACTATGAAAAGATGGAAACTTATACTTGACTTTTACCTAAAATCTGAAGGTGGAAGGCTGGTTTAAATTGCTTGTAATGGCAGAGCAAAGAAAGAGATCTAGACTTCCAAGGAACCATGTTTGCTGCGGACCAGGTAGTTTCTTTTGAGCATAGCTGGCAACTCCCACATAAAAATGAGGATCCCATGAAAAGAAAGTTGTGGGGGCAACAGCCAAGGAGGAAGACGGTCAGATGGTACATTGTTCTTATCAGGGAATGGTGTAGGGAAGAGATCCCTGCTAGTAGGAAGAGGAGTGAGAAGGTCCCTGAATAGACCACGAAAGCACAGTACAAGAAAAGGCAGTATTTGGGCATCTACGTCACAAAGGATATTCATAGCCAGATTACACCAGCACCAGTCAATTCAGCTTCTCACTGTCCCTTTAAGACTCCCCTCTCCTTACCCACCCCACCCCTAAGCCCTGGAGGAGACAGAAGCAGTAGAACAAGTAGGGGAGGAGGTAGAGCAAGAAGAATGAAAGAACACACCAAGACACTTTTCTGACTAGAGATCTGTAGGATTGCCAGTCAAGCTGCACTGGAGGTTGGGAACTGGAGGAGAAGTTTTAAACTGGGTGTGAGATGGAAGTTTTGATTTGACTGAACTTTTAAGTGCCTACAGATTAAACTATTGTAAATATCTGAAAGTAACAAAAAGCAAGTGGGTTAAATACATAACATAATATGGGATATTGAAACGTTACCCAAAAAATCAGAGTAAAGGAATACAGTAATATTTTATATATGTTAGTCAAGCAAAGCCTCTCAAAAGAGGTGACACTAATAAAGTACAGAAGCAAGCCATGGGAATGTCTTTGGCCCTCATCTCTCTTCAGTATACTCATTGTCCTTGGATGATCTTAGAATAGAAGCTTGTAAGATAGACAGGGAGCAGGTCATGAAAGTCTAAGTTATGTATGTATAAGACTCAATTCTGAGAACCACCAAGAACCGTTGAGTTTCTCCATGATCCGATTTGGATTTGGGGAAGGCCACTTTGGCAGTGGTGTGGAAAACAGATTGGAAGTAGGGTAACTATTCCAATGGCTTCAGTTTCCCTGTACTGACTCTCAATCTTGTATCTCCAACCTACATTTTCTCCTGATCTTCAGACTCATATGTTTAATGGCTACCAGCCATCCCCACCTGAATGATCACAATCACCTCAAATTCAACTTTTCCAAACTTAAACTTCATTTTCCTTACAAATCTTTTCTGTCCCCAGTGTTTTCTATCCCAGTGAATAGCACTACTATCTACCTAGCAGCACAAACCAGAAACTGTTCCCACACCTAACTAGTCCCTAGATCCTATTGTTCTCATCACCTAAGTAGATCTTGAATTCCTTCCTACTGTCACTGCCTTAACTCAGGCCATAATCATCTCTCACCTGAACTACACAAACAGCCTCCTGACTGGTTACCCTACTTCCAGTCTGTTTTCCACACTACTGCCAAAGTAGACTTCCCTAAATCCAAATAAATAGGATCATGGAAAAAATCAATGGCTCTCGGTGGTTCTCAAAATTGAGTCTTATACATGGCTTTGAAAGACTTTCAAGATCTGCTCCCTATCTGCCTTATAAGCTTCTATTCTACCACTCTTTGTCTTGACCATTCTGTTTCTAGGCAACCTGAATGATTTTCACTTTCCTCTAAACACCAAGTTCTCTCATGGCTCTTCCATCCTCCTTTTATCTTCTCCAGGCTAAGCCTTACTTATCCTTTGACTCAGATATGATCTCTTCTGGAAAGCCTTTCCTGTACCCCGCTAGTGTGGGTGCCCCTCCCCTGTGCTCCCATTGTTCCATAACACTATATATTTCTGACGTAGTACTCACTACATAGTATTTGCATTGTCTTTTCAAGTGGTTGCCTTTACCACTAAAACATGAGCTCTTCGAGAGCAAGATCTATGTGTTATTAACCTCTGTATTCATAAGGCCTGCATATGAAATAGGTTCTCTTTTTAAAATACCAACTGTTCTTCTGCCCAGACTCTTCTTTCCTTCACCCTCCCTTGCCCTTTGAATTCCCAGTCACTCCTAAAGATTCAATTTATCTACCCCTACAGGGTGTTTGTATGCCAAACAACTAGCTGATTTGTTTCTCCTAGGGTTTATTCTCCACCAAAAACAATATTGTTTCCCCCTGCCCAGGGAACATTTGGCAATGTCTGGAGACATTTTTGGTTGTCACAACCAAAAGGAGAAGTGCTACTGGCATCTAGTGGGTGGAGGCCCAGGATACTGTTAAACATCCTATAATGCACAGGACAGCTTCCCACAACAAAGAAGTGTCCGGCCCCAAGCTCAGTAGTTTTGAGGCTAAGAAACTTTGCCCCTTAGCTGTGGTGTACTTTTCAGCCTTGTTTCTCTTGTGCTGAATTACAGCGTTTCCTGTGAAATTCAGTCCTGCATTCCGGAGTCCAAGATAATGACAAGAGGAAAAAGGAGTCATAAAGATAAAATTCTTGTGGGCTGGGGTTTCATTTGGTCTTGCTGAGGAGCAAAACACATTTGTACATATGCTAAAACCCATATTTGGGAAAACATTCACTTACAGAGAGATGGGCCATTTGTAAGATAGGGCTTTAAATTCAGAGAACACTTTAAAGCCACTTTTTTGACTCAAGCTAAGCACACTAGACAAACTCCTGTACAAGTGGAAAAAAAGAGGAAAATAATTATTTGTTGAGCTATTTCTATAATGTATCATCTCTTTTAATCATCACACTAACACTATAAAATTAGGCAGTATTATTATCTCCACTTTACAGATGAGAAAACTGGCTCAGAGAAGTTAGGTAACACATTAATGCTAAATGAAGAAACAGGGACTTAAATCCAATGTCTTTCTATCATACCATGCAAGGATGATTTAGTGTTCAAGGCACAAAAAAATTAAAATATTTTCTAATGCTTGCAACATTTTGTTTGTGCTGTCAAACTTAAAAAAATAAAAAGCAGTTTGGCATTCACTGCAAGTCCAGTTAACCCTTTGTTTGAGTCTCCACACTTGAGTAGGACGCATCTCCCTTTGGTATATTTCCATCTAGGGGCACTGTAGTTCAATAGGATCTTGCCTGGGCTGAGAATCAGAACATGTGAAGTTGTTCAGTTTTTTGTTTGTTTGTTTTCTTTTGTTTTTGAAAAAATGACTGTGGCAATTATCTCACTATTCCTTGGTTTCTCATCTGCAAAATTATGTTTTATTATGATAATAATAGACTATGATAAATATGCTATATCCAACATATAGGCCTTTCTTTCTTTTTTCTTTTGTTTCTCAGATGGAGTCTTACTCTGTCGCCCGGACTATAGTGCAGTGGCGCTATCTCGGCCCACAGCAAACTCCACCTTCCGGGTTCAAACAATTCACCTGCCTCAGCCTCCCGAGTAGCTGAGATTACAGGCACCCGCTACCGTGCCCGACTAACTTTTGTATTTTTCGTAAAGACGGGGTTTCACCATGTTGGCCAGACTGGTCTCGAATTCCTGACCTCGTGATCCACCCGCCTCGGCCTCCCAAAGTGCTGGGTTTACAGGCATGAGCCACCGCGCCCAGTCACATATAGGCCTATCTAATATGCAACTTCGGGGTCCCTTTTCAGGCCAAGACTCCCCAGCCAAAGGCCCCTAGGATTCAGTCTTCGTTTCTCTTTCCGAAAGTGCTGCCACCCCCTCTATCCTTTTGGGGTGCTGCTCAATAATCTTTTACTCCCATTCTGTGAAGTGGGACATGGTCTCAATGCTCCAGAAGACAATCACAGGAATTCTTCTACTGTAACCAGTTACAGCACTACTAAGCTAGCTTTCCATTATCAGGAGTAACTATTGCTTTGGCCAGATTCAGAGAAAAACATGGACTGTGCAACTTTTCTGTTGTTGTTAGGAATACCATCAAAGACTGCTCTAGCACCATTCATAATGCTTCACAGGAATGGTGGTCATTGTAACAGGAGTGTACATATCTTATAATGTCTCAATTACTCAATTGTCAACAGCTGCCTCAATGCAAAGGGCAGCTTAGGCTGATGCAGCATATAACCAGAACATTGCACACTATAATTTGCATTAAAAGATAGCCTTTCCACCCACTCTGCTTGTATCTACTCTTACATCACAAGCTTCATCTTCAAGGATCTTGAGGTCACATCTCCACTACCTTGCTATTGCCATTCCATTTTTCATAATGCAGCTCAAAATTTCTCTCTTCAGACTTACAAGGAAGAGCTATCTGCAAATCGCTTCATCTGGGTTTAGTCCCTGCTTCCTTTTCCTAAAATTTTCTTTATGATTCTTCTTGCACTCTTACTTGACAATCTTAAAACTGTTCTTACCGTGTATCCAAAGGTATGTAAGAACGAGGCTTGACACAAATAAACTGCAATCGGATGTGAAGGCAGTTACTACGGAGCTTCTGCAAATCTGTCAAGCCCTGGCACTCATTTTAAGCAAACAAACAAGTTTACTGAGAGTTCACCCTGCCCAGATACCTTTCTATTTGAAGCTCAGTAAATGTACAACTATCTCACCTCAGCGTGAACTGAAAAGGTACAACAAGATTTCCAAAAGAAAAGTATTTGACAAGCAGAGTTAAAGTGAAAATTAGTATTTTCTTTAAAAAAAATAGGAAGATTGGGTTCCTCTGTGCTCCAAGTCCTATGATTGTTTTTTGACAAATTTTTCACGTTGTTATCTCTTTTGTTAGATCTTCAAAAATGCAGACTCACAAACAGGATATTTTAAAAGTGAAAACCATGGTCTTGAAAAAGAATAGAAAGAACGAGCAAGAAGAATAGTGTCCAAATTCCATCCTTCTGTTGCTACTGCTAACTGTCCAGAAAGGGGAACTGGTAGACAGTTGATGCTTCAATTGCTGTGAAGTAGTGAAATAAATAATAATATAGGAGGCCCCTAGGAAGAAAGACTATGCATTGACACCAAATCAGCCAGCGTAGAGTAGCCTCCACTCTGTATGTCTCTTCTGTACAAATTCCTTCTCTCTGGAGGCTATTTTCCCAGCCTAGTTTATAAACATCATGACAAAAGAGTTGGTTATTTGGGGTCAGCATAACACCGGGCAGTGGAAAAGCAAATACAGAGGACAAGATGTTCTACACGTACATAATAGTGTCATTTCTTTTGAGGAGACACAGGAATCAAATAACAGGGATTTTTGGCTCTTCGGATTCTGAAGGAAAACAAAATGACCTTGGCATCTAGCAAATAAGCTCGAATTCAGAAGATTGAAGTTATTACCCAAAATAAGATTAGATTCTGCCCTGTGGGGACACATTTGTATTCCACAGTCAATTTGGGATTAACCTTTTCAGGGCTGGTGGAGAATTAATTGGTTCTTTACTTCTCTCTCTGGACTGCCTCAGGCTCTAGAGGTTTCCATGTATTCCAAAGGAGCTTTGTGCAGGGCAGCCAGCTGTGCAACTGTGACTTATTTACTCATGCTTCTGGCATAGATTCCTCTGAATGTGAGAACTGGAGAAGGCGCCCCTCCCAGAGAGCACACAAGCCCAACCCAGAATAGCAGGACTTAGTGTGGGTGGGGTCCATCCAGTGCATCAATTATGACAGTCCAGAAGGGGACTGATCTGTGAAACCTCCCCAGGTCTGTTTCCTCCTCCACGGTGCTTCTGTTTTCTTCAGTTGCTCCTGCTTTGTCCACACTACCACAGATTGGACAGTTATGGTAATTCCAAAAGCCCAAGAATTCAAGCTGGCACTGCCTCAGGAACTGTGTGTTTTTAAAAGAAGCATACAAGTTCAATATGCATAGTTTTAAAAAGATATCCATCAAAATGTTAACAGTGATTATTTCTGTGGAGTGGGACTACTGAAAATTTTTGTTTTTCTCTTTGTGGTTTCCTAAATTTTCTGTTTTGATCATGTATTACTTGTGTAGGTTTTTCAATTTTCTTCTTTTAAAAAGGTAAGCTTCGCAAATGAATCATTTGTTATTTCCCCAGTGCTCTATCTCCAAGCACTGTAGAATAGCCCTGAAAGTGTACAGAAAAACACCCAAGTGGGGAGTTTCACTTCCAGCATTATTTTTCTTTAAAATCATGGAAATAAGGCAAAGGATGAAGATATGAACACATGTTATCAGTGGGGCTTCAGCAGAAAAGTAATTCACTCCAAATGGCTCAAATGAAGAGAATTTGTGAAAAACTACTTATAGGAAGTGGTCAGGGTTATAGACCTTGTTACAGAAGAAACAAGGGATAGTGAGGTTTGAGTGGGAAACTGTTACTACCCCTACAGCCAAAGGATAAGCAAAGAAACAAAGTTACCAGAGCCCAGTAAGTGCTGGGTCTATGGAGGAGGAGTTGTCCAGTGGGCACTCTAGTTGTGCAGAAATGCAGCTACTGCCAGGGATGCAGTGCACAGCAGAGACAGTAGGGAAGAAATATTCCTGACGCCTCGCTCCTTCACTCTCTGATCTCCTATTATTTTTACCCCTTTACCAAACCCAATGCAAGCCAAGTCAAGGGAACCAAGAATATGCAGTCCATAGGAGTAAACCTTCTAAGACATAAAGAGGGACTAGGAAGAGTAAAAAATTGGTGAAGGTAGGAGATAAAGACCATCTAGCAGTCTACTCCTTTTATTTGAAAAACCACTTTATTGTGGAATAATTGACATAAAAATTATACATATTTAATGTCTACAACTTGAAGAGTTTAGAGAAAAGTACGCACACGTGAAAAAATAACCACAATCTATGTCATAAACACATCCATCACCTCCAAAAGTTCCTCCTACTCTCTTCATTTATTATTTTTTATAAGAACACAACATAAGATCTACTCTCTTAGCAAATTTTTAAGTATATAATGCAGTATTGTTAACTGTAGGCACCATGCTGCACAGGAAATGTCTAGGACTTACTCATTTGCATAACTAAAGCCTTCCCATTTCCTAATACCTTCCCATTTCCTCCTCTCCCTAGCCCCCAACAACCACTATTTGACTCTCTGCTTCTATGAGTTTGACTCTTTTAGATTCCACATAAGTGGTATCATGTAGTATTTGTTCCTCTATGTCTAGACCATTTTACTTAGTATAATGTCCTCCAGGTTCATCCATGTGTTACAAGTGGTAGAATCCCACTCTTTTTAAAGGCTGAATAATATTCCATTTTATGTATATACAGTAGTCCCCCCTTATCTGTGGTTTTACTTTCCACAGTTTCAGTTATCCCTGGTTAACTGCTGTCCTAGAATATTAAATGAAAAATTTCAGAAATAAACAATTCATAAGTTTCACGTTTTGTGTCATTCATAGTAGTATAAGATCTCACACTGTCCCCCTCAGTCCCACCCGGGATATGAATCATCTCTTTGTCCAGTGTATCCACACTGTATATGCTCTCCACCCGTGAGTCACTTAGGAGCCACCTAGGTTATCAGATCAACAGTGTCAATATCACAGTGCTTGTGTTAAAGGAACCCTTGTTTTGCTTAATAATGGCCCCAAAGCACAAGCATAGGGATGCTGGCAATTCAGATATGCCAAAGAGAAGTTGTAAAGTGTTTGCTTTAAATGAAAAGGTGAAAGTTCCTGACTTAATAAGGAAAAAAAAATCATATGCTGAGGCTGCTAACATCTATAGTAAGAACGAATCTTCTATCCAGAAACTGTGAAGAAGGAAACAGAAATTCGTGCTAGTTTTGCTGTAGCACCTCAAACTGTAAAAGTGATGGCCACAGTGCATGTCAAATGCTTAGTTAAGGTGGAAAAGGCATCAAATTTGTGGGTAGAAGACATCAATAGAAACACGTCCTGGCCAGGCACAGTGGCTCACGTCTGTAATCCCAGCACCTTGGGGGGCCTAGGCGGGCGGATCACCTGCGCTCAGGAGTTCAATACCAACCTGGGCAACATGGTGAGACCCAAACTCTATTAAAAACACAAAAATTAGCTGGGCGTGGTGGCAGGCGTCTGTAATCCCAGTTACTCGGGAGGCTGAGGCAGGAGAATCACTTGAACCAGGAGGCGGAGGTTGCAGTGAGCCAAGATCACGCCACTGCATTCCAGCCTGGGAGACAAAGGGAGACTCCACCTCAAAAAAAAAAAAGGAAAAAGAAAAAAAGAAAAAAGAAACATATTCTGACTGGCAGCAATGTATTGCTCCAGAAAGCATTGAGTCTATATAGAAAGACTTAGCAAGAAATTCCCTGAAATGAGCAAGCCATTTACTGTAAGTAAGGGATAGTTATACAGATTCAGGAATAGGTTTGGACTGAAAATATAGAAATTACTGGAGAGGCTGTGTCTGCCAATGAAGAAACTGCTGCCACATGAGTACAGTACAATAAGATATTTTGTGAGAGAGACCACAGTCACATAACTTTTATTACAATACATTATTATAATGGTTCTATTTATTATTGTTGTTGTTAATCCCTTATTGTGCCTAATTTATAAGTTAAACTTTATCATAGGTATGTATGTATAGGAAAAAACATAGCATATAGAGGGTTTGGTACTATCTACAGTTTCAGAGATCCACTGGGGGTCCTGTAAAGTTATCTCCTGAAGATGAGGGAGAGACCACTATACCACGTTTTCTTTATTCGTTTGTCCATCCACGGACATTTAAGTTGCTTCCATGTCTTGTCTATTGTGAATAATGCTGCAATGCAATGAACATGGGAGTGCAGATCCCTTCCAGATCCTGATTTCAGTTCCTTTGGCTATATACCCAGAAGTGGGATTTCTGGATCATCTGGTAGTTCTGTTTTTAATTTTTAAGGAAATTTCATACTATTTTCTATAGTATCTGTACCAATTTACATTTCCATTAACAGCGTTCAAAGGTTCCCTTTTCTCTACATCCTCACCAACACTCATTTTTGTTTCGTTTGTTTGTTTTTGTTTTGTTTTGTTTTGAGATAGAGTCTCGCTCTCTTGCCCAGGCTGGAGTGCAGTGGCGCAATCTCGGCTCACTACAACCTCTGCCTCCTAAGTTGAAGAGGTTCTCCCACCTCAGCCTCACAAGTAGCTGGGACTACAGGCACGTGTCACCATGACCAGCTAATTTTTATATTTTTGTAGAGATGGGGTTTCACCATGTTGGCCAGGCTGGTCTCAAACTCCTGACCTCAAGTGATCGGTCTGCCTCAGCCTCCCGAAGTGCTGGGATTACAGATGTGAGCCACTGCACCCAGCAATACATTATCTTTCGGTTTTATAATACTCATCCTAACAGGTGTGAGGTGATATCTCATTGTGGTTTTGATTTGCATTTCCCTGATGATTGGTGATATTGGGCACCTTTTCATATATCAGTTGGCCATTTGTATGTCTTCCTTTAATAAACATCTATTTAGTTCCTTTACCCATTTTCTAATTAGGTTGTTTTTGGTATTGAGTTGTATGAGTCCCTTATATATTTTAGATATTAACCCCTTATCAGATGTATGGTTGGCAAATATTTTCCTCCTTTTCACTCCTGCTTGTTTCCTTTGCTGTGCAGAAGCTTTTTAGTTTGATGTAGTCCCACTTGTTTATTTTTGCCTTTGTTGTCTGTGTCCTTGGTGTCTTGTCAAGAAATTGTTGCCAAGATGAACGTCAAAAAACCCTTTTCTCTGTATTTTCTTCCAGGAGTTGTACAGTTTTGGGTTTTATGTTTAATTCTTTAATCCATTTTGAGTTGATTTTTGTGTATAGTGTATGATAAGGGTCCATTTTCATTCTTTTGCGTGAGGGTATCCTATTTTCCCCACAGTTTTGTCACTCAGGAGCCATTCTTGTCCTTGGTTCAAAGGAAGAACTCTCATCTATAATACAGAGGAGACACAAAATTCTATGAGCTACCGTATCATCTGGGGCTGTGTTGATTTAACTACATTCCTATCTGGAACCTAAATTATAATATTAGTCACCATCAGACTGTTCATCAAGGAAGCAAGAAGAGGGGAGTGAGAAAAAGAAATAGTTGATTAACATAAAATATGCATAGCTGTTACAGTATCCAATTGCTGAAATGGGGAATGAATTCCCTCATCTCCCTCTCCCTACACACAGGGAATCAGCCCTCTTCAGCATAATATCTTAAATAAACACCCATAGGGCAGTTACCAGGCAAGCTTGTGTTGAGCCTCTTCTGGATCCACACTCTCACCTGCTTCAAGTCCATATAGAGAGTTAGACTCAACAACAGCATGAATTACAAAAGAACAAGGCCTGGCCCAAGAAAGACAGCTTTTATCCCAAAAGAGTCCTAAGACCTCACCAGTCTGTATTGACTGAAGCACAGGAAGCACGTTCAGAAGTGAGTTCTAAGGGTATGAGTGAGACCAAGGAGGAAGAAATATAAGACTTGATAGAGGTGAATTCTTCAGCACAGGTGTATTCATCCAGAATTCAAAATTTAAAGTTCAAGCACTAAGATATGTTGTAATGATATGTTAAATTGGCTAATTAAAACCTGGACCCAGGGATGGCCTGAAGTTATTGAAGTTTAAATGCCTGAACTTCTCTGATGTCCTATGGAATACGGAGTCCAAAGGTTCAGGGTAATGGATATAACGAAATGGATCTATGTACAAACTGTTTAGCTATCCCCCTAGCCATGCCTCCTGGAAACACACAGAGGACACTTCCTTCACCAAGGCATTTAGAAAAAGGCATCAATGTCTTTCCTCTTTCCTCTCATTCCTGGGAAATTTCGTCTGAGGCATCTGAAGGGCAGAATGTTAAGTCTGAGTAGAGTAGAAAGGTGTTGTATAGGGTTATGGAGCTTAAGCAGAGTATGAGGGCACCCATGCATGTATGGAGGGCATCACACATAGGAACAGCCTGAATGGAGTGGCGAAGCCCAAACAGGGAAAGGAGGAACTTCGTGAAGAGGGGTCGCCTGGCTTGGGGTTATAGCACTCAAGTAGGATTAGGAGAGTGTCCACACTACTGGACAGTCCAGCATGAGGAGTCACAGCCAGAGCAGAGGGAGAAGGACATCCCTAAGAAGAGGTGGCTTTAGAGTCTGAAGATGGTGAGGAAAGCATCCACATGGGTTAAAGGGGAATGCCTGATGTGGAGAATCAGAGCCCAGGCAGAGTGAGGAAGGCATCCTTCAAGAATGGAACAGGGTGCTTCTTTTTTTTTCTCTCTCTCTTTTTTAAAAATTATACTTTAAGTTCTAGGGTACATGTGCACAACGTGCAGGTTCGTTACATAGTTATACATGTGCCATGTTGGTGTGCCGCACCCATTAACTCGTCATTTACATTAGGTATTTCTCCTAATGCTATCCCTCCCCATCCCCCACCCTCTGACAGGCCCCGGGGTGTGATGTTCCCCACCCAGAACAGGGTATTTCAAAGCCTAAGTGAGGTTAAAAGAGTGTCCATAGTGGAGCACAACCCAGCATGCAAAGTCAGCGCTGAGCAGAGTGAGGAAGGCATTCACACAGAGATGCAATCGGGCATGCAGTATCAGAGTCCACGTGGAATGAGAAGGGTGTCTGTGAAGGCAGGCAGACTCATACAGGGCAACAGATTCTGTGCCAGGTGAAGAGTACCTCAGTGAAATGAGGTGGCAGTCTAAAGCAGGGTGTCAGAACCTGAGCAGGGTGAAGAAGGCATACATGCAAGGGTAAGACCTGGAATGGGGTGACAGAGTCCAAGGAGAGTGAGAAACCCTTCTCACTCTCCCATCCATGGATACCCATCCATGAAGGGGAGAGACTTCCTGGTGCAGGGTGTAAGAGCCCAGGTGAGAGGCTCCCTGGTGTGGGGCATCAGAGCCCAAACAGTGTAAGAAAAGCATCCATGTGGGAAGAGGGGCAGCCTGTCATTGAGGGGTCAGAGCCTGAGGAAGAGCAGGGTAAGGAGGGCATCCCTGGAGAGAGATGGCCTGGCGTGGGGTATCAAAACCCGCAGTGCAGTCAAGAGTATATCCACACAGTGGAGGTGAGGTGGGGTGGGGATGGGCGGTGTACAACATCACAGACTGAGTAGGACAGAATGAGAATCCTCACCAAAAACAGTATCCTGGTATGGCACACCAGTAGCCAAGAAGGGTGAGGAAGGCATCCATGCCAAGTAGTGGCCTGGCAATCAGGTGTCAAAGCCAAAGTGGGGTTAGGAGATATCTTCATAGGGGAAGGGGTGGTAAAGACATAGATTAACTACATAGAGGGAGGGGTGTAATAAAATCATTAAGGATAACTGAAGTCATGTTTCTCACTGTCAGAGAAGGGAGTTACCAATATGGTAAGGGAAAAATAATAAAATAAACCTTATGGTATCCGATTGGAGTCAGAGGTCCAATTAGAACTTGTAATTTTAAATATAAAAATATAGATGTAGGTCAGGCGCAGTGGCTCACGCCTGTAATCCCAGCACTTTGGGAGGCCGAGGTGGCCAGATCACAAGGTCAGGAGGTCGAGACCATCCTGGCTAACACAGTGAAACTCTGTCTCTACTGAAAATACAAAAAAATTAGCCGGGCATGGTGGGGGGGCGCCTGTAGTCCCAGCTGATGGGGAGGCTGAGGCAGGAGAATGGCGTGAACCCAGGAGGCGGAGCTTGCAGTGAGCCGAGATCGTGCCACTGCACTCCAGCCTGGACGACAGAGCCAGACTCTGTCTAAAAAATAAATAAATAAATAATGATAATAATAATATAGCTAGATAGACAGATAGATAGATATATACACACACACACACGTATATATATGTCCTAGCTCTATCTGCTGAGATAGCCTGGGATTAATGACATCCCAATAGCAACAATCACATTTAGCATACCAGATCCCAGTTTCTAAATACCATTCTTGGCTAAAAGAAGCCAGAGGTCCTTGGAGAAATGACTGATTACAGAGCTGGGACAGAAAATGATAAGATGAGCCTGGAACACCCCTTTGAGCTAGAAAGCAAGGAAGTGCTCAAGAATGACTGAAGGCATGTCAAAAGAACATATAAACCAGCTGAAAGTGACTTCCATTGGGCAAGTTAGTGACAATTTGAGGATCAGACTAACGATAGTAACACGTTATTGAATAAAATAAGAAACAATGAGTCTATACTGGTACAGATACTGCTTGACTTACCATGGGTTTACACTCCGGTAAACCCATTGTACATTGAAAATATCATGGGTCAAAAATACATTTAATACACCGAATCTAGCAAAATCATAGCTTAGCCTAGCCTACTTTAAATGTGCTCAGAACACTTACACTAGCCTATAGTTGGGCAAAATCATGTAACACAAAGCCTGTTTTATAATAAAGTGTTGTACACAAAAGTGTTGTACACAATTGGGCATTTTGTAGACACAATAAGATGTGAAAACACAAAACACAATATCCAAGTAATGTTGTCAACACAGTCTACTATAAAATTTTGGTTGTTTACCCTCATGATCTCATGGCTGACTGGGAACTGCCATAGTCGAGCATCGCAGGAGAGTACTATACTGCATATCGTTAGCCTGGAAAAAGATTAAAATTCAAAATATGAAGTACAGTTTCTACTAACTGCATATTGCTTTCACATCACTGTCAAACATCATAAGTCGGGGACCGTCTGCATGTGTATATATAGCCACAAATGTATTCTTAACAAAATAGGGAGGAAATACTCATGACAATTATAATCTGTGTTTCTGTAACTGGTCTTGTGGTCGTAGCTGGTATTTATAACTATGTTCTACTCCCATTCTATATTCCCTTTGCCTTCAAAAAGCACCTTAGTTGGTTGTGGTTCTTTAATTGCCATGGTGACCCAAACATTTATTTGAAGGGTGTGGGTCATTTGTGCTCCTACCTGAATTGGGTTGTTGCAGTTTCCCCTTAACCTCAGCCAGAAGGCATGCTAACACTAAGATGCCCTAAGGGATCCCTTGTATTCTAAACATACTCTTTCTTACCTCCTTTGTAGAGAACTAATCCAATTTCCCCTTGGTAGTCTGGATCAGTCACCCCAGCTAACACCATAACTCTCTTCTTAGCCTGTTGACTCAGAGTTATGAGGGCCCGAAGTGGCCAGGTGGCAGTTTTAATTTCCAGTTCAGTGGAATCATTGTTATGTCTCCTGGTGGAAGCATTTCTCCCTCTGGAACTAAGACCTCCAGGCCAGCAGAGCATAAAGTCATAGGAACAAGAAGCAAAAATTTTGCTTGTGGGTCACTACAGGTAATGATAAGTGGTGTCATTCCTATGTCCACCTCTTGATTCCTGGACCTGTGCATCATAATTACGGGAGATACAGTACTGTATATTAGACACTGATTAAGAGCAGAAACAGCCTTCCAAAGAACCTTGCCCAGCCCTGCAAAGTACTGTCATCTACCTGCTACTGTAACTGTGTCTGCAAAAGGCCATTCCATACCACACAGCAATTAAAAAAGAACAAAATGGTACCGTTTGCAGCAACATGGATGCATCTAGAGGCACAAATATCTTCACAGTTTTTGCTAGTTCAGATGTCCATCCACATACCTCTTCCCCGTATTTCTTTGTCATCAGTTTCCCAATCATGTTCCTTCCAAATCCCTGACTATGTAGCCAATCCACTGGCCACGTTCCATGAATTGGTCTATAATTACATGTCTGGTTCTTTCTCTTTTCAAGCAAAGTGAAAAGCCAGGTGTACTACTTGGTGTTCTGTCCACCAGGAGGATTTTCCTTCACCATAGTTCTTTAGGGATGTCCCAGAAAGGGGCTGTAGTGCTGTAGCTGTCCACTTTCTGGTGGAGCCTTCATATCATGAAGAACTATCTAAACCAGGCCCAAGTCTTCTCTTCCTCTGTCAACTGATCAAGATATCTGCAAACTAAGTTATGACATAGGGCTAGAGGGCTGATATACCCCTTCACAGGCAGAACAGTGAAGGTGTATTACTGGCCTTTTCAGCCGAAAGCAAACTGCTTCTGATGGGCTTTATGGATAGGGATGCAGAAAAAGGCATTTGCCAGGTCAATAGCTGCATACCAGGTACCAGAAGATGTGTTAATTTGCTCAAGCAATGAAACCACATCTGGTACAGCAGCTGCAATTGGAGTCACCACTTGATTAAGCTTACAATAATCCACTGTCATTCTCCAAGATCTATCTGTCTTCTACACAGGCCAAATAGGAGAGTTGAGTAGGTATGTGGTAGGAATCACCACCTTTGCATCTTTCAAGTACTTGATGGTGGTACTAATTTCTGCAATTCCCCCAGAAATGAAGTATTGCATTTGATTTACTATTTTCCTAAGTAGAATGCCTCTAATGGCTTCCATTTGACCTTTCCCACCATAATATCCCACTCTCCATAGTAAGGGAACCATTGTGGGAATTCTGCCAGCTGCTAAGTATGTCAATTCCAATTATGCACCTTGGAACTAGGGAAATAACTGCAGGATGTATTTGGGGTCCCAGTGAACCCACTGTGAGTTGGACTTAAGCTAAAACTCCATTGGTAACCTGACCTCCATAAGCTCCTACTCTGAGTGTACGGCCATAGTGATGTTCCAGGTCTCCTGGAATCAATGTCAGTTTAGAACAAGTACTCCCTGAAAGATCTGATTTTTCCCTCCAATGCACAGTTACTCCTGTAAAAGGCCACAGATCCCCTTGGAGAAGGCTGGGACAAAAATTAACAGTATACATTTTCGGACAACTCGGTAGTGGCCACTGCGCAGACCAGACTTCGCTCGTTTTCGTGCGCCTCGCTCCGCTTTTCCTCCGCAACCATGTTTGACAAACCCGATATGACTGAGATCGAGAAATTCGATAAGTCGGAACTGAAGAAGACAGAGATGCAAGAGAAAAATCCACTGCCTTCCAAAGAAACGACTGAACAGGAGAAGCAAGCAGGCGAATCGTAATGAGGCGTGTGCCGCCAATATGCACTGTACATTCCACAAGCATTGCCTTCTTGTTTTACTTCTTTTAGCTGTTTAACTTTGTAAGATGCAAAGAAGTTGGATCAAGTTTAAATGACTGTGCTGCCCCTTTCACATCAAAGAACTACTGACAACGAAGGCCGCGCCTGCCTCTCCCATCTGTCTATCTGGCTGGCAAGGAAGGAAAGAACTTGCATGTTGGTGAAGGAAGAAGTGGGGTGGAAGAAGTAGGGGTGGGATGACAGTAAAATCTAGAGTAAAACCAAGCTGGTCCAAGGTGTCCTGCAGGCTGTAATGCAGTTTAATCAGAGTGCCATTTTTTTGTTGTTGTTCAAATGATTTTAATTATCAGAATGCACAATTTTTTAAATATGCAAATAAAAAGTTTAAAAAAACAAACAAAAAAAAAACCAAAAAAACCCCACCAGTATACATTTTCAGTAGTGTACCAGGGTTTTTCCCTGAGGAGACCCAGCCTCCCCTTCACTCAAGGGATTCTGGGTTTGTAAACTGGCTCAAGTCTGAGAATTGATTGAGGGACCATGATTCTCTGCTTTTATGATTTGGGTTAGACTTTTATTGATTTGACCTGGAGGTTTTCTGCTCACACAGATTAAATAAAAATTTAGTATGCTACCCCAGTATTACCCTAATACCAAAACCAGGAAAGGACATAATAAAAAAAGAAAATTCCATACCAATATCTTTGATGAACATAAATGCAAAAATCCTCAACAAAATATTAGCTAACTGAATTTGACAACCTATCAAAAAAATAATACACCATGGTCAAGTGGGTTTCATACCAGGGTTGGTTTAACATACGCAAGTCAATAAATGTGATACAGCACATAAACAGAAGTAAAAACAAAAATCTTATGATCATATCAATAGATGCAGAAAAACCATTTGACAAAATCCAGTATCCCTTTGTGACTAAAACCCTCAGCAAAATTGGCATAGAAGGGACATACCTTAAGGTAATAGAAACCATCTATGACAAACCGACAGCCAACATACTGAATGGGAAAAAGTTAAAAGCATTCTCCATGAGAACTGGAACAAGACAAGGATGGCCACTTTCACCACTTCTATTCAACATATTACTGGAAGCCCTAGCCAGATCAATAAGACAAGAGAAAGAAATAAAGGGCATCCAAATTGGTAATGAGGAAGTCAAACTGTCACTGTTTGCCGATGCTGATTGTATACCTTGAAAACCCTAAAGACTCATCCAAAAAGCTCCTAGATCTGATAATTAAATTCAGTAAAGTTTCAGGATACAAAATAAATGTACACAAATCAGAAGCACTGCTACACACCAACAGTGACCAAGCTGAGAATCAAATCAAGAACTCAACCCATTTTACAACAGCTACACACACACACGCACAAGTTGGAATATACCTAACCAAAGATGTTAAATATCTCTACAAGGAAAACTAGAAAACACTAGGCCAGGCGTGGTGGCTCACACCTGTAATCCCAGCACTTTGGGAGGCTGAGGTGGGTGGATCATGAGGTCAGGAGATCGAGACCATCCTGGCTAACACAGTGAAACCCCATCTCTACCAAAAATACAAAAAATTAGCCAGGCATGGTGGTGGGCGCCTGTAGTCCCAGCTACCGGGGAGGCTGAGTCAGGAGAATGGCATGAACCTGGGAGGCGGAGGTTGCAGTAAGCCGAGATCATGCCACTGCACTCCAGCCTGGGTGACAGAGCGAGACTCCATCTCAAAAAAAAAAAAAAAACAAGAAAGAAAGAAAACACTGCTGAAAGAAATCACAGGTCACACAAATGAGTGGAAACACATCCCATGGTTATGGATGGGTAGAATCAATATTGTGAAAATGACCTTACTGCCAAAGGCAATTTATAAATTCATTGGAATTCCCATCAAAATACCATCATCATTCTTCACAAAATCAGAAAAAAAAAATGTAAAATTCATATGGAACAAAAAAGAGCCCACATAACCAAAGCAAGACTAAACAAAAAGAATAAATCTGGAGGGATCACATTACCCAACTTCAAACTATACTATAAGGCTATAGTTACCAAAACAGCATGGTAGTGGTATAAAAAAAGGCACTTGGACCAATGGAACAGAATAGAGAACCCAGAAATAAAGCCAAATACTTAACAGCCAACTGATCTTTGACAAAGCAAACAAAAACATAAAGTGGGGAAAGGACATCTCCACATTCAACAAATGGTTCTGAGATAATTGGCAAGCCACATGTAGAAGAATAAAACTGGATTCTCATCTATCACCTTATGCAAAACTCAACTCAAGATGGATCAAAGACTTAAATCTAAGACCTGAAACCATAAAAATTCTAGAAAATAACATTGAAAAAAATCTTTCTAGACATTGGCTTAGGCAAATACTTCATGACCAAGAACCCCAAAGCAAACACAACAAAAACAAAGATAAATAGATAGGACTTAATTAAACGAAAAAAGGCTACTTCACAGCAAAAAAAATAATCAGCAAAGTAAACAGACATCCCACAGAGTGGGAGAAAATATTTGCAAACTATGCAACCATTAGACGAAGGATTAATGTCCGGAATCTACAAGGAACTCAAACAAATCAGCAAGAAGAAAAAACAAATAATTCCATTAAAAACTGGGCTAAGGACAGGAATAGACAATTCTCTAAAGCAGATATACAAATGGCCAACAAATATATGAAAAAATGCTCAATATCACTAATTATCAGATAAATTCAAATCAAAACCACAATTCAATACCACCTTAGTCCTGCAAGAATGGCCATAATTAAAAAATAAAAAGATGTTGATGTAGATATGGTAAAAAGGGAAAACTTTTACACTGCTGGTGGTAATATAAACTAGTACAGCCACTATGGAAAACAGTATGGCGATTACTTAAAGAACTAAAAGTAGAACTACCATTCGATCCAGCAATCCCACTTTTCCTTTGGGTAGAGGAAAATAAGTCATTATATATAAAAACAAACAAACAAAAAAACACTTGCACATGCATGTTTACAGCAGAACAATTCACAATTGCAAAAATATGGCGCCAGCCTAAATGCTCATCAACCAACGAGTGAATGAAGAAAATGTGGTATATATACCACGGAATACTACTCAGTCATAAAAAGGAATGAAATAATGGCATTCGCAGCAACCTGGATGGAGTTGGAGACGATTATTCTAAGTCAAGTAACTCAGGAATGGAAAACTGAAGATCATATGTTCTCACTTACAAGTGGGAGCTAAGCTATGGGGATGCAAAGGCATAAGAATGATATAATGGGCCAGGCGTGGTGGCTCACACCTGTAATCCCA
This sequence comes from Papio anubis, assembly GCF_008728515.1. Taxonomy (NCBI): domain Eukaryota; kingdom Metazoa; phylum Chordata; class Mammalia; order Primates; family Cercopithecidae; genus Papio; species Papio anubis. Next base: position 52,086,974 of record NC_044996.1, on the reverse strand, counting down.
CCACTTTGGGAGGGTGAGGCAAGTGGATGACTTGAGGTTAGGAGTTCAAGACCAGCCTGGCCAACATGGTGAAACCCCGTCTCTATTTTTAAAATATGAAAAATTAGCCAGGCATGGTGGCACAGGCCTGTAATCCCAGCTGCTTGGGAGGCTGAGGCAGGAGAATTGCTTGAACCCAGGAGATGGAGGTTGCAGTGAGCCAAGATTGTACCACTGCACTCCAGCCTGGGTGACAGAGCAAGACTCTGTCTCAAATAAATAAATAAATAAATAAATAAATAAATAAATAAATAAAACGATATAATGGACTCTGGAAACTTGGTGGGAAAAGTGAGAGGTAAGGGATTCAAGACTACACATTGGGGGCAGTGTACGCTGCTCAGGTGATGGGTGCACCAAAATCTCAGAAATCACACCTAAAGAACTTATCCATGTAACCAAGCACCACTTGTTCCCGAAAAACTATTGAAATAGTAATAATAATAAAAATAATTTTAAAAAAGAATGTAGTAGGCTTCCCATGTATTTCACTTCTAAGAACACCATGATTAATTGACCAATGCTGTAGTCTACACAAGTCAGAGTATTCTGATGGTTGCTCTGATTCTGCTGTTCACCATAACTATGCTCACCACACCTTTGGCAGTTGAGTGCTGCCACTTGGCCCATGCTACCCTGGGATCCAGTTACTCCCACGACATTTAATTTTACCAGTTGAGTTCCTACTGCAAGGTCTGGCCTACAGAGAAGAACAATCACAGAGCTTTTCAAGGATGTTGGGGCTCCACTTGGAAATCTATTTCTTAAAGTATTGGCAAAGGTTATGTCTTCTGAACTCTCCCAAAGTGGGTGAGTAGGTCTTAAATGGCAAATCTACCCTAATTACATTCCAATGTCCTTAAGCCTCTGAAGTTCTTCCTGTATGTTAAATCAAGAGATAACAGGCATCTCCAACTTACACACCATGAGTCATCTTTTGATCCATCTTTCAGCTAAACAACCAAACTGTCAAGAGTCCTAACTCCCTGAGTTGCAACATTAAATGAAGGCTCTCTTCTTAGTAGGTCAATATCAATAAATTCATTCTGATCCAACTTTATGTTCCTTCCATTACTATACCAAACCCTCAATATCTATTCCAACCCATGTTCCCCAGATTTCTTCTTGTATAAATTGGAAATTTTTCAAGTGGTTCTTTTGGAATGCAGTGCACCTCCTCATGGGTCACACTTTGTACCTCACCTTTAGGGGCCTGCTGGGGCTTCAGTCTAGTTATAAGTCTAGAAACAAAGAGGAGTGGTGGGGGATAGGTCCGGAGAAAAATCTGAATTGTCTTGCTTGACAACTGCCTTAGGGAATGCCATTACCATTTCCTCAGGCAGTGCAAAGTTAATCCCCTCAGACAGAGGTGGAAAGGCAGATGCTGCTGTGGGTGGGGAAGGCTGCTAACATTAAGGTTGGGATGCCACTGCTGCTAGGGGTGAAGAAACAACTTCCACTGGCATAAAAGACTCATCCAAATTTAGGAGCTCAATGTCCCCAGCTTCATCAGAGTCTTCCCACACGTCCACATCCAAACTTATAGGATCCCATTCTTTCCCAATCAATGCTCTCACTTTAACAGTAAATACTCTGCAAGACTGGGAGTTCAACTTTTACTGTAATTCAATTATATAATGAAACTTTGTGTTTGGTTTTTAGCAATTTTATCCCTGTGGCTACAGGACATAAGATTCTCCCTCAGGATACACCTAGAAACTCTTAGGTCACATATGCATTGCTTGAGCCTAGAATTTGAATCTCTGAGCTCATCCTTTTCTTTCATCACTTTATCCAGTGACATTAGGAGCAACCAACTGATATCATTATATTCCTTAGTTTTCCACAAATGTTTGAAAGTATCGTACATAGAGAGTCACTGAGTTCTTTACCCTCTTGTAAGTGGTTAATCAGGTGTATCCAATGCAGACATTTCCCTTATCTCTATAAACAGTTCACATCATGGGCTATCAGTGCTTTCTGTACTATTGGGAAATAGACATTTTAGCATTTTTAAGTCTAATCAGATTAAAAGCCAATTCCCAAAACCCCAAAACCAATTCAGGAGACTGATCCTTAAAATTCTCTTCCTCTAGAACCACTCTTGGTATGAAAATCTATATTAGTCAGAGTTCTCCAAAGAAACCAAACTAATAGAATGGATGGATAGATAGATCATAGATAGATAGCTAGGTAGATGATTGATTGATAGAGAGATAGAGAGAGAGAGAGAGAGAGAGAGAGAGAGAGAGAGAGAGAGTAGATAGATAAGAGGAGAGGAGATTTAATAGGGGAATTGGCTCATATTATTACAGAGGCTGAGAAGTCCCACAACATGCTGCCTGTAAGCTGGAAAACCAGGAAAGCTGGCAGTTTAGCTTAGTCCAAGTCTGAAGGTTTGAGGACCAGGGGAGCCAATGTAACTCTCAGACTGAGGCCAAAAGTCCGAGAACACAGAGAACCACTGGTACAAGTCCAAGAGTCCGAAGACTAGAGAATCTGGAGTTCTGATGTTCAAGGGCAAAAGAAGATGGGCATCCCAGCTCCGGAAGACAGAGCGAGCGAGCAAGTTCACATTTCCTCTGTTTGTTGTTGTTGTTCTATCTGAGTCCTCAGATGACTGGATGACACCTCTCCATAATGGATAAGGACAGATCTTCCTTATTCAGTCCACTGATTCAAGTGTCAATCTTTTCCTGAAACATCCTCACAGACAAATCCAGAAATAATGCTCTACCAGCTATCTGGGTATTCTTTAATCCAGTCAAGTTGACACCTAAAATTAACCATCACAATATGTCAACAGCACTTAATAAGCTGACTATCTATTCGATTTCTAGTTACCCGGTGATCAATTAGCCATTGCCACAGATTCTTGTGGGTCAAAACATTCAGATTACCATTCTGTTTCTGCGTACTACTGTGATAATGGTCCCTATCTTGTCCACCTGACCTTTACCACTTTGGGATCCCATTGTTTCTATTTGAGGTCAGGGGACCGAATTGTATTACAGTATCCCTCACCATTATTTCTGGCCTTTAGAATATAGCCACCATTGAGCTTATCAAGGATGCAGGTGCTCCACTTACCAATGCATATTTTTATTAATGTTTTTTTTATTTTGAAGCAATTACAAGTATACAGAAAACTTATGGAAAAGTGGTAAATACAAATGACACTTTTTTCTGGAACCTTTTTAGAATAAATTGCCAACCTGCTGCTCATTCACCTCCAAATACTTAAGTGTGTATTTCCTCAGATATTTAAGTGTGTATTTCTGACAAACAAGGACTTTCTCCCATATAATCACAAGTCAATCATCAGTATCAGCAAATTAACACTGCTACATTATTGCCATCTAATCCTCAGACCCCATTCAAGTTGTGACAATTGCCCATCAGAGTAAAAGGATTCAAGACAGAATCATAGGTTGCATTAAGTTGTAACGTACCTTTAGTCCCCTTTAGTCTGGAATGTTTCCTCAGTCTTTCCTTAACTTTTATAATCTTGAAACTTGTGAAGATTACAGTTATTTTGGAGACTGACCCTGAATTTGGATTATTCTAATATTTCTTCATGATTAGATTCATGTTATATATCTCTGGTGGCTTTAATATTTGTCAACAAGTTAGGCTGAACTGCATTTTCCAGAATTCCCTTTTCTCTATGCTTCTTGTTAGGGTGGGCCACAAAAGATTCCTGTGAGACATTTGGAGGATGGAAGTGAAGCAATAGCCGTTTTGCAGCTCACACATTTGCTGCTTATCTGCTGGCTCACCTTCTTTGTGTGGAGCACATCTGGGCCTACAAATGCTCCACCTTCTCTTAGGTCCTCCTTCAACTCCTTCCACTCCTGAGCCAGGTATGTGTTTAACTCCCAGGTGAAAGGCCTGGCTTCTGCAGGATCTCCACACCACTAAGATCAGAGGCAACAATAACTGCCAGCTTGGGCTTGAGTGTTGCAGCTTGTCTTTGTTCTCCCCACTTTACGTTTATCTTCCCCTTCCAATTGCCTGACCTGTGAACTTCAAGCTCCATCATCAGACATGAGAACAACAGGTTTGCATAGACTGCTTAATCATTTCCCACAATAGTAGATGATCAAATCTCTGTAACAAATTCCTTGAGACTTTGCTTCTCTCATGGAACCCTGACTAATAGAGCATGTGTTTTAGGCTGTTCTTGTGTTGCTATAAAGAAATACCTAGGGCTTTGTAATTTGGAAGAGAGGTTTAATTGGCTCACAGTTCTGTGGACAGTACATATAGCATGGTGCCAGCATCTGCCTCTGGTGAGGGCCTCAGGAAGCTTACAATCATGGTGGAAGGCAAAGGGGGAGCAGGCGTCCCACATGGTGAGAGTGGGAGCAAGAGAGAGAGGTAGGTGGTGCCTCATACTTTTAAACAACCAGATCTCATGTGAACTCAGAGCAAGAACTCATTCATTACCAAGAAGATGGTGCTAAACCATTTATAAGGGATCTGCCCCCATGATCCAAACACCTCTCACCAGGCCCCACTTAAAACACTGGGGATTACATTTTAACATGAGATTTGGAGAAGATAAATATCCAAACCATATCAGCATCTTTGACAGAAACATCATAGAAGCAATGCTACATCCTTCTTTATCATATCCTATCAGGTGGTGAATAATTTCTATTTGTCTCATTATTAATGGTGTCCGCTTTTATCACTTGATTAAGGTGATATCTGCCAAGCTTCTCCACTGTAAGGTTACTCTTTTTATCTTTTGTAATTGATAAGTATTTTGTAAGCAAATACCTAGAAACTTTAAATAATCATTTCTCATCAAAATTTGTTTATTTGCTTATATGTACACCTTATGTTCCTAGTTTGCTGACAGCTTTTATCATAGAAAGATGTTGAATTTAATGAAATGTTTGTTCTACATTGCTTAATATAATCATGTGATTTTTCACTTTTAGTTTGTGATGTGGTAGATTATACTGAGTAATTAAATATTGAACCAGTATTGAATTCCTGGGACAAATCCCATGTGATCATAATGTATTATAATTTTTACATATTGATGGGTGGAATTTGCCAATATTTTGTTTAGGATTTTCATGTCTATGTTCATGGAGGATATCGATCTACAGTTTTCTCTTTTGTACTGTCTTTACCTAGTCTTGATATCAGGGTAGTGCTGGCCTTATAAAAAGAGTTGGGATTTGTTCTTTTCACTTCTATTTTCCAGAAGAGATTGTGTAGAATTGGTGTTATTGCTTCTTTAAATGTTTAGTAGAATTAGGTGTGCTATGGTTTGGATGTAGTGTGTCCCTACCAAAACTCATGTTAAAATTTAATTGCCAATGTTGGGAGGTGGAACCTTTAAGAGATGATTAGGTCAATAAGATGGATTAATTTCTTTCTCATGAGACTGAGTTAGTTCTCCTGAGACTGGATTAGTTTTCATGGGACTGGGTTAGCTCTCACAAGAGCAGGTTGTTATAAAGTAAGGTTGTACCTAATATTTTGTCCCTTTTGCATGCCTTCTTCCCCTTCCACTTCATGTGGATCGAGTCCAGGAAAGCTATGGGGGCAGGGCTGCCTGACACTAGAGGCCCAAACCTCTAGCGTGTCCAGGAGGTGGCATGTGGAGTGAAAGATTATTTTGGAGCTTTAAAGTTTACAGTCTGCTCTGCTGAGTTTCAGACTTGCTTTGGGCCAGTTACTTCTTTCTTTCTGCCTTTCTCTTTCTTTGGGAATGGGAATGTTTTCCCCATGCCTGTCCCACCATTATATCTTGGAAGTAGATAAGTTGTTTTTTATTTTACAGGCTCACAGCTGGAATTTGCCTTGAGTCTCAGATGAGGTTTTAAATTTTTGAGTTGGTACTGGAATGAGTTAACACTTTGGGACTATTGGAATGGAATGATTGTGTTTTGTATTTGAGAAGGACATGAGTTTTGGGGGTCCAAAGGCAGAATGCTATGGTTTGGATGTGGTTTGTTCCTGCCAAAACTCAAGTTGAAATTTAATTGTCAATGTAAACAGTGTTGGGAGATGAAGCCATTAGAGGTGACTAGGTTAATAAGATGGATTAATATCTATCTCACAAGACTTAGTTAGTTCTTCTGAGACTGGATTAGTTCTTGAGGGACTAGTTCTCACAAGAGTGGGTTGTTATAAAGTGAAGTCATGCCTTAGATGTTATCCCTTTGGCATACCCACTTCCCCTTCCACTTCTTTGACAATTTATAACCCAGTATGAGGCCCTCACAAGAAGCTAACCAGATGTGGTTGCCAGATCCTACACTTCCCAGCCTCCAGAACCATGAGCCAAAATAAACCTCTTTTCTTTATAGATTACTCAGTCTCAGGTATTTTGTTATAGCAACAGAAAATGAATTAACACCAGTGAAACCATTTGAGCCTGGAGATTTCTTTTCTTGGAATGTTTTCAACTGATAATTCAATTTACTTGACAGCTATAAGACAAATCAGGTTATTTATTTCATTTTGGATGATTTGTGGTAGTATGCAGTTTTTGAGGAATTAGTCAATTTGTTTTAAGTTGTAAAATGTATGTGTGTATTATTTTTCAGAGTATTTCATTATTATCCTTTTAATATTTGAAGGTCTATAGTGATATCTACTCTTTCTTTCTTAATATTAGTAATTTGTGTCCTCTTTGTTTCTTTGTCAGTCATGACAGAGGTTTATTAAATGTATTGATCACTTCAAAGAACTAGAATGTGGTTTCTTTGGTGTGTACATTGTTTCCTATATTTAATTTCATTTGTTTCTGTTCTTATCTTTATTATTTTCTTCATTTTGTTTGCTTTAGGTTTGTTTTACATTTGTTTTTCTAGTTTCTTAAGGTAGAAGCTTAGATTATTGCTTTGAGATCTTTCCTCTTTAATAATATAAACATTTAATGCTATAAATATCACTTTCAGCACTGCTTTAACTGCATACCACATATTTTGATATGTTGTACTTTCACTTTTATTCAGTTCACAATATTTTATAATTACTCTTGAGAATTCTTCTTTGATCCATAGATTATTTAGAAATGTGTTAATTTTCAAGTGGTAGGATGTTTCCTTGTTATCATTCTGCTTTTGACATCTAGTTTGATTTCATTATGGTCAGAGAACACACTGTGAATGATGTCTTATTAATATGTACATATTTATGGGGTACATGTGATATTTTGATACATGCATACAATGTACAATGAGCAAATCAGGGTAATTAGAATATCTATCATCTTAAACATTTATCATTTCTTTGTAATGGGAACATTTCAAATCTTCTCCTCTAGCTCTTTTGAAATACACAATAATTTGTTGTTACCTGTAGTCACTCTACTTTGCTATCAAACACAACTTATTCATTCTAACTGTATTTCTGTACCCATTAAACAACTACTGTTCATCTGCCCCCACCCTTCCTAGCCTCTGATTACCATCATTCTACTCTCTACCTCCATGAAATGAAATTTTTTAGTTTCCACATATGAGTGAGAAAATGAGTCATTTGTCTTTGTGTGCCTGGCTTATTTCACTTAACATAATGACCTCCAGTTCTATCCATGTTGCTGCAAATCGCAGAATTTCATTCTCTCTTATAGTTGAATAGTATTTAGTATTCCATTGTATATATATATCACATTTTCTGTATCCACTCATCCATAGATGGACACTTAAATTGATGTTATATCTTGGCTATTGTGAATAGTGCTGTAATAAACAAGGACATGCAGATTGCTTTTTGATTTACTGATTTCCTTTCTTTTGGCTACATACTCAGTAGTGGGATTGCTGGATCATATGGTAGATTTATTTTTAGTTTTTTGAGGAAACTTTACACTGTTTTCTATAGTGGCTGTACTTCCACCAGCAGTGTAATAGCAGTACCATTTGTCTGCATTCTTGCCAAAATCTGTTATTTTTTGTCTTTTTCATAGCCATTTTAACTAGGATGAGATGATATTTCACTGTGGCTTTATTTGCATTTCTCTGATGATTAGTGATGCTGAGCATTATTTCATAAGCCTGCTGGCCATTCATATGTTTTCTTTTGAGAAATGTCGGTTTAGATCCTGTGCCCATTTTTAATCAAATTATTTGTGAAGGATTTTTTGCTATTGATTTGAGTTTCTTACATATATTCTGGTAATTAAACCCTTGTTGGATGGATACTTTGCAAGTATTTTCTCACATTCTGTAAGTGTCTATTCGTTCTGTTTATTGTTTCATTTGCTGTACAGAAGTGTTTTAGCTTCATGTAATCCCATTTGTCTATTTTTACTTTTGTTGTCTGTGTTGTTGAGGTCTTACCTAAAAATCATTGCTCAGACCAATGTCCTGAAGCATTTTTCCTGTTGTCTTCTAGCAGTTCCAAAATTTCAGGTCTTACATTTAAGTCTTTAGTCCACTTTGATTTGATTGCTGCATATGGTGAGAGATAGGGTTATAGTCTTATTCATCTGCATATGAATATCCAGTGTTCATAGAACCATTTACTAAAGAGACCATCCCTTCCCCAAGGTTTGTTTTTGTGCCTTCTTTGAAAATTCATTGGCTGTAAATATGTGGATTCATTTCTGGGTTCTCTATTTAGTTCTATTGGTCTATGTATCTGTTTTTATGCCCATACCATCCTGTCTTTGTTACTATAGGGTTGTAATATATTTTAAAGTCAGGTGGTGTGATGCCTCTGCTTTGTTCTTTTCGCTCAGTATTGTTTTGGCTATTTAAGGTCTTCTGTGGTTTGATATGAATTTCAGAATCCCTTTTTCTATTTCTGTGAAGAAAGTCATTGGTATTTTGATAGGGATTTCATTGAATCTGTAGATCACCTTTGGTAGTAAAGTCATTTTTAAGATATTAATATCAATATTAACATAGCAATTTTAACTTCCTTGATTTAATTTATTCCTAGGTATTTTATATTTTTGTAGCTATTGTAAGTGGAATTGCTTTTTTATTTCTTTTTCTGCTGGTTTGTAGTTAGATGATATGGTTTGGCTGTGTTCCCACCCAAATCTCATCTTGAATTGTAACTCCCACAATTCCCACATGTCATGGGAGGAACCTGATGGGAGGTGATTAAATTATGGGGGTGGGTCTTTCCTGTGCTGTTCTCATGATAGTGAATGAGTCTCACAAGAGCTGATGGTTGTAAAAACGGGAGTTTCTCTGCACAAGCTCTTTTTGCCTGCCACCATCCATGTAAGATGTGACTTGCTCCTCCTTGCCTTCCACTATGATTGCAAGGCCTCCCCAGCCATGTGGAACTGTAAATCCATTAAACCTTTTTTGCCCCAGTCCCGGGTATGTCTTTATTAGCAGTGTCAAAAAGGGGCTAATAAAGTAAATTGGTACCAGTAGAGTGGGGCGTTGCTGAAAAGATACCTGAAAATGTGGGAGCGACTTTGGAACTGGGTAACAGGCAGAGGTTGGAACAGTTTGGAGGGCTCAGAAGAAGACAGAAAAATGTGGAAAAGTTTGGAACATCCTAGAGACCTGTTGAATGGCTTTGACAAAAATGCTGATAGTGATATGAACAATAAGGTCCAGGTTGAGGTGGTCTCAGATGGAAATGAGAAACTTGTTGAGAACTGGAACAAAGGTGACTCTTGTTATGCTTTAGCAAAGAGACTGATGGCATTTTGCCTCTACCCTAGAGATTTGTGAAACTTTGAACCTGAGAGAGATGATTTAGGGTATCTGGTGGAAGAAATTTCTAAGCAACAAAGCACTCAAGAGGTGACTTGGGTGCTGTTAAAGGCATTCAATTTTATAAGGGAAGCAGACCATACAAGTTTGGAAAATTTGCAGCCTGATGATATGATAGAAAAGAAAATCCCATTTTCTGAGGAGAAATTCAAACTGACTTAAGAAATTTGCATAAGTAATGAGGAGCCAAATGTTAATCCCCAAGACAATGGGAAAAATGTCTCCAGGGCATGTCAGAGGTCTTCATGGCTGCCCCTCCCATCACACATCTAGAGGCCTAGGAGGGAAAAAATGGTTTCCTGGGCTGGGCCCAGGGTCCCTGTGGTGTGTGCAGTCTACGGACTTGGTGCCCTGCATCCCAGCAACTCCAGCCATGACTAAAAGGTGGCAAGGTACAGCTCAGACCATGACTTCAGAGGGTGCAAGCTCCAAGCCTTGGCAGCTTCCATGTGGTGCTGAGCCTGTGGGTATATAGAAGTCAATAATTGAGGTTTGGGAACCTCCACCTAGATTTCAGAGGATGTATGGAAATCCCTGGATGTCCAGGCAGAAGTTTGCTCCAGGGGCAAGGCTCTCATGGAGAACCTCTGCTAGGGAAGTGTGGAAGGGAAATATGGGGTCAGAGCCCACACACAGAGTCCCTACTGGGGTACTGCTTAGTGGAGCTGTGAGAAGAGGGCCACCATCCTCCAGAACCCAGAATCATAGATCCACCAAAAGCTTGCATCATGTGCCTGGAAAAGCTACAGACACTTGACACCAGCCCATGAAAACAGCCAGGAGGGAGGATGTACCTTGCAAAGCCACAGGGGTGCAGCTGCCCAAGACTATGGGAACCTACCTCTTACATCAGTGTGACCCAAATGCAAGATATGGAGTCAAAGGAGATCATTTTGGAGCTTTACGATTTGACTGCCCTACTGGATTTTGGACTTGCATGGGGCCTGTAGCCCCTTTGTTTGTGCTGATTTCTCCCATTTGGAATGACTGTATTTATCTGATGCCTGTATCCCCGTTGTATCTAGGAAGTAACTAACTTGCTTTTGATTTTACAGGCTCATAAGTGGAAGGGACTTGCCTTGCCTCAGATGAGACTTTGGAATGTGGACGTTTGAGTTAATGCTGAAATGAGTTAAGACTTTGGGGGACTGCTGGGAAGGCATGGTTGGTTTTGAAATATGAGGACATATGATTTGGGAGGGGCCGGGGTGGAATTATATGGTTTGGCTGTGTCCTTTCCCAAATCTCATCTTGAATTGTAACTCACAGAATTCCCATGTGTTGGGTTCTGATGGGAGGTGATTTAATTATTGGGGGAGGTCTTTCCTGTGTTGTTCTCATGGTGGAATGAGTCTCATGAGAGCTGATAATTTTAAAAATGGGAGTTTCCCTGCACAAACTCTCTCTTTTTGCCTGCTGGCATCCATGTAAGACGTGACTTGCTCCTCCTTGCTTTCCACCATAATTGTGAGGCTTCCCCAGCCATGTGGAACTGTAAGTCCATTAAACCTTTTTTTATTCCCAGTCTCTGGTATATCTTTATCAGCATTGTGAAAATGGACTAATACATTGGGTTATAGAAATGCTACTGATTTTTTAAAGTTAATTTTGTATTTTTCAACTTTAATGAATCTGTTTATCAGATTTAAGAGTTTTTGGTGGAGCTATTAGGGTTCTCTGTACATAAGATCATGTTATCTTCAAACAAAGACAATTTGACTTCTTCTTTTCCAATTTGGATGCCCTTTATCCATTTGCGTTACCTAATTTCTCTAGCTAGGAATTCCAGTATTATGTTGAATAAGAGTGGTGAGAATGAGCACTCTTATCTTGTTCCAGTTCTTAGAGGAAAAAGCTTTTCCTCATTCAATATAATGTTAGCTGTGAGTTTGTCATATATGGCTCTTAATGTGTTGAGGTATGCTCTTTCTATACCTAGTTTGTGAGGATTTTTATCATAAAGGGATGTTGAATTTTATCAAATGCTTTTTCTGCATCTGTTGAGATGATGATACGGTTTTTGTCCTTCATTCTGTTGAGGTGATATATCTCACTTATTGATTTGCTAATGTCACACCATCCTTGCATTCCTGGGATAAATCCCCATTTGATAATGGTAAATGATCTTTTTAATGTACTGCTAGATTCAATTTGCTAGTGTTTTGTTGAGTATCTTTGCATCTATGTTCATTTGAGATATTAGCCCATTGTTGTCTTTTTGTTGTTGTTGTATCTTATTTATGTGTTTGATTTTATTTTGTTTTTTGAGACAGGGTCTCACTCTGTCACCCAGGCTGGAGTGCGGTGATGTGATTATGGCTCACTGCAGCCTTGACCACCTGGGCTCAAGTTACCCTCCTGCAGCTTCCCAAAGTGCTCAGATTACAAGCATGAGCCATGGCACCTGGCCTGTTGTATCTTTATCTGGTTTTGGTATCAGGGTAATACTGGCCTCATACAATGAGTTAGGGATAATTCCCTCCTCTTCAATTTTTGGACAACTTTGAGAAGAATTACTATTAGTTTTTGTTGAATGTTTGGTACATTCAGCAGTGAAGCCATCAGGTCTTGGGCTTTTTGATGGGAGACTTTTTATTAACAATTCAAACTTGTTACTCATAATTAACCTGGTCAAACAATCTATTTCTTCTTGGTTCAATCCTGGGAGGTTTTATGTGTCCAGAATTTTATCCATTTTTGTTAGGTTTTCAATTTGTTGGCTCATTGTTGTTCATAATAATCTCTAATGATCCTTTATATTTCTGTGGTATTAGTTGTAATGCCTCCTTTTATATTTCTGGTTTCATTTATTTGGTCTCTTCTCTCTTTTTTGGTTAGTTTAGCTAATGGTTTGTTAATTTTATCTTTTCAAAAAATCACCTTTTTATTTCTTTGATCTTTTGTATTGTGTAGTGTCAATTTCATTTGTTTCTGTTCTAATCTTTATTATTTCTTTCCATCTACTAGTTTTAGATTTATTTTGTTTTTGCTTTTCTAGATCCTTGAGATTCATTATTGAGTTGTTTTCTTGAAATCTTTCTACTTTTTTGACGTAGGCATTTATTGCTATAAACTTCCCTTTTAATGCTGCTTTTTCTATATCACACAGGTTTTGGTTTGTTGTGTTTCTATTGTCATTTGTTTCAAGACATTTTCTTTTTGAGATAGAGCCTTACTCTATCACCCAGGCTGGAGTGCAGTGGCATGATCCTGGCTCACTGCTACCTCCACCTCCCAGGTTCAAACAATTTTCATGCCTCAGCCTCCGAAGTAGCTAGGACTACAGGTGTGGGCCACCATGCCTAGCTAATTTTTGTATTTGTAGTAGAGACGGGGTTTCACCATGTGGGCCAGGCTGGTCTCAAATTCCTAGCCTCAAGTGATCCACAAAGTGCTGGGATTATAGGTGTGAGCCACCATGCCTAACCTCAACACAGTTTTAAAAATTTTCTTCTTAATTCCTTAAATGACCCATTGGTCATTCAGAAGCATTTTTAGATTTTGTTTTCTATATATTTATACAATTTCAAAAGTTCCTCTTGTTATTGATTTCTAGTTTTATTCAAGTGTGGTCAAAAAAGATACTTGATATAATTTGAATTATTTTAAATTTGTTGAGGCTTATTTTGTGGCCTAACATATAATCTACCCTGGAAAATGCTCCATGTGCTAATGAAAAGAATGTGTCTTCTGCAGCAGTTGGATGAAATGTTCTGTAAATGTCTACTAGGTCTGTTTGGTCTAGAGTGTAGTTTAGCTCTGATGTTTCTTTGTTGATTTTCTGTCTAAGTGATCTGTCCAATGATTACAGAAGAATGTTGACATCCTCAACTATTATTGTATTGGGGTCTATCTATCCCTTTAGGTCTAATAATATTTGTTTTACATATCTGGGTGCTCTAATATTGAGTGCATATATATTTAGAATTGTTATATCTTCTTGCTGAATTGATATCTTTATCATTATATGATGATCTTCCTTGTCTCTTTTTACAGTTTTTGACTTAAAATCTCTTTCAAGTTATATAAATATGGCTAGTCCTGATCATTTCTGGTTTCCATTTGTATAGAGTATCTTTTTCCATCTCTTAACTTTCAGTCTTTATGTGTCTTTACAGATGAAGTGAGTTTTTGTAGGCAGACTATAGTTGGGTCATGTTTTCTTATCCATTCAGCCAGTCTATATCTTTTAAGTGCAGAATTTAATCTGTTTACATTCAAGGTTATTATTGATAGGTAAGGGTTTACTGCTGTTATTTTTTAATTTTTTGTTTGTTTTGTTTATACTTTGTTTCTTTCTTCCTCTTTTTTTTTATCATTGTGGTTTGGTAATTTTCTGTAGTGATGAGGTTTGATTCTTTTCTTTTTCTCTATTTTGTATATGCTCTACAAGTGAGTTTTATATTTTTGTGTATTTTCTTTTCTTTTTCTTTGAGACAGTCTCACTCCATCACCCAGGCTGGAGTGCAGTGGTGCAATCTTGGCTCACTGCAAGCTCCACCTTCTGGGTTCATGCCATTCTCCTGCCTCAGCCTCCTGAGTAGCTAGGACTACAGATGCCCACCACCATGCCTGGCTAATTTTTTTTGTATTTTTAGTACAGACAGGGTTTCACCATGTTAGCCAGGATGGTCTCGATCTTCTGACCTCATGATCCACCTGCCTCGGCCTACCAAAATGCTGGGATTACAGGTGTGAGCCACCAGGCCTGGCCATTTTTGTATATTTTCATTATAATGATTATCATCTTTTCACTTTTAGATGCAGGACATCTTTAAGCATTTCTCGTGAGGCCAATCTAGTGGTCACAAATTCCCTCAGTTTTTGATTATCTGGGAAAGACTTGATTTCTCCCTTGTTTCTGAAGGAAAAGTTCGCTGGGTATAGTATTCTTGGCTAGCAATTTTTTTTTTCAGTACTTTGAATATATTAATCCATTCTATCCTGGCCTGTAAAATTTCTGATGACAAATCTGCTCTTAGTCTAATAGAGATTCCCCTATGTGTGACTTGATGCTTTTCTCTGAATGTTTTTAGAATTCTCTCTTTGACTTCTGACAATTTTATTGTAATGGGCCTTGAGGAGGACCTTTTTGAATCAATTTGGGAACAATGAAGCTTCCTGGACCTGGATGTCTATATATCATCTCTAGGCTTAAGAAGTTTTTAGCTCTTATTTTACTAAATAGGTTTTTTATGCCCTTTTCCATCCCTTTTCCTTCTGGAATTCCCATAATATGAAAATTTGTGTGCTTACTTGTGTCCCATAAGTCTTTTAGACTTTCTTCACTCTTTTTATTCTTAGTTCTTTTTTTTTTCAACTGGGTGGTTTCAAATGACCTATCTTCAAATTAAGAGATTCTCTCTTCTGCTTGATCAAGTCTGCAATCAAAACTGTCTATTGTGTTTTTTTAATTTCATTCACTGAATTATTTAGCTGTAAAATTTGTTTCATTCTTTTTATGATAGTTATTTCTTTGTTGAATTTTTCATTCATATACTGAATTGTTTTCCTGATTTTGTTGAATTGTCTGTCTTTTCTTTTATTTTGTTCCATTTTTAAAATATCATTATTTTGAATTTCTTTTCTGGCAATTTATTGATTTCTTTTTTATTGGGATCTGTTATTAGAGAGTTATGTTCTTTTTGTGATGTCATATTTCCTTGCTTTTTTATGTTTTGTGTGTCCCTGTATTGATGTCTAGGCATCTGATGAAACTATAACCTCTTCCAAACTTTCTAGAGTGGATTTCATGAAGAAAGACTTTCATCTGCAGTTAGGACTTAGTGTGCCAGTTGGGAAGGGTGTGGTGACTCTGTTTCCAGGTAGGTGTAATGCTGTTGTCTCTGTGCAGCCTCTTTGGCTGTAGTAACTGTGGGTGTCTTAGTGGCCTAGGCTGCAGAAGCTTGTGGTAGTGACTGCATATGTTGTTAATGTCCTCAGCTTTGGGTGGAGTGGGGGGGGGGGGTCCTTCTATTCTCATTTTCCCCACAGTGAGGAGATTTAGCTGAGAGGATTCCTCTTGGTATCAGGTCTGACGTGGCCTACAAGCAGCTGCTGTGGCACTAGGTTCCAGGTACAGGTGCTTGGAGTGGCTGTAAGGCCAGAGTCATAGGCTCAGAGTCTCATGAACCTGTTGTGATATATGGGTCTTGGGGTGCAGGTTTGCTCTCTGCGGCAGGGTTGGACATAGGTTGCCTGCAACACCAGGATTTGTGACTCTGAGCTACCTTCTGGCAGCTTGGGTTCCAAAGGATTATGTTATAGCTGTGATTTTACCACTGGGGGGTAGGGCACATCCCTAGCCCAACTCTGGGAAAGAAAGAGACTCTGGAGGCTTTAGCCCAGGGCACCAGGTAGGCCTGTAACTTAGGATCCTGAGCCAGTGGGGCTCAGTGGCAACTCAAGTCTCTGAGGATGAAGCACCATATAGGGTTAACCTTACAGTCTGGGATAGTGGGGCCTGGCAGTATCCCAGACTCTGTGAGGCCAGGTACAGCAGCAGCAAGCACCACAGAATGGTCAAGCATGGCTGTTGTTTGGGCCCTGGAGAGCAGGAAGTAGCACAATGATTCCACTCCCCAGGCAGAGGGGTGGAGGGGTGTCTCAACAGCTCAGACTCTAGGGACCTAGTCCAATTTGCAGAAAAGCAGGGTAAGCAGGTTGTTTGGCCTGTAGAGTGAGGCGTTTCAGCTCAGCCACTACTCTGTTTCCCTGGAATGTAGGGAACTGTATCAGCTCAGCATTGGGATATGCAAGTGCTCAATTCGGCAAAGGCACAGATTTCCTAAGAGTGACATGCTGCTTCAACCTGATCAGGCCTGGGGTTTCTGACTGTTCTAGGTGGCCCAGGCACTGTTTCCCTGGGATACAGGGCTCTGTTGAAGCACTGTCTCCTCAGGATGCCGTGCGCGGTTTTAGTTCAGGCTCCTAGGGGCTGGGCACAGCCACAGCTGAGAGAGGAAGATGGAGCTATTCTGCCAAAGCACTGCTTCCCCAGGAGGGAGTGTCCAGCTTCAGCTCTGGCTGTAGAGGGTGAAGGGGAGGGACAGTGGAACAGTTTCATAGCGGACTGGCTCCACAGAGAAGGATGTAACAATTGCTCACAGCATGGCTTGGGGCTGTTGAGCAACCAGGTAGAACAGGTTTAATGGTGATTTAGCCTCAGGGACGAAGGGGTACCATGACCACTTGTCCCCAGAGTAAGAATGCTCCAGGATTAGTTTCAGCTCCAAGATGGCATAGCCCAGTATTTGTGCGGGCCACAGGGAGTGGGGCACAGTGTCAGCTCCTTCTCTGAGGGAATCGCAGTTGTGTGGCCTCCAGGGAACTCCTTCAGCAGGGCTTAGTGCCTGTAAGGACAGCAGAGGACCCCAGTGGTGAGGACATAGGTGTCCAAGATCTTAGTGTGGGCTGCTGGGATCCTCTTGCCTACCTTTTCACCACAGAGAGAAATTGCTCCTGCTTCCCAGCTGATCGTGGCTGGGGGATGGAGTGGTGGAGTCCTCATGTTTCCTTCCATTTGCTATGTGGCTATCCTAAGTTTCTGTGCTCAGCAGCGTTTTTGTTACCCCTTTGATGTACTCCAGTGTTCTCCTTTAGTTGTTTTCATTAAAATGTAGTTTTTCATTTGTTTTGGTTGTCTTTGTGGAAGGGACAAGTGCTAGTGGTTTCTAGTTGGCCCGTCTTGCTGATGTCTGTGCTATTTATAATTTAAGTTCTTTTCAATTTGCTGAGGTTCATTTTATGAACCAAGGTATAGTCTAACGTGATAAATTTTCTATATGCACCTGAAAAGATGTGTATTATTCTATTGTGGATGGCATGTTCAAATAATATAAATTAGATTGTGTTAGTTGATGATAATGTTTAATTTTTCTATTTCCTTGATGATATTGTTTAACAGTCCTATCAATTGCTGTGCAAGGGTTGTTGAAATCCACAACTATAATTACTAATTTGTCTATGTCTCCTTTTAATTTTAGCTGCATTTGCTCCATGTATATTACAGCTCTGTTGTTTGGTGCACACACATTTAGAATTTCTATGACTTCTTGGTGAATTGGACTTTTTATCATTATGTAATAGCGTTCTCTGTCTCTGGTAATTTTCTTTGCTTTGAAATCTATATTATCTGCTACAACTATAGCCCCTTCTACTTTCTTTTGATTGTTCTAATTGCATATATTTTTCATTATTTTAGGTCATGTTTTTCTCCTTTCTCTGCCATCTTGTCTTTAATTGATGTCTTTAAACTATTTACATTTGAAGTAATTATTGAATGTTAGTGGTTATACGTCATTTTGTTATTAATTTTCTGGTTTTTTGTTTGTGTGTTTCTCTGTTCCCTTTTCTCCCCTCCCTGTTGGTTATTTTATCTTTGTTGAGAATTCCATCTTAAATTATGCATAGTGTTTTTTAAGTATGCCTGTGTATAGATTTTTTTTTCTTTGAGACCAGGTCTTGCTCTGTCACCCAGGCTGGAGTGCAGTGGTGTGTTCACAGCTCACTGCAGCCTCCACCTCTCAGGCTCAGTTGATCCTCCTGCCTCAGTCTCCTGAATAGCTAGGACTATAGGAATGTGCCACTATACCCAGCTATTAACAATTTTTCTATATTTTTTAGAGATGAGGTCTTACTATGTTGCTTAGGCTGGTCTTGAACTCCTGAGCTCAAGTAATACTTTCACCTTGGCCTCCCAAAGTGCTAGGATTACAGGCATGAGCCACCATGCCTGGCCTCTGTATAGATTTTGAAGTGGTTGCTCTAGGTATTGCAATAAATATGTGTTATTTATCACAGACTGCTTGTACTGACCTTTTAACTCTTCAAGTGAAGTATAGAAAATTTGCTTCCATTTAGGTCCTTTTACCCTCCCCACATTTTAAACACAATTGTCTTGAGTATTTTGTATACATACATTAAGCATAACATCAGATGAGGTCATAATTTTGCTTCAATCATGTTTATTCCTGTCTATTATATTTATTCCACCCATTCATCCACTCCCATTCCTTCTTCCCTTTCCATTTCTTCTTCTTTCTTCTTCCTTCCTTCCTTCTCCTTCTTCTTCCTCCTCCCTCCTTCTCCCTCCTCCCTTCTCCTCCTCCTTCTCCTCCTCCTCCCTCCTCCTCCTTCTCCTTCTCCCTTTTCTTCCTCCTTCTCCTTCTCCTTCCTTCTTCCTCCCTTCTTCTTCCTCCTCCTCCTCCTTCTCCCTCCCTTCTCCCTCCTCCTTCTCCTCCTCCTCCTCCTCCTCCTCCTCCTCCTCCTCCTCCTCCTTCTCCTCCTCCTCCTCCTCCTCCTCCTCCTCCTCCTTCTCCTTCTTCTTCTTCTTTTCTTCTTCTTCTTCTTCTTCTTCCTCACTCATCCTCTCTTCTTTATTATTTATTTCATATTTCCTCTTCATATTTTATTGTTTCTTTTTAGGGCGAGGATCTCGCTCTGTCACTCGGCCCTGAGTGCGGTGACATGATCACGGCTAACTGCGGCCTCAACTTCCCAAGCTCACTTGATCCTTCCACCTCCACCTCCTGGGTAGCTGAGACTACAGGCACACACCACCATGCCTGGCTAATTTTTTGTATTATTATTTTTTTTTTTTGTAAAGATGAGGTTTCCCCATGTTGTCCAGGATGATCTTGAATTCTCATGCTCAAGCGATCCTCCCACCTTAGTCTCCCAAAGAGCTGGGATTACAGGCATGGATCACCACTCCTGGCCATAAGTTTTCTTCTTTTATCATTTCTGTTTGGAGAGCTTCCTTTAGCCATTCTCTTTTTATTGTGATAAAAACCATATGATATTAAGTTTATCATCTTAACCATTTTTAAGTGTAGAGTTCACTAGTGAGTATATACATATTGTTGTGCAACAGAACTCTAGAACTTTTTCATCTTGCAAATTTGAAACTCTATACTCATTAAACACTAATTCTCCCTTTACCTTTGCCCCAACCCTTGACAACCACCTTTCTTCTTTCTGGCTTTGTCTGCTTTAGATACTTCATGTGGGTGGAATCACACCGTATTTGTCCTTTTGTAACTGGTTTATTTCACTTAGCATAATGTTCTTGAGTTCATTCATATTGTAATATGTGATAGGATTTTATTATTTTGGAAGGTTGCATAAAATTTAATTGTATGTATATACGACATTTTGTTTATCCATTCATCCTTTGATGGACACTTGGGTTTCTTCCACCTTTTGGCCATTGTGACTAATGCTGCAATGAACATGAGTGTACAAAGATCTGTTTGAGATCCTGTTTTGAATTATTTTTCTATATATACTCAGAAGCAAAATTCCTGGATCATATGGTAATTCAGTTTTTAATTTTTTAGGAACCTCTATACTGTTTTTCCATGGTAGCTACACTATTTTACATTCCCACCAATAGTGCACGACTTCCAATTTCTCTGCATCCTTGCCAATACTTGTGATTTTCTGCTCTGTTGATAGTGGCCATCGTAATGGATGTGAAGTTATAGCTTACTGTGGTTTTGATTTGCATTTCTCTTATGATTAGTGATGTTGGGTAGCTTTCCATATACTTTCTGGCCATTTGTAAGTCTTCTTTGGAGAATATCTTCTTTGTATATCTTCTTTGGAATCTATTCACTTCTTTAGCCCATTTTTGAATTTTTAAATTATTTTTTAAATTGTTATGGGTACATAGTAGGTGTATATATTTATTAGGTACATATTTTATATAGGTATTCAATGTGTAATAATCACATCATGAAAAATGGGGTATATATCCCCTCAAGCGTTGATCCTTTGTATTACAAACACTCCAATTAAAATATTTTGTTTTTAAATTTACAATTAAATTATTTTGACTTTAGTCACCCTGTTGTGCTACCAAATGCCAGATATTATTCATTCTTTCAAACTATTTTTTGTATCCATTAATCATCACTACTGCCCTCACCCCTACCCCCCCAGCTACCCTTCCCAGCTTCTGGTAACCATCCTTCCGCTCTCTATCTCCATATACTCAGTTGTTTTGATTTTTACATCCCACAAATAAGTGAGAACATGTGATGTTTGTCTTTCTGTGCCTGGCTTATTTAACTTAACATAATGATCTCCAGTTCGATCCATGCTGTTGCAAATGACTGAATCTCATTCTTTTTTATGACTGAATACTACTCTGTTGTGTATAGAAACATTTTCTTTAACCATTCGTATATGGATGGACATTTAGGTGGCTTCCAAATCTTGGCTACTATGAATAGTGCTGCAACAAACATGGGAGTGCAGATATCTCTTCAATATTCAATATACTGATTTTCTTTCTTTGGGATATATACCCAGGAGTGGAATTGCTAGAACATATAGCAGTTCTTTATTTTTAGTTTTTTGAAGAATTTCCAACTGTTCTCCATAGTAGTTGTACTAATTGACACTCCCACGAACAATGTATGAGGGTTCCTTTTTCTCCACGTCCTCTCCAGCATTTGTTACTGTCTGTGTTTTGGATATAACCCATTTTAATTCAGGTGAGTTAATATCTCATTGTAGTTTTGACTTGTATTTCTCTGATGATCAATTTTGTTGAGCATCTTTCCATATGCCTGCTTGCCATTTGTATGTCTTCTTTTGAGAAATGTCTATTTACATCTTTTTCCCATTTTAAGATCAGATTATTACATTTCTTCCTGTAGAGTTGTTTGAGGTCCTTGCATATTCTGATTATTAATCCCTTGTCAGACAGATAGTCTGCAAATATTTTCTCCCATTCTATGGGTTGTCTCTTCACTTTGTTGATTGTGTCTTTTGCTGTGCAGAAGCTTTTTAAGTTGATGTGACCCCATTTGTCCTTTTTTGCTTTGGCTGCCGGTGCTTGTGGAGTATTACTCAAGAAATTTTTGGCCAAACCAATGTCCTGGAGAGTTTCTCCGCTGGTTTTTGTAGTGGTTTTATGGTTTAGGTCTTATATTTAAATATGTAATCCATTTTGATTTGATTTTTGCATACAGCAAGATATAGGGGTCAAATTTCATTCTGCTGCATATGGATATCCAGTTTTCCCAGTACCATTTATTGAAGAGATTGTCTTCTTTCTTCAATGTATGTTTTTGGCTCCTTTGTTGAATATGAGTTCACTGTAGGTGTATGGATTTGTTTGTGGGTTCTCTATTCTATTCCATTGGTCTATGTGTCTGTTTTTATGCCAGTCTCATGTTGTTTTGTTTACTATAGTTTTGTAGTATAACATGAAGTCAAGTGATGTGATTCCTCCAGTTTTGTTCTTTTTGCTTAGAACAGCTTTGGCTATTGTGTTAGTCCATTCTCACGCTGCTGATAAAGACATACCCAAGACTGGGTAATTTACACAGGAAAATGGGTTTAATGGACTTACATGTCCACGTGACTCATAATCATGGTGGAAGGCAAGGAGGAGCAAGTCATGTCTTACATGGATGGCAGCAGGCAAAGAGAGAGCTTGTGCAGGGAAACTCCCCTTTATAGAACCATCAGATCTTGTGAGACTTATTCACTATCACAAGGACAGCACGGGAAAGACCTGCCCCCATGATTCAATTATCTCCCACCATATCACTCCCAAAATATGTGGGAATTCAAGATGAGATTTAGGTAGGGACACAGCCAAACCATATCAGCTATTTTGTGTCTTTTGTGGTTTTATATAAATTTTAGAATTGTTTTTTCTGTTCCTGTGAATAATGTCATTGGTATTTTGATAGGTATTGCATTGAATCCGTAGATTGCTTTGAGTAGTATGGACATTTTAACGATATTGAGTCTTCCAATTCATGAACATGAAATATCTTTCCTTTTTTGGTGTTCTCATCAATTTCATCAGTGTTTTATAGTTTTCATTGTAGAGATCTTTCCCTTCTTTGGTTAAGCTAATTCCTAGGTATTTAATTTTACTTGTGGCTACTGTAAATGGGATTTTTTTTTTTTGAGATGGAGTTTTTTTTTTTTTGAGATGCACCCAGCCTGTAAATGGGATTTTTAAAATTTCTTTTTCACATTGTTCGCTGTGGCATATAGAAATGCCACTGATTTTTGCAGCTGGGTGCGGTGGCTCACGCCTGTAATCTCAGCACTTTGGGAGGCCGAGGTGGGCAGATCACGAGGTCAGGAGATCAAGACCTTCCTGGCTGACACGGCGAAACCCCATTTCTACTAAAAATACAAAAAGAAATTAGCCAGGCGTAGTGGTGGGCGCCTGTAGTCCCAGCTACTTGGGAGGCTGAGGTAGGATAATGGCATGAACCCAGGAGTCAGAGCTGGCAGTGAGCCAAGATCGCACCACTGCACTCCAGCCTGGGTGACAGAGCAAGACTCTGTCTCAAAAAAAAAAAAAAAAAAAAAGAAAGAAAGAAATGCCACTGATTTTTGTATATTAATTTTCTGTCCTGAAAGTTTACTAAATTTGTTTATCTGTTCTAATAGTTTTGATTTTTCCAGTACAAGATTATATCATCAGCAAACAAGGATAATTTGACTTCTTCCTTTCTGATTTGGATGCCCTTTATATCTTTCTCTTGTCTGATTGCTCTAATTAGGACTTCCAATGCTATGTTGAATAACATGGTGACAGTGGGCACACTTGTCATGTTCCAAATTTTAGAGGAAAGGCTTTCGGTTTTTTTTCCTACAGTGTAGTACTAGCAGATGTGAGTCTGTCATATATGGAGTATATTCTGTTGAGGTATGTTTCCTCTATACCCAGTTGGTTGAGGGTTTTTATCATAAAGGGATAGAATTTTATCAAATTATTTTTCAGCATCAATTGAAATGACCATACGGTTTTTGTTCTTCATTCAGTTTACATGATGTATCACACTGATTGATTTGAGTATGTTGAACCATCCTTGCATCTCAGATGTAAATCCCACTTGGTCGTGATGAATGATTTTTCTAATGAATTGTTGAATTCAGTTTGCTAGTATTTTGTTGAAGATTTTGGCATCCATATTCATCAGAGATATTGGCCTATAGTTTTCTTTTTTTATGTGTTTGGTTTTGGTATAAGGGTAATACTGGCCTCTTATTCAGAATGAGTTTGGAAATGCTCCCTCCTCCTCTATTTTTTGGAACAGTTTGAGCAGGATTAGTATTTGTTCTTCTTAAAATGTTTGGTAGAATTCAGCAGTGAAGTCATCAGGTTCTGGGCTTTTCTTTATTGGGAGACTTTTCATTATGGCTTCAATCTTGTTACTTGTTATTGGTCTCTTCAGGTTTTAGATTTCTTCCTGGTTTAATCTTGTAGATTGTATGTGTCTAGTAATTTGTCCACTTCTTCTAGATTTTCCAATTTATTGGTATATAGTTGCTCATGGTAGCCACTAATGATCCTTTGAGTTTCTGAGGTATCAGTTGTGATGTCTCTTTTTGTATCTCTTATGTATTTATTTGGATTTTAGTTCTTATTTTCTTAGTCTGGCTAAAGGTTTGTCAATTTTGTTTAACTTTTTTTTAAAAAAAAAAAAAACAGCTTTTTGTTTCATTGATCTTTTGTAGTGTTTTCTTCATTTTAATTTCATTTATTTGTGCTCTGATCTTTTTTGAGACAGAGTCACATTCAGTCACCCAGACTGGAATGCAGTAGCACAATCTCAGCTCACTGCAACCTCCACCCCGCAGGTTCAAGCAATTATCATGCCTTGGCCACCCAAAAGGCTGGGATTACAGGTGTGCACTATCACATCTGGCTAATTTTTGTATTTTTCTGTAGAGATGTAGTTTCTCCATGTTGTTCAGACTAGTCTTGAACCCCTGGCCTCAAGTGCCTGCTTTGGCCTCCCAAGGTGCTGGGAATACAGATGTGAGCCACTGTGCCCAGTCAGTGCTCTGATCTTTATTATTCTTTTCTTCTACTAATTTTGTGTTTAGTTTGCTCTTGCTTTTCTAGTTCTTTAAGATGCATCATTAGGTTGTTTATTTGAAGTTTTTTCCTCTTTTTTGATGTAGGCACTTATAGCTATAAAGTTCCCTCTTAGTACTGCTAAAGGTAAGTTGGTATGTTGTGTTTGGATTATCATTTGTTTCAAGACATTTTTCAATTTCCTTCTTAATTTCTTCATTGACCTGCTGGTCATTCAGGAGCATATTGTTTAATTTCCATATATTTGTATAGTTTCCAATATGCCTCATCATTGATTTCTAGTTTTAGTCCATTGTGGTCAGAGAAGATGTCTGATATTATTTCAATTTTTTTCAATGTGTTCAGAGTTGTCTTGCAACCTAACATATGATCTATCCTTAAGAGTAATCCCCATGCTGAGCAAAAAAATGTGTATTCTGTAGCCATTGGATAAAATCTTCTGTAAATATCTGTTAGATCCATTTGGTCTATAGTGCAGATTAATTTTCTTTGTTGATTTTCTGTTTGGAAGATCTGTCCACTGCTGAAAGTGGGGTGTTGAACTCTCCAGCTATTATTGTATTGGAGTCTATCTCTCTCTTTTTCTTTTTCTTTTTTTTAGATGGAATCTCGCTCTGTTGCCCAGGCTGGAGTGCAGTGGCCTGATCTCAGCTCACTGAACCTCTACCTCCCGGGGTCAAACAATTCTCTTCCTCAGCCTCCTGAGTAGCAGGGATTACAGGAGCCTGCCACCACGCCTGGCTACTTTTTTTTGTAGTTTTAGTAGAGACGGGATTTCACCATCTTGGCCAGGCAGGTCTTGAACTTCTGACTTCATGATCCACCTATCTTGACCTCCCAAAGTGCTGGGATTACAGGTGTAAGCCAATGCACCTGGCCCTATCTCTCTCTTTAGCTCTATAATATTCACTTTATATATCTGGATGCTCCAGGGTTCAGTGCATATATATATATATGTGTGTGTGTGTGTGTATATATATATATATCCGCTTGCTAAGCTGACCCCTTTATCATTATATAGTGACTTTCTTTGTCTCTTCTTACAGTTTTTGTCTTGACATCTATTTTGTGTATTTTGTGTGATATAAGTATAGCTACTCCTGCTCTTTCTTGGTTTCCAATGGCATGAAATATCTTTTTTCATACCTTTATTTTTAGTCTATATATGTCTTTACAGGTGAAGTGAGTTTCTTGTAGGCAGCAGATCAACGAATCGTGGTTTTTTTTTAAATCCATTCTCTGTCTTTTGATTGGAAAGTTTAGTCCATTTACATTCAATGTTACTATTAATAAGTGAGGGCTTACTCCTACCATTTTATTTGCTTTCTGGTTGTTTTGTGGTCTTCTTTTCCTTCTTTCATTTCTTCCTGTCTTCTTTTTAGTGAAGGTAATTTTCTCTGGTGCTATAATTTAGTTTCTTATTTTTTATCTTTTGTGTATCCATTGTATGGTTTCCAGTTTGAGCTTACCATAAGGCTTGCAAATACTATCTTATAACCCATTATATTATGCTAATAACAATTTAACAGTGTTTGCATAAACAAACAAATAAGCAAAAAGAAAACTAATAAAACTCTGTGCCTAAACTTTGTCCCCTAACTTTTTAACTTTTTGTTGTTTCTATTTATAGCTTATTGTACTGCCTATGTCTTTAAAAGTTGTTGTAGTTATTATTTTTGATTGGTTCATCATTTAGTCTTTCTACTTAAGATAAGAATAGTTGGCTGGGTGTGGTGGCTCACACCTGTAATCCCAGCACTTTGGGAGACTGAGGTGGGTAGATCACCTGAGAACAGGAGTATGAGACCAGCCTGACCAATATGGTGAAACCCCATCTCTACTAAAAATACAAAAATTAGCCAAGTGTGGTGGCATGTCCCTATAGTTCCAGCTACTCAGGAGGCTGAGCCAGGAGAACGGCTTGAACCCAGGAGCAGAGGTTGCAGTGAGCCAAGATTATGCCACTGCATTCCAGTTTGGGTGACAGAGCAAGACTCCATCTCAAAAATAAAAATAAAGAAGATAAGAGTAGTTTACACACCACAGTTACAGGGTTGTAATATTCTACTGTTTTTCTGTGTACTTACTATTATTAGTGAGTTTTTTACTTTTAGGTTTGGGCATTAAAGAATTAGGTATTTACTATAGTCTTCACAATTTAGGTTTGTTTGTACCCATCCTTCTTGGGACAGATTTCCAGATATTCAAAAGGACCTGAGTGCTGTGATCTAAGCTTTATCTACTTTAGGGGGCACCCCAAGCTCAGTAACACTGTAGTTCTTGCAGACTCTTAGAGGTACCACCTTGATGGTCTTGGACAAGATCTCAGAGAATTCTCTGGATTATCAGGCAGAGACTCTTGTTCTCTTCCCTTACTTTCTCCCAAACAAACAGTCTCTCTCTCTCTCTCTCTCTCTCTCTCTCTCTCTCTCTCTCTCTCTCTCTCTCTCTCTGTCCTGAGCCACCTGAAGCTGGAGGTTGAGTGACACAAGCACTCCTGTGGCCACTACCACTATGACTGCATTGGGTCAGACCTGAAGCCAGCACAGCACTGGGTCTCACCCAAGGTCTGCTATAACCACTCTCTGGTTACCACCTATATTTGCTCAAGGCCCTATGGCTCTACAATCAGCAGGTAGCAAAGCCAGCCAGGCCTGTGTCTTTCTTTTCAGGGCCATGAGTTCCCCCAGGCCCCGGGCACATCCAGAGGTACTGTCTGGGAGTCAGGGACTAGAGTGAAAAACCGTAGACATCTATTTGGTGTTCTACCATACTGTAGCTAAGCTGGCATTCAAACCACAAGATGCAATCCTTCCTACTCTTCCCTCCCCTTTCCAAAGGCAGAGGTTCCTACCCCATGGCCACCACAACAGGACCATGGGGAGTATTGCCAGACTACCACTGATGTTCACTTAAGGCCAAAGTGCTCTTCAGTTAGCTTGTGGTGAATGCTGCTTGGCCTTGGACTCACCCTTCAGGGCAGTGGGTCCCCTGTGACCCAGGGCAGGTCCAAAAATCCCATCCAAGAGCTAAGTCCTGGAATCAGGGACCCTAAGAGCTCACATGGTGCTCTATTCCCCTGTGGCTGAGCTGGTACCTAAGGTGTGAGACAAAGTCCCCTTTACTTTTCCTCTGTTTTTCTGAAGAAGGAATCTCTAAAAGCCATCTCATCCCATAGCCATCACAGCTGGGAATGTGCTGAGTCTCACCTGAAGCCAGCAGGTCTCAGAGTCTCACCAAAGGCCCTCAATGTAGTACCTGGGTATTGTTGCTGGTCATTCAGGGCCCAAGAGAGCTTCAGTTAGCAGGCGATGAAGCCGGCCAGGAGTGGGTCCTTCCCTTTAAGGCAGTGAGTTCCCTTCTGGCCCAGCATATGTCTAGAAATGTTATCCAGGAGCTAGGGTCTGAAAAGAGGGCCTCATGGCTCTAACTCATGCCCTATCTTGCTGTGGCTGAGCTGGTACCCAAGATGCAAGACAAAGTCTTCCCTACTCTTCCCTTCCCTCTTCTCAAGTGGAAGGAAAGGGTCTCTTTTGGAGCCACAAGCTGTGCAGCCTCAGGTTAGGAGAGGAGTGATACCAGTACTCCGTTAGCCACCCTGACTGGTGTCTCAGCAGGTTGCATGCTCCCCTGCAGTCCACTGTCTCTGGGCCCCGTTAAGCACTAGGGCTTTCCTAGGAGTTATAGTCCTTGAGGCCTTTCCTAGGAGTTATAGTCCTTGTTTCCTTGTATGCCTTGTTAAACTGCCTTCCAAGATTATTTAGAGACCCAGAGCACTTTATCCTGCAGTGGTGAGGCTTGTGGAGACTCAAGTTCCAAATGCTGGGATCAGAAATTACCCTCTGGCTAGGGCTGGTTTAAATGCTCCCTCTGTGGGCACACATCAAGTTGAGTTTCGTCTGGCTTTCCTTTCTGCTCTAAAAAGACAGCACTGAGTTCACAGTCTCACAATTGCTGTGTTCTTCCTCCCCCAGCACCCAGAGATGCTCTCTGCACCACACAGCTGCTGCCAGGGGTTGGGGGAGGAGTGGCATTGGCAATTCAAGACTGTTTCTCCTATCTCTTCAGTGCCTCTTTCAGTCATATGAAGTTAAAACCAGGTACTGTGAGTGCACATCTGATATTTGGTTTTTATGAAGGTGCTTTTTTTGTGTAGATAGTTGTTAAACTGGTGTGCTTGCATGGGGGATGATTGGTGGAGCCTTCTATTCTTCCATTTTCCTCCACCTCCCTCCTCTGATCTCTACAGGTATTTTCTTTGTGATTGCCATTGTAATTACATAAAACAGCTTAAAGTTATAACAATCTATTTTGAACTTATAACAACTTAATTTCATGACACAAAATATCTCTTTAATATTGCATATCCATTAACATAGAATGAAAATTTATTTTTCTGCTCTTGTTTTTAAATGCTAGACAAGATTTTTAAAGTGATTTATGTACCTATATTAAAATACTACCTACAGGATTCTACATTTATCTATACATTAACCTTTACCAAGGAATTTTATATTTTCATATGGTTTCACGTTTCTGTTTATTATCTTTTTTCTTCAACTTGACAGACTTTCTTCAGCATTTCTTATAGGACAGGTCTAGTGTGATTAACTACCTCAGCTTTTGTTTATCTCAGAAACTCTTCATTTTGCTTCCATTTTTGAAGGACAGTTTTACCAGATATAATATTATTGAGTAGCAATTTTTTATTTCAGAGTTTTGAATACATCAGTTCTATCCTGCAAGGTTTCTGCTGAAAAATCTGCTGACAATCTTTTAGAAGCACACTTTTAAATGACAATTTGTTTTTCTTTTGTTGCTTACAAGATTCTTTCTTTGTCTGTGACTTTTTTTAGTTTGATTATAATGTGCCTCAGTATAGGTCTCTTTATATTTATCCTAGTTGAACTTCTTTGAGCTTCTTGAATATGTATGTCTTTCTCTTCTCTGATATGGGAAGTTTTCAGCCATTAGTTCTTCAAATAGTTCTCCAAATTCTCTGCTCCTTCCTCCTTTTCTCCCCTTCAAGGACTCCCATAATGCATATATTGTTACACTTGATAGTGTCCCATAAGTCCTTTAGGCTCTGTTCAGTTTTATTCATTGTTTTTTTCTTTTGGCTCCTCTGCCTAGATAATTTCAATTTCCTTTCTTCAAGTTCACTGATTTATTCTATCTGGTCAAATCTGCTGTTGGACCTCTATAGTGAACTTTTCAATTCAGTTATTGTATTCTTCATTTTCAGAATTTCTGTTTGGTTCTTCTTCATGGTTTTTATATCTGTTGATATTCTCATTTTGTTTATTTTCCTGCTTTTATTCAGTTGTCTGTCTGTACTCTCTTTTAATTCACATTGAGCGTCCTTATGGTGATTATTTTTAAATTCTTCCTCTGGTAATTCACTTATCTCTACTTCTTTAGGGTCAGTTTCTGAATATTAACTTGTTCTTTTGTTGGGTCATGTTTCCTCGTTTCTTTGTATGCCTTGTTATCATCTGTTGGGACCTCAGCATTCACGAAACAGCTACCTCTTGCAGTCTTTGGAGTCTGGTTTCATGCAGGGAGGACTTTCTCCAATTAGATCAACTAGCGTTCTGGAGACATGTAAACCTTTCTAAGGATCCTTCCTGCCTGGGCTTTTGTATGTTAAGCTCCCAAATGAACTTTACTGGCTTCTACTTAGGAACTCCACCTGGTGTCTATCTGTAGTACTGCCGCCTCGCTGGTGGTTTAGAAAGACATAGCACTGGAGCGCCGCCTAGTGTCTATCTGTGATAATGCACTCTGGTGAACGTTTACCTTCTTTTTTCTCAGCAGCCCCCAACCTGGCACCCTATTCTTACTAGTACCTAGCTTTAGCAAGCGAGAAACTAGTGCCACGGGAAGCCACCGCCCGTATTCCAGAAAAGTTAGAATGTTGGATATATTTTCCATTCTTCTTTCCCTACTCAGGGAGACTTCAGGAGTTGGGATTTCTTTCCCAATTGCGCCTGCTATTTTGGAAGAAAGGGCTTTGGCAAGTGAATGTCATGTTTTCTTTCCTACCACACTTCAATTTGGTTGGCTTCACACTAGCCTGTGATGCAGAAACTTATTTATTTATTATTTTAAGTTATGGGATACATGTGCAGAACGTGCAGGTTACATAGGTGTACATGTGCCATGGTGGCTTGCTGCACCCATCAACCGTCATCTAGGTTTTAAACCCAGCATGCATTATTTGTCCTAATGCTCTCCCTTCTCTTGCCCCCCTCAACAGGCCCCACCGTGTGATCTTCCCCTCCCTGTGTCCATGTGTTCTCATTACTCAACTCCCACTTATGAGTGAGAACATGCAGTGTTTGGTTTTCTGTTCCTGTGTTAGTTTGCTGAGGATGATGGTTTCCAGCTTCATCCATGTCCCTGCAAAGGACATGAACTCATTCTTTTTTATGGCTGTATAGTATTCTATGGTGTATGTGTGCCACATTTTCTTTATCCAATCTATCATTGATGGGCATTTGGGTTGGTTCCAAGTCTTTGCTATTGTAAATAGTGCTGCAATAAACATATGCGTGCCTGTGTCTTTATAATAGAATGATTTATAATCCTTTGGGTATATACCCAGTAATGGGATTGCTGGGTCAAATGGTCTTTCTGGTTCTAGATCCTCGAAGAATCACCACACTGTCTCCACAATTGTTGAATTAACTTACACTCCTGCCAACAGTGTAAAAGCATTCTTATTTCTCCACATCCTCTCTAGCATCTGTTGTTTCCTGACTTTTTAATAATTGCCATTGTAACTGGCAAGAGATGGTATCTCACTGTGGTTTTGATTTGCATTTCTCTAATCTCTAATGACCAGCGATGGTGAACATTTTGTATATGTTTCTTGGTCACATAAATGTCTTCTTTTGAGAAGCGTCTCTTCGTATCCTTTGCCCACTTTTTGATGGGGTTGTTTTTTTCTTGTAAATTTGTTTAAGTTCCTTGTAGATTTTGGATATTAGACCTTTGTCAGATGGATAGATTGCAAACATTTTCTCCCATTCTGTAAGTTGCCTGTTCACTCTGATGATAGTTTCTTTTGCTGTGCAGAAGCTCTTTAGTTAGATTCCATTTGTCAATTTTGGCTTTTGTTGCCATTGCTTTTGGTGTTTTAGTCATGAACTTTTTGCCCATGCCTATGTCCTGAATGGTATTTCCTAAGTTTTTTTTCTAGGGTTTTTATGGTTTTGGGTTTTACATTTAAGTCTTTAATCCACCTTGAGTTAATTTTTGTATAAGGTGTAAGGAAGGGGTCCAGTTTGTTTTCTGCATATGGTTAGCCAGTTTTCCCAGCACCATTTATTACATAGGGAAACCTTTCCCCATTGCTTGTTTTTGTCAGGTTTGTCGAAGATCAGATGGTTGTAGATGTGTGGTGTTATTTCTGAGGCCTCTGTTCTGTTCCATTGGTCTATATATCTATTTTGGTACCACTACCATGCTGTTTTGGTTACTATACCCTTGTATTATAGTTTGAGGTCAGGTAGCGTGATGCCTCTAGCTTTGTTCTTTTTGCTTGTCTTTGCTATATGGGCTCTTTTTTGGTTCCATATGAAATTTAAAGTAATTTTTTCTAATTCTGTGAAGAAAGTCAATGGTAGCTTGATGGGAATAGCATTTAATCTACAAATTACTTTGGGCAGTGTGGCCATTTTTACGCTATTGATTCTTCCTATCCATGAGCATGGAATGTTTTTCCATTTGTTTGTGTCCTCTCTTATTTCCTTGAGCAGTGGTTTGTAGTTTTCCTTGAAGAGGTCCTTCGTGTCCCTTGTAAATTGTATTCCTAGGTATTTTATTCTCTTTGTAGCAATTGTGAATGGGAATTCACTCATGATTTGGCTCTCTGCTTGTCTATTATTGGTGTATAGGAATGCTTGTGATCTTTGCACATTGATTTTGTATCCTGAGAATTTGCTGAAGTTGCTTATTAGCTTAAGGAGTTTTGGGGCTGAGACGATGGGGTTTTCTAAGTATACAATCATGTCATCTGCAAACAGAGACAATTTGATGTCCTCTCTTCCTATTTGAATATCCTTTATTTCTCTCTCTTGCCTGATTGCCCTGGCCAGAACTTCGAATACTACATTGAATAGGAGTGGTGAGAGAGGGCATCCTTGTCTTGTGCCAGTTTTCAAAGGGAATGCTTCCAGCTTTTGCCCATTCAGTATGATATTGGCTATGGGTTCGTCATAAATAGCTCTTATTATTTTGAGATATTTTATATATTATTCGAGATACTTTGATCCTACCAAATGCATTTATCAGTTCTAAGAGTGTTTTGGAGGAGTCTTTGGGGTTTTCAAAATATAAGATCATGTCATCTGCAAACAGGGACAATTTGACTTCCTCCTTTCCAATTTAGATGCCCTTTATTTCTTTCTCCTGCCTAATTGCTCTTGGTGGCTAAAACTTCCAGCACTATGCTGAATAAAAGTGGTGAAAGTGGGTTTCCTTGTCTTTGACCAGATCTTAGAAAAAAAGGCTTTCAACTTTTCCTTATTCAGTTTGATGTTACCTGTGGGTTCATCATCTATGGTCTTTATTGTTTTGAGGTATGTTTTTTCTATATCTAATTTGTTGATAGTTTTTACCATGAAGAGATGTTGAATTTTATTAAATGTTTTTCTTCATGTGTTGAGATGGTTATATGGATTTTGTCCTTCATTCTGTTGATATGCTATATCACATTTATTGATTTGCATATGTTGAACCAGCCTTCCATTCCTGGGATAAATTCCGCTTGATCATATTGTATAATCTTTTTGATGTGCTGTGGGATGTGGTTTACTAGCATTTCGTTGAGGATTTCTCATCTATGTTCATTAGGGCTATTTGCACGTAGTTTTCTTTTTTTGTTGTTGTGTCTTTGTCTGGTTTTGGTATCAGAGTAATGTTGGCCCTGTAAAATGAGTAGAAAGAATTCTTTCCTCTTCCATTGTTTGGAATAGTTTGAAGATAACCGATGTTGGTTCTTCTTTAAACTTTGGTATAACTCAGCAGTGAAGCCATCCAGTCCTAGATTTTTCTTTATTGGGAGACTTTGTATTACTGATTCAATCTTATTACTTATTATCAGTCTGTTCATGTTTTCTATTTTTTTCAATCTTGGTGGGTTATATGTGACCAGGAATTAATCCATTTTTTCTAGGTTTTCCAATTTGTTAGTGTATTGCTGTTCATAATATTCTCTAATGATGATTCATATTTCTGTTTTATCACCTGTAATGTCTTCTTTTTTGTTTCTGATTTTATTTATTTGGGTCATCTCTCTTTCTTTCTTATTTTAACTAGTAGTTTTTTGTTTTGTTTTGTTTTGTTTATCTTTTCCTAAAACAAACCTTTTGTTTTCTTGATCTTTTGTATTGTTTTCCTAGTCTCTATTTTGTTTATTTCTGCTCTGACATTTCTTATTCATTTCCTTCTACTAATTTTGGGTTTGGCTTGTTCTTGTTTTTCTAGTTCCTTGAAGTGCATCATTAGGTTGTTTATTTGAAATCTTTCTACTTTTTTGACATAGGCATTTATTGCTACAAACTTCCTTCTTAGTACTGCTTTTTCTGTATCCCATAGGTTTGGTATGGTGGGTTTCCATTTTCATTTCTTTCAGGAAATTTTAAATTTTTCTTCTTAATTTCTCCCTTTAGCCATTGGTTGTCCAAAGGCATGTTTAATTTCCATGTATTTGTATAGTTTCCAAAGTTCCTCTTGTTATTGATTCCTAGTTTTATTCTACTATGGTCAGAAAAGATACTTGATATGATTTCAATGTTTTAAATTTTTTGAGACTTGTTTTATGACCTAACCCATATGATCCAACCTGAAGAATGTTCTATGTACTGATGACAAGAATGCATATTCTGAAGTTGTTTGATGAAATGCTCTGTAAATGTCAGTTAGGTCCACCTGGTCTAGAGTGTAGTTTAGCTCTGATTTTTTTCTGATGTTCCTGTCTGGGCAATCTGTCCATTGCTGAAAACGGTGTTAAAAGTCCTCTAGTATTATTATATTGTAGTCTATATCTACCTTTAGATCCATCAATATTTTCTTTTTTTTTTTTTTTTTTTTTTTTTTTTTTGGAGACGGAGTCTCGCTCTGTAGCCCAGGCTGGAGTGCAGTGGCCGGATCTCAGCTCACTGCAAGCTCCGCCTCCTGGGTTCACGCCATTCTCCGGCCTCAGCCTCCCGAGTAGCTAGGACTACAGGCGCCCGCCATCTCGCCCGGCTATTTTTTGTATTTCTTAGTAGAGACGGGGTTTCACTGTGTTCACCAGGATGGTCTCGATCTCCTGACCTCGTGATCCGCCCATCTCGGCCTCCCAAAGTGCTGGGATTACAGGCTTGAGCCACCGCGCCCGGCCGATCCATCAATATTTTCTATACACATTTGGGTGTTCAGGTGTTAGGTGCATTTATATTTACAATTGTTATATACTCTTGCTGAATTGACCTATTTATCGTCATATGATGGCTTTGTCTCTTTTTGCTGTTTTTGACTTACAGTCTGTTTTATCTGATATAAGTATAGCTACTCCTGCTCTCTTTTAATTTACATTTGCAGGAAGTATCCTCTTTTCATCCCTTCACTTTCAGTCTATGTGTGTCCTTACGTATGAGGTGAGCCTCTTGTAGGCCACATATATATGTGTCTTGTTTTTTATCATCCAGTCATTGCATATCTTTTATTTGAAGAAATTAATTCATATACATTCAAGATTATTATTGATAGGTATGAACTTACTCTTGCCATTTAGTTCATTGTTTTCTAGAGTTTTCTTTTTTTTTTTTTCAACTTTTTAGAGTCAGGGGTACATGTACATATTTGTTACAAAGGTATATTGCATGATGCTGATGTTTGGGGTATGACTGAACCTGTCACCCAGGTAGTGAGCATAGTACCCAATAGGTAGTTTTTCAGCCCTTTCCCCTCCTCCACCCGCTAGAAGTCACTAGTTTTGTTGCCATCTTTATGACAATGAGTACCTGATGTTTAGCTCCCACTTATAAGTGAGAACATGCAGTGTTCAGTTTTCTGTTTCTGCATTAGTTCCCTTAGGATAATGGCCTCCAGCTGCAACCACGTTGCTGCAAAGGACGTGATTTCATTCTTCCTTATGGCTGCATAGTATTCCATGGTGTATGCATACCACATTTTCTTTATCCAGTCCACTGTTGATGGGTACCTGGGTTGATTCCATGTTTTTGTTATTATGAATAGCACTGGGATGAACATATGGATGCATGTGTCATCTTGGTAGAACAATTTATTTTTGTTTGAGCATATACCCAGTAATGGGATTGCTGGGTCAAATGGTAGTTCAACAATTAGTTCTTTGAGAAATCTCCAAACTGCTCTCCACAGCGGCTGGACTAATTTTTACATTCCCACCAGCCATATATAGGTGTCCCCTTTTCTCTGCAGCCTCACCAATATCTGTTTTTGTTTTTTACTTTTTAACAAAAGCCATTCTGACTAGTGTGAGATGGTATCTCCTTGTGGTTTTGACTTGCATTTCTCTGATGATTAGAGATGATGAGCATTTTTCATGTTTGTGGGTCACTTGTATGCCTTCTTTTGAGAAGTGTCTGTTCATGTCCTTTGACCACTTTTCAATGAGGTTATTTGCTTTTTGCTTGTTGATTTAAGTTCCCTACAGATTCTGGATATTTCTAGTTGTTTTACAGATCTTTTGCTCCCTTCCTCTTCTCTTGCTTTCTTTCTTAGTTGTTTGATGGCTTTCTGTAGTGGTATACCTTGGGTCTTTTCTATTTCTCTTTTGTCTTTCTATTGTAGGCTTTTGCTTTGTAGTTACCCCGAGGTTTACATAAAACATCTTATACAGCCAGGCACAGTGGTGCATGCTTGTAATTCTAGCTACTTGGGAGGCTGAGACAGGAGGATCACTTGACCCCAGGAGTTCAAGGCTGTAGTACACCATAATCATGCCCCTGAATAGCCACTGCACTCCAGCCTGGGCAACATAGTAAGATTCCATCCCTAAAAAAAAAATTTTAATTAGCTGGCCGTCAAATTCATCAAATGCCCATCAATCAACAAGTGGATAAAGAAATTGTGGTGTATACACACACACACACACACACACATATATATATGATGGAATACTACTCAGCCATAAAAAGGAATGAACTAATAGCATTCACAGCAACCTGGATGGGATTGCAGACTATTATTCTAAGTGAAGCAACTCAGCAATGGAAAACCAAACATCGTATGTTCTGACTCATAAGTAGGAGCTAAGCTATGAAGATGCAAAGGCAGAAGAGTGATACCATGGACTTTGGGGACTCAGGGGAAAAGGATGAGAAGGGGGTGAGGGATAAAAGGCTACAACTGGGTTCAGTGTGTACTGCTCAGGAAAAATGGGTACACCAAAATCTCACAAATCACCACTAAAGAACTTATTCATGTAACCAAATAACACCTGTTCCCCAAAAACCTATGGAAATGAAAAATTTAAAAATTTTAAAGTTAAAAATCATAAATAAATAACATAAAAATTAGTTGGGCATGATGTCACACACCTGTGGTCCCAGCTACTTGAAA
Source organism: Papio anubis (assembly GCF_008728515.1). Lineage (NCBI taxonomy): Eukaryota > Metazoa > Chordata > Mammalia > Primates > Cercopithecidae > Papio > Papio anubis. The sequence continues at coordinate 52,049,765 of NC_044996.1, read as the reverse complement.
GACTGAAGTGGGAGGATCACTTGAGCCCAGGAGTTCAAGCCAGCAGTGAGCCATGATTGTGCTGCTGCACTCCAGCCTGGGTGACAAAGAAAGACCCTGTCTCAAAAATTAAATTAAAATAAAATTTAAAAAATAAAAACATCTTATACTCATAATAGATTATCAATAATAACTTAATTTTGGTTGCATACACAATACCTCCACTTTTACTCCACCTCCTCCCATGTTTTGTTTTTGATGTTACACTTTTATATCATCTTATAACATGTATCCCTTAGCAAATTATTGTAGCTTTAGTTGTTTTAAATGGTTTTCCCTTTTGAACATTATACTAGAAATACAATTGACTTATCTACTACTGTTACAGTATTAAAGAGTTTTGGATTTGACAATGTACTTTTTTACCAGTGAGTTTTATACTTTCATATGATTTAGTTGCTAATTAGCATCCTCTTCAGGTGAAGAAGTTCATTTAGTTTTTGTAATGCAGGTCTAATGGTAATAAAGTCTCTCAACTTTTGTTTTTCTGAGAAAGTCTTAATCACCCCTTCATTTTTTGAAAGACAGTGTTGCTGGGTATAGTTTTCTTGATTGGTGGTCTTTTTCTTTCAGGGTTTTGACTATATCATCCCACTCTATTATAACTTGCAAGGTTTCTGCTGAGAAGTCTGTTTATATTCTTATGGAAGTTCCCCTATGATAATTTGCTTTTCCCTTCCTGCTTTCAATACTCTCTCAGTCTTTTAACTTTAACAGTTTGACTATGATGTGGCCTGGTGTGGATCTCCTTAGGTTCATCTTGTTTGGTGTGCTATGGACTTCCTGGATCTGGCTTTCCAATTTTTTCCCAGACTTGGGAAGTTTTCTACCATTATTTCTTTGTATATGTTTTCTCTCCCTTTCTCTCTTTTTTTCTACTTCTGGCTCTGACTCTGGCTATCAATTATGTGTAAGTTATTTTGCTTGAAGCTATCCCATAAGTTACTTAAGTTATCTTCACTCTTTGTCATTTTTTTTCTTTTTGTTCCTCAGATTGAATGATTTCCAGTGTTCTGTCTCCAAGTTCACTGATTCTTTTGACTGCTTGATCTATTCTGTTGTTGAACCCCACTACTGAATTTTTCAGTTCAGTTATAATATTCTTCTGATCCATGATTTCCATTTGGTTCTTTGTAATACTTTCTGTCTCTTTAAGTTATCATCTTGTTCTTCCATTGCTACTCTGACCCTGTTAGCATCTTTATGACCATTATTCTGAATTCCCTGTTGGGTAAATTACAAAACTCCACTGCCTTTGGGTCAGTTTCTGGAGATTTATCTTGTTCCTTTATTTGGAATATAATCCTGTTTCTTCATTTTTCTCAATTCTTTGTGTTGATTTCTGCACGTTAGATAAAATATCTACTTCTCTCCATTTTGTTTTACTAGCCTTGTATAGAAGAAGGTTTTCACCAATCCATGTGGCCAGAGGTTTTAAGGTGCCTCTCTAATCTTTGTGTTTGTCCAGACTGCCATCACTGTTTTGGGTGGCTCTCAGGAGCTTAGAATGTGCCACATCTTGTCAGTACCCTGAGACCAGCATGATAGGAGCAAGGTTCTTTAGATACAGCTGGTAAGGTTGGGGTATATGGCCAGTAGTGGGATTGCTGGATCAAATGGTAGTTCTACTTTTAGTTCTTTAAGGAATCTCCACACTGTTTTCCATAGCAGCTGTATTAGTTTACATTCCCACCAGCTGTGTAGAAGCATTCCCTGATCACTGCATCCATGCCAACATCTACTGTTTTTTGATTTTTTGATTATGGCCATTCTTGCAGGAGTAAGGTGGTATCACATTGTGGTTTTGATTTACATTTCCCTGATCATTAGTGTTGTTGAGCATTTTTTCATATGTTTGTTGGCCATTTGTATATCTTCTTTTGAGAATTGTCTATTCATCTCCTTAGCCCACTTTTTGATGGGATTGTTATTTTTTTCTTATTGATTTGAGTTCATTGTAGATTCTGGATGTTAGTCCTTTGTCAGATGTATAGATTGTAAAGCTTTTCTCCCACTCTGTGGGTTGTCTGTTTACTCTGCTGACTGTGCCTTTTTTTTGTGCAAAAGTTCTTTAGTTTAATTAGGTCCCAGCTGTTAATCTTTGTTGTTGCATTTGCTTTTGGGTTCTTGGTCATGAACTCCTTGCCTAAGCCAATGTATAGAAGGGTTTTTCCAATGTTATCTTCTAGAATTTTTATAGTTTCAGGTCTTAGGTTTAAGTCCTTAATCCATCTTGAGTTGATTTTTGTATAAGGTGAGAGATGAGGATCCAGTTTCATTCTTCTACATGTGGCTAGCCAATTATCCCAGCACCATTTGTTGAAAAGGGTGCCCTTTCCCCACTTTACATTTTTGCTGGCTTTGATGAAGACCAGTTGGCCATAAGTATTTAGGTTTATTTCTGGGTTCTCTATTCTGATCCATTGGTCTATGTGCCTATTTTTATACCAGTACCATGCTGTTTTGATGACTATAGCCTCATAGTATAGTTTGAAATCAGGTAGTGTGATGCCTCCAGATTTGTGCTTTTTGCTTAGTCTTGCTTTGGCTATGCAGGCTCTTTTTTGTTTGTTTCTATATGATTTTGGGAATTGTTTTTTCCAATTCTGCAATGAATGATGGTGGTATTTTTATGGGAATTGCACTGAGTTTGTAGATTGCTTTTGGCAGTATGGTCATTTTCACAATATTGATTTTACCCATCCACGAGCATTAGATGTGTTTCCATTTGTTTGCGTCATCTATGATTTCTCTCAGCAGTGTTTTGTAGTTTTCCTTGTAGAGGTCTTTCAACTCCTTGGTTAGGTATATTCCTAAGTGGGTTTTTTGTTTTGTTTTGTTTTGTTTTGTTTTGTTTTGTTTTTTTGCAGCTATTATAAAACGGGTTGAGCTCTTGATTTGATTCTCTGCTTGGTTGCTGTTGGTGTGTAGAAGAGCTACTGATTTGAGTACATTAATCTTGTATCCGGAAACTCTGCTGAATTCTTTTATCAGTTCTAGGAGCTTTCTGGAGGAGTCCTTATGGTTTTCAAGGTAAATGACCATATCATCAGCAAACAGTGACAGTTTGACTTCCTCTTTGCCGATTTGGATGCCCTTTATTTATTTCTCTTGTCTGATTGCTCTGGCTAGGGCTTCCCGTACTAACTATGTTGAAGAGGAATGGTGAGAGTGGGCATCCTTGTCTTGTTCCAGTTCTCAGAGGGAATGCTTTCAACTTTTCCCCATTTAGTATTATGTTGGCTCTGGGTTTGTCATAGATGGCTTTTATTAAATTAAGGCATGTCCCACGTATGCCGATTTTGCTATGAGTTTTAATCATAAAGCGATGCTGGATTTTGTCAAATGCTTTTTCTGCATGTATTGTGATGATCATGTGATTTTTGTTTTTAATTCTGTTTATGTGGTGTATCACATTTATTGACTTGCATATGTTAAACCATCCCTGGTATGAAACTTACTTGATCATGGTTGATTATCTTTTTGATATGTTGTTGGAACTGGTTAGCTAGTATTTTGTTGAGGATTTTAGCCTCTGTGTTCATCAAACATATTGGTCTGTAATTTTCTTTTTTGGTTATGCCCTTTGCTGGTTTTGGTATTAGGGTGATGCTGGCTTAATAGAATGAATTTGGGAAGGTTTCTTCTTTCTCTACCTTGTGGAATAGCATCAAAAGGATAGGTACCAATTCTTCTTTGAATGTCTGATATAATTCTGCTGTGAATCCGTCGGTCTTGGACTTTTTTGTTGGTAATTTTTAAATTACCATTTCAATCTCGCTGCTTGTTATTGGTCTGTTCAGGGTATCTAATTGAATAGATAGTCAATTCTGCAGTTTTTGGATGAAATGTTCTATATATATCTGTTAAGTCCATTTCTTCCAACGTATAGTTTAAATCCATTGTTTCTTTGTTGACTTTCTGTCTTGATGACCTGTCTAGGGCTGTCAGTGGAGTATTGAAGTCCCCCAAGACTATTGTGTTGCTGTCTATCTCATTTCTTAGGTCTATTAGTAACAGATTTTTTTGTTTTGGTTTTTTTTTTTTTTTTTTTTTTTTTGAGATGGAGTTTTGCTCTTGTTGCCCAGGCTGGAGTGCAATGGCGTGCTCTCAGCTCACTGCAACCTCCGTCTTCTGGGTTCAAGCGATTCTCCTGCCTCAGCCTCCTGAGTAGCTGGGACTACAGGCATGCACCACCATGCCAGGCTAATTTTGTATTTTTAATAGAGACGAGGTTTCTCCATGTTGGTCAGGCTGGTCTTCAACTCCCGACCTCTGGTGATCTGCCCGCCTCAGCCTCCTAAAGTGCTGGGATTACAGGCATGAGCCACCACATCCAACTCGTAGTAACTGTTTTATAAATTTGGGATCTCCAGTGTTTAGTATCTATATGTTTAGAATTGTGATATTTTCCTGTTGGACAAGGCCTTTTACCATTATATAATGTCCTCTTTTGTCCCTTTTAACTGCTGTTGCTTTAAAATTTGTTTTGTCTGATATAAGAATAGCTACCCCTGGCCGGGCACGGTGGCTCATGCCTGTAATCCCAGCACTTTGGGAGGCCGAGGCGGGCAGATCATGAGGTCAGGAGATCGAGACCATCCTGCTAACATGGTAAAACCCTGTCTCTACTAAAAATACAAAAATAAAATAAAATAAAATAAAAATTAGCCAGGCATGGTGGCGGGCGCCTGTAGTACCAGCTACTTGGGAGGCTGAGGCAGGAGAATGGCATGAACCCAGGAGGCGGAGCTTGCAGTGAGCCGAGATCGCATCACTGCACTCCAGCCTGGGCAATAAGCGAGACTCTGTCTCAAAAAAAAAAAAAAAAAGAAAAAAGAATAGCTACCCCTGCTCACTTTTGGTGTCCATGTGCATGAAATGCCTTTCTCCACCCCTTTACTTTAAGTTTATGTGAGTCCTTATGTGTTAGGTGAGCTCCCTGAAAGCAGCAGATAGTTGGTTGGTGAGTTCTTACCTATTCTGCAATTCTGTATCTTTTAAGTGGGTCATTTAGGCCATTTACATGCAATGTTGGTATTGAAATTTGAAGTACCATTGCATTCATCATGCTCTTTGTCGCCTGTGGACTTTGGTTTGTTTTTTGATTTTGCTCTTTACCTTGTATTTTTGTTTTATAGGTCCTGTGTCATTTATGCTTTAAAGAGGTTCTGTCTTGAAGTGTTTCCAGGATTTCTTTCAAGATTTAGAGCTCCTTTAAACAGTTCTTGTAGTAGTGGCTTGATAATGGCAAATTCTCTCAGTATTTGTTTGTCTGAGAATGACTGTATCTTTCCTTCATATACGATGCTTAGTTTCACTGGATACAAAATTACTGTCTGATAATTGTTTGTTTGAGGAGGCTGAAGATAGGGCCCCAATCCCTTCTAGCTTGTAGGGTCTCTGCTGAGAAATCTGCTGTTAAGGTTTTCCTTATAGGTTACCTGGTGCTTCTGTCTCACAGCTCTTAAGATTCTTTCCTTGGTCTTAAGTTTGGATAACCTGATGACAATGTGCCTAGGCAAATATCTTTTTGCAATGAATTTCCCAGGTGTTCTTTGTGCTTCTCGTATTCAGATGTCTAGGTCTCTCGCAAGGCCAGGAAAGTTTTCCTCGATTATTCCCCCAAATATGTTTTCCAGGCTTTTAGAATTCTCTTCTTCCTCAGGTACACCGATTATCTTAAGTTTGGTCATTTAACATAATCCCAGATTTCTTGGAGGTTTTGTTCATATTTCCTTATTCTTTGTCTTTGCTGGATTGGGTTAATTCATAGACCTTGTCATTGAGCTCTGAATTTCTTTCTTCTACTTGTTCAATTCTATTGCTGAGACTTTCCAGAGCATTTCACATTTCTAAAAGTGTGTCCAAAGTTTCCTGAGTTTTTGATTGAGGTTTCTTTAAGTTATCTATTTTCATGAATATTTCTCCCTTCACTTCTTGTATCATTTTTTTGGACTTTTTTGCATTGGGCTTTGTCTTTCTCTGGTGCCTCCCTGATTAGCTTAATAACTACCCTCCTGAACTCTTTTTCAGGTAAATCAGGTATTTATTCTTGGTTTGGATCCATTGCTGGTGAACTAGTGTGATTTTTGGGGGGGTGCTGAAGAGCCTTGTTTTGTCACATTACCAGGATTGGTTTTCTGGTTCCTTCTCATTTGGGTAGGCTCTGTCAGAGGGAAGGTCTAGGGCTGAAGGCTATCGTTCAGATTTTTTGTCCCACAGGGTGTTCCCTTGATGTAGTACTCTCCCCCTTTTCCTATGCATGTGGCTTCCTATGAGCTGAACTGCAGTGATTATTGTCTTTCTTCTGGGTCTAGCCACCCAGCTAGTCTACCTGGCTCGAGGCTAGTACGGGGGGTTTCTGCACAGAGTCCTGTGATGTGAACCATCTATGGGTCTCTCAGCCATGGATATCAGCGCCTGTTCCAGCGGAGGTGGCAGAGGGTGCAATGGACTCTGTGAGGGTCCTTAGGTGCAGTGGACTCCATGAGGGTCCATAGCTTTGGTGGTTTAATACTCTATTTTTGTGCTGTTTGGCCTCCTGCCAGGAGGTGGCACTTTCCAGAAAGCATCAGCTATAGTAGTGTGGAGAGGAACTGGTGGCATGTGGGGCCCTCAAACTCCCAAGATTATATGCCCTTTGTCTTCTACTACCATATGGATAGGGAATGATCATCAGATGGGGTTGGGGCTAGGTGTGTCTGAGCTCAGACTCTCCTTGGGTGGGTCTTGCTGTGGCTGCTGTGGGGGATGGGGATGAGATTCCCAGGTCACTGGAGTTGTGTACCTAGGAGGATTATGGTTTTCTCTTCCTTCCTTCCTTCTTTCCTTCCTTCCTTTCTTCCATGGGCCCTCTTGTGATTGCTGGTTTGTTCTTGCAGTCAATCTGGAGCTAAAATTCACAATGTGAGCCTCTGCATGCTGCTCTCTCTGGAGCTGCAATCTAGTCCTGCCTCCAGTCTGCCATAATGATATGTAAACCCTTTCCAATGTGCTTTTTAATTTTTTAATTTTTGTTTTGAGATGGAGTCTCGCTCTTGTCATCCAGGCTAGAGTGCAGTGGTGCGATCTCAGCTCACTGAAACATCTGCCTCCCGGGCTCAGGTGATTCTCCTGCCTCAGCCTCCTGAGTAGCTGGGATTACAGGCACCCACCATCATGCCCAGCTAATTTTTATATTTTTATTAGAGACAGGATTTCGCTATATTGGCCAGGCTGTTCTTGAACTCCTGACCTCAGGTGATCTGTCTGCCTTGGTTTCCCAAATTGCTGGGATTACAGGCTTGAGCCACCATGGCCAGCCTAAATGTACTTTTTTAATGTTCAAAAAGATCTGTTTTTAAGTTTGGAGATACTTCTGCTTGATCTAGTCTATTGTTGAAGCTTCCAGATGTATTTCATATTTCATTCAATAAATTATTCAGTTTCAGAATTTCTACTTGATTCTTTTCTATATCTCTTCAGTAAATTCCTCATTCATATCCTGAATAGTTTTTCTGATTTATGTTTTTCAATTTTTTTCTTTTATCTCACTGAGCTTCTTTAAAACCAGTATTTCAAAGTCTTTATCTGAGATTTTGAAAATTTCCTTTTGATTGTTATCTGTTGCTGGAAAATTATTATTTCTTTGGAAATGTCATATTTCCTTGCTTTTTCATGTTTCCTGTGTCTTTATATTGATATCTGTGCTTCTAATATAAGTCACTTCTTCCAATTTTTTGAAGGGGATGACTTTTTTCTAAAGATCTATCTATGGTGTTCGTTGGGTAAGGCAATTTGGCTTTGATTCTGGGTGTGTACAATAGTGTATTGCACAATGCAGTTTCTGTATGATTTCTTCAGCTGTAAACAGTGTCAGTGGTATCTGTGACACAGTGGTATCTGTGATTCCTCAAATGGTTTAGGGTGTGGTTATTAGTGGAGACTGTGGTAATGTTTTGCTGGGGACTGGAACACCAGGTAGGCCAGTCTTCAGGTCTCATTGGTGATTACAGTGGGCTGAGTGTGCCTGTCCTTGGCCCCAGAACGGTATGCACTGTCCTTAGTGTTAGCAGCTTAAGGCAGGCTGATGCCTGGGCCTCCAGGTGGCTTGCTTGGATGCCAGTAGTGGTAGCAATTGTACAGGTAGGTGGGTGGGTTCTTGGACACTTGGGCAACAGGTGTGGTGGGGAGGACAGCAGTAGCAATTCCAAGACCACCCTCTGGGTCCCAGGCAGTGTTCACTTGTGTTGGCAGTGGCCTGGGCTGGGTGGGGCAGTCTCCAGACCGGCAGGTGGTGGGTATAGATAGGCGCAAGCTGTGGTGGTAGTAGGAGGTGGTAGTAGGTGGGCGGGCCCAACCTTTGGCCCCCAGGAAGAATGCCCAGGTGTCAATGGTGTTGAACTAAACTGGAAAATTCCCATGTCCCTAGACTGCATGCTCTGGCATAAAAGGGCTGTGGGCAAAGCTGGGCTGGCAGAGGCTTATCCTAGGTTCCTTGATGGTGTGTGCAGGTGCTGGCTGTGGTAGGCAGGAGCAGGGTGATCCCTAGGCTCCCAGAAGAATAGTAAGGTGGTGTATGGCAGGGACTATGCTGTGGCCATTACTGGGGAGGGCACAGGTGCTTTCATTGGTAGTATCTGTATGCAGGTGGATGGGGTGTGTGCTTTGCTCATGCTTCAGCCCCAGCAGATGTAGCCTATAGTGATGGCAGCTGCAGGCAGGCTGTCTGAGCACATGAAAATGTACAATTGTTCTACTGCTGAAGACAGCAAGGTCACTGCCGGTGGCCCACACTTTGGCCCTGGCAGCATCAGCCAGCCACTGTGGTGGCTGTAGGCAGGGAATGTCAGTGGAGCTCCAGGGATGTGGTGATGCAGGCACTGTTGAGCTCCAAGGAAGGGTGCAGTCTGTTGGGGGCTGGGACCTCAAAATGGCACTTTTCCACAACTACTTAGGACTCAGGGGATGTGTGGAATCCAGCATGAGCTCCCTTTTTGAAGCAGTGCCATTGCACAGTCTCCAGGTACTTCCTGTTAGTTCCAGGGCTCACAAATCTCAGGGGGCTTTCTTGTGGCTGGATTGCAAGAGTCCATGGTGGGAATGTGGGCCACTCAAGGGGTGGGGGGCGGAGAGAGAGACTCTCACTTTTTCCTCACACTGAGGAGTCTCTCCAGGCTTCCAGACAATCCTAGCTGAGCAGGCTGCCTCACTTCCCTCTCCTTCCTTCCTTAAAGTATTTCCTGTCATTTATCTGTTTAATTCCAGTGTTCTCTCTTGGACGATCTATTCAAATGGAAATTATCTATTCACTATTTAGGTTCTTCTTGTGGAAGAGGTGATTACAAGATGTCTCTAGTCAGCCATCTTAAAGGAAAGATCTTGTAAAGGCTTTTTTCATGGCCTAGCATATGCTCTATGCTGTATCCTGGGGAATGGTCCATGTGCACTTAAGAAGAATGTATAATTTGCTGTTGTTGGGTGGAATGTTCTGTAGATGTTTGTTAGGTCTAGTTGTTCTGTAGTGTTATAAAACACTTCTATTTCATTTTTCATGTTTTACCTAGTTGTTCTACCCATTACTGTAGGTGGAGTATAAAAGTCTCCAATTATTATTGAGTAGTCTACTTCTCCCTTCACTTTTGTCAGTTTTTGCTTCATGTGTTTTGGAGTTTATATTTTCTTGATTGACCCCTTTATCGTGATGAAATGGATAAAATGTCTTTTGTCTCTAGTAACAGCTTTTGTCTAAAAGTCTTATTTTGTCTGATATTAATATAGGTACTTCAGTTCTCTTTTGGTTACAGAATGCAGGGTATATGTTTTCTATCCTTTTACTTTCAAGATACTTGCATCTTTGTATATAACCTGTCTCCTGTAGAGACCCGTTATATCATGTTTTTAAATCCAGTCTGCCAATGTCTGCCTTTTAATTGGAGAGTTTAATGCATTTATATTTGATGTAATTACTGATAAAAAAATTACTTCTACCATTTTGAAATTTTATTTTCTATATGTCTTATAAATTTTTGTTCTACAGTCACTTCATTACTTCCTTCTTTTGACTTAATAGATATTTTCTAGTGTACCAGTTTAATTTCCTTTTTTTTTACTATACATTTTTGTTATTTTCTTCATGGTTGCCGTGAGGATTACAATCACATATTAACATCTTAATATGTAACAATGTAGTTCAGATTAACACAAACTTAATTTCAAAAGTATACAAAAACTTTCAAATAATATAGCTCCATTCTCCCTCCCCTTATATCATTATTGTCAAAAATAACATCTTTATACTTTGTGTGCCCACCAAAATAAATTCATAATTATTGTTTCATCAAGTTGTGTTCTCAATCACATAGGAAAAAAAGAGAACTATAAATAAAAGATTCACTAATATGCTCTTTCATATGTTTACCTATGTGTAGATTCATCTTTCATTTGAGCTTGTAGGACTATTTTTAGCATTTCTTCTAGGTCAGGAATGCTAGCAATCAACTAGGTCAGTTTTTGTTTATCTGAGAATGTCTTAATTTTGCCTTATTTTTGAAGCATAATTTTACCCAATATAGATGTCTTAGTTGATAGAGGCTTGGGGGGGGGTCTTTAAAATTTTTTTTTTCTTTTAGAACTTTGAATATGTCTCCCCACCATCTTCAGGCTTCCATGGTTTCTGATAAAAAGTGTTAATCTTATTGCAGACCCCCTGTATGTAATAAGCCACTTTTCTCTTGCTGCTTTCAAGATTCTATTTGGCTTTCAGCCAGGTACGGTGGCTCACATCTGTAATCCCAGCACTTTGGGAGCCTGAGGCAGGCGGATCACCTAAGGTCAGGAGTATAAGACTATCCTGGCCAACATGGCAAAACCCCATCTCTACTAAAAATACAAAAAGTAGCCAGGCATGATGGTGTGTGCCTGTAGTCCCAACTACTCAGGAGGCTAAGGCAGGAGAATTGCTTGAACCCAGGAGGGGGAGGTTGCAGCGAGCCAAGATCATGCCACTGCACTCCAGCCTGGGCAACAGAGCGAGGCTCTGTCTCAAAACAAACAAACAAAAGATTCTATTTGGCTTTAACTTTGGACAGTTTAATTATAATGTGTCTCTTGAAGTTTGTTTGGCTTCTTGAATGTGTAAATTAATATTTTTCATCAAATTTGGGAACTTTTCTGCCATTATTTCTTAAAATATTCTTTTTATCCTTTTCTCTTTCTTCTCCTGAAACTTTTCTGAGGCATATTGCATGATTAATGTTGTCCCACAAGTTTCTTGGGGTCTGTTAACTTTCTTTCATTCTTTTTACCTTCTGTTCCTCAACTGGATAATCTCAATGGACCTATCTTCAAGTTCATCAATGTTTTCTTCTGCCAGACTAAATCTGCTGTTAAGCCCTTCTAGTAATTTTTTTACTTCAGTTGTTGTATTTTCCAACTTCATGATATCTCTTTAGACCTTCTGATTTCTTTTTGTTTCCTAATCTTTTTTAAAAATCTGTCAAGGGCACCCATTTTTCTTAATAATGTAAAAAAGATTGCATTAACATGGCTAAATTCTCAGAACTCTCAGTTCTTTAGAGACAGACTAAATCACTAGTATCATTGTTTACAAAAGTGTCTTGAACTTGATGGAGCTTATGTTGAGAAGTAAAGTTTACATGTTTTATTTTTATCTTTTAATATCATTGCTCTACAAATCTTTTGACGTCACCTTGTATACATGGAATCATAAAATGTGTCATCTTTTGTGACTGGTTTATTTCACTTAACATGTTTTCAAGGACATTCATGTTGTAGCAGGTATCACTACTTCATTTGGTGGTATTTCCAAATAATAGTACATTGCACAAATATATTAACTCTGTTTATCCATTAATCAGCTGATGGACGTAAAGACTGTTTCTACTTTTTGGCTTTTATGAATAACACTGCTATGAACATTTGTGTACAAGTTTTTGTGTGGAAATAAATTTTTATTTCTCTTATGTATATACATAGGAGGGAAATTCCTGTATCATATAGTAACTCTATGTCTAACCTTTAAAGAAACTGCCAGACTGTTTTACACAGCAGTTACACCATTTTACATTCCCACCAGTAATGTATGAAGGTTACAATTTCTCCACATCTTTGTCAGCACTTGTTACTGTCTTTTTTTAAAATTATAGCCTTCCTAGTCTGTGTGAAGTGGTATCTCATTATTGTTTTAATTTGCATTTGCTTAATGACTAATGATGTTAAGCATCTCTTCATGTACTTATTGGCCATTTGTATATTTTCTTTAGACAAATGTCTATTCAAGTCTTTTGTACATTTGTTAATCAGGTTGTCTTTGGTGGGGGGGGGTGGATAATTCTGCTAGTTTTTATTTCCCTTCCCTGTCTACCTGATATTAATTTTATTTATTTATTTATTTATTTATTTATTTATTTATTTATTTTGAGACAGAGTCTCGCTCTGTCACCCAGGCTGGAGTGCAGTGGCACCATCTTGGCTCACTGCAACCTCCGCCTCCTGGGTTCAAGCAATTCTCCTGCCTCAGCCTCCCAAGTAGCTGGGATTACAGGCTCCCACCACCACATCCAGCTAATTTTTTGTGTGTATTTTTAGTAGAGACAGGGCTTTGCCATGTTGGCCTGCCTGGTCTCAAACTCCTGACTTCAGGTGATCCACCAGCCTCAGCCTCCCAAAGTGCTAGGATTGAGTAGGTGCATGGACACTGCACTGAAATGTCCTGAGGACACTTTTTGGGTAAATTAAAGACTTTATTTTTTTATTTATTTTTGAGACAGTCTCGGCCTGTCGCCCAGGCTGGAGTGCAAGTGGCTTTGATCTCTGTGCTCACTGCAAGCCTACTTCCTGGGTTTACGCTTATTCTTCCTGCCTCTGCCTCCCGAGTAGCTGGGACTACAGGCTCAGCCACCTCTCCCGGCTAGTTTTTTTGCATTTTTTAGGCAGAGACGGGGTTTCACTGCACTGCCAGGGACATGATTCCCACCCCTGACTCGTGATCCGCCCATCTCGGCCTCCCAAAGTGCTGGGATTACAGGCTTGAGCCACCGCGCCCGGCCTTAAAAGACTTTATTTTTAAAAGCAGTTTCAGGTTTACAGAAAAACTGAGCAGAAAGTACAGTCTCCATATATTCCTTACTCCCTGCCCCCAGTTTTCCCTGTTATTAACATTTGCATGACTGTGGCATATTTTTTACAATCAGTGAATCAATATTGATAAATTAAAGTCCATATGTTAGTGTTCATTCTGTGTGCTATACAGTTCTATGGGTTTTGCCAAATGTATGAATATGTCATGTATCCATCATCACAGTATCATCCAGCATAATTTCACTGTCCTGAAAATGCCCTGTGCTCCACTCATTCATCTTTTCCCCACTTGCCATGACCACACCAAAGCCGTGACAACCACTTATCTTTTTAATATATCTATAGTTTTCCCTTTTGCAGAACATCATATCATTAGAATCAGAATAGTATGTGGCTTTTCAGACTGGTTTCTTTCACTCAGCAACGTGCATTTAAGGGTCCTCTGGGTCTCTTGTGGCTTGACAGTTCATTTCTTTTTATCACTGAATAATATTGCATTGTATAGGTATGCCATAGCTTTTCTTAAAATTTACTCATCATTAAAGGACATCTTGATTACTTCTAATTTCTGGCAATAATGAATAAAGTTGATATAAAAATTTTTGTGTAGGATTTTGCATGGATATATGTTTTCAATTTGTTGAGGTAAACACCTAAGAGCATAAGGCATATTTAGTTTTATAAGAAACTACCAAACTGTCTTCCACAGTATCTGTACCATTTTGCATTCCCACCAGCTATGAAAGAGTTTCTGTTCTACATCTTCAGCAACATTGGTGTTATCAAGGTTTTGGATTTTAGCCATTCTAATTGGTGTGGAGTGGTATCTCATTGTTGTTTTAATTTTGCAATTCCCTAATGACATATATGTTGAGCATCTTTTCATATGCATATTTACCATCTGTATATTTTCTTTGGGCAGGTGTCCATTCAGGTCTTTTGCACATCTTTTCATTGGGTTGCTCATTTTCTTATTGAGTTTTAAGAGTTCTTCATATATTTTTGATAACAGTTGTTTATCAGATATGTCTTCTGCAAATATTTTCTCCTAGTCTTTGTTGTGTCTTTTCATTTACTTAACAGTGTCTTTCGTAAAACAGAAGGTTTTAACTTTGATGAAGTATAATTTACCAATTTTTTCTTTCATGGATTGTGCTTCATGTGTTGTATCTAAAAACTCATTGCCAAACACAAGGTTACCTCTATGTTCTCCTATGTTATCTTCTAGAAGCTTTGTAGTTCTCTGTTTTACATTTATAGGGCCTGTGAGAAGGTGACAGAGGTTAAATGAAGTCATAAGGATAGGGCCCTAGTTGAATAAGGCTAGTGCCCTTATAAGAGGAAGAGATGCCAGTTTTCTTGCTCTCTGCCGTACGAGGACACAGCAAGAAAGTGGCCATCTACAAGTCAAGAAGTGGGCCCTCACCAGAAACCAAATTACTGTCACCTTGATCTTAAACTTCCCAGCTTCCAAAACTGTGAGAAATAAATTTCTGCTGTTTAAGCCACGTGGCCTACAGTATAAGTTATAGCAGCCCAAGCAAACTAAGAACCCTTAGCATATTCATCACAGTTACTTTAAATCTCTGGTCCCATAATTCCAAAATATCTGCCACATCTGAGTCTGGTTCCAGTGTTTGCTTTGTTTCTTCAAGACTGTGGTTTTGTTTGTTTGTTTGTTTGTTTTTGTTTTTATGCTTTTTAGCATATCTTAAAATTTTTCTGTTGAAAGCCAGGCATGATGTACTGGGTAAAAGAAACTGAACTGAGGTAGATAGGTATTTAGAATGAAATTTAGAGGCAACTTCAGAAAGTACTCAAAAACAAAATTATGGGAGCATGCCAAATGGACACAGGAGCCAGCCTGAAGGAGCTTGCAATGGACAAGGTTGGAACAATTTGGGCAACAAAGTAAGTTATTCTTCCTTATAGAGGAATTCTAAATAATTTACATAGATACTTGCCTTCCAGGAAGTGGCACTTAATCCCCCTCAAACCCTCATAAGTGTGGGCTGGACTTGGTAACTTCCTTTCAAAGAATAGAGTATGGAAAAGGGGTGAAGTAACTTGATAGTGGAAAAACCTGGCAAACACTACCTTGGTTAGCTGAGCAAAGCCTTGATATAGTGCAATGAGAATGGAACATTACCTTTGTGATCTTTCTCTCAAACACTTATAACTCCATTCTAATCATGAGGAAAGCATAAAACAAATCCCAATTGAGGGACATTCTACAAAATGCCTGAGCAGTACTCCTCAATAGGTCATCAAAACAAGTTTGAGAAACTGTCACAGTCAAGAAGAGACTAAGGAGAAATTACAACTAAATGTAACGAGGTATCATGGACTGGCTCCTAGAATAGAAAAAGTCAATAGATAAAAACTAACAAAATTGAATAAAGTATGGACTTTAGTAATAATAATGTATCATTATTGGTTTATTACTTGTAACAAATGTACCATACTAATCTAAGATGATAATAAAACCCATAACTCTGTGTAGGGCCAAAGGAAGGGAAGTGGGCTGATACGGGAACTCTCCGCGCTATCTTAGCAACTTTTTGGCAAATCTAAAACTACTCCAAGATACTAAGTTTCTTTTAAAAAAAAAAAAAATCACAAAACCTGGAAATTTTTATTTTAAAAAAATTAAAAATGAAAAAAAAAAGAGTCAAATCCCAGCTGTATTTGTATTAATTGTGTAATCTTGTACAAGTCACTCTCTGAGCTTTGGTGTCCCTGTTTATAAAAGCGATAGAATACTGTTTTTGAGTGACATCTGAAAGATAGCAGAGTAGGAAGCTCCAGGCCCTCCTTTCCCCCATGGAATCTGTGAAAGGAAATTAAATTTTGGGACGCCAAACTCATTTAGCGAAAGGGAAATGTCAAACTGGGAACTGGGTCATGCAAACCTGCCTCTCCCTTTTGGCTCCTCAATAAGATGGCTACAAGATGAAAAGCTACATGCCTCCTCCATATTTTGCCCACAAGGAAATTCCTAGTGAGTTGTTAAAATGTCACCATGGCAATGAAAATTGATAGCTTATCTTTACAGGTGCAGTCACCCTCGGCACACTAGACATAAACGCACGTCTGAGTGTTCCCCTGCCCCATTTTGTCTGTTATCTTATGTAAAATGCATATTCCCCACATTTTTCCTCTGCCTCTTTTATGTCATCTTATTAATGCAGATTCCCTGAGCCAGACAAAGGCATGAATGACTATTTTTTCCCTACCCTCCTCTTACGTGAAAATTGTGTACTTCTCAATATACCACCCTTTCTCCTTTAAATTTGGAGCCCGCAAAATCATCTTCGGAGATAGACACAGACCTGTCTCCCGAGTGCATCCTTAACTTTGGCAAATAAATCCCCCAAAATGATTAAGACTTGTCATTTTTCTCAATTGACATCTGGTAACCATGAAGGGATCCTGAGTGAAAGTGACCCAGCCTGCAGTAGCTCACCTCTCAGTGCTTGGCACCGGCTTGGGTAGCTTATAGCCCAAACTGAGAGGACAATTTGCCAAAGTCCAGGACGCTTTCCTCCAGGGATCTCTGATCTTTCAACATTTTCCAGTTGGGGGTCTGAGGTTTATTTGTTGTTAAAAACAAAACAAAACAACAACAAAGATTCCTTTTTTTGTAGGCGTTTCCACTCTCTTCCATCAAGGAAGGCGAGCCTGTCTGCTTCTGCATCTGCAAAAAGCAATCTTCAGCTGGGGCCCCCAACACTAGGTAAGAAACTGGTTTGGGATTCTGTCTTGCAAATTCTTTTAAATGACTAGAATTAGCATTAACAATCAGCTGGTGTTAATTTCCTACTTACACTTAGAGCACTCAGAGATTTGTGTGATCATTGTTAGTTTTGCTTGTTTTGTCTTTCTGTCTTGTGTGTGTGTGTGTGTGTGTGTGTGTGTGTGTGTGTGTGTGTGTGTATGTATGTTTTGTCTTTTCCCTGCTCCAGTTTGACCAATTCTGAGCCTTCTGGGATTCATGAGTGGGGTCTCCCACTCTGAAGAAACAGAACATGTTGCTCCCCTCAGCCCTTTGGGGCATTCTCAGGCGACTGAGAATCACGTGAGGGTGTCTAGGAGAAATGCTCCCTAAGACGTGCAGCAGCTCTAAATAGATTTCCCCCTCAGAAGAGCATACTTAGGGTCTAATCTCAGCCAGGAGGTGCATATAAGGAACTGACCCCTCCCAAACTTTGAGCCCCTGACACATTATGCCAGGTAGCCATGACATGGGTGGACCAAATTGGTTCAGGGTGTAATGGCCCTGTGAAAAGCTAGGTCTGCAAGCAGCACATTTTGGTCCAACACACATCCCCACTTCGTCAAATCCAAAGGGGAACTCCAAATTATGGAGAACAAGGCCTCTAAGACCCCAACAGCTGCAGAACATAAAGTTCCCCCTTTAGAAACTCCAGCAGGGTATATGCAAAATACTTACGGTGAATCATCATGCAAATATTTAACCAAGCAGACCACTCTAACTAAGCAGATTCTAAGTTACAATGGCCTAAATGGGGATCTTTTGAGATGTCCAAATCAGTGTACCTGTGAACCAGGATGGAAAACGCAGACACAAAAACTAAACAACCAGAAAGGGAGAGCTATTTTTAGTGGTAGCTGGAAAGTAGCAAAAGGGGGGAAGACCACTGTCATGCGTGTCTCTGTGAAGAGACCACCAAACAGGCTTTGTGTGAGCAACAAGGCTGTTTATTTCACCTGGGTGTGGGTGGGCTGAGTCCAAAAAAGGAGTCAGCAAAGGGAGTTAGGGGTGGGGCTGTTTTATAGGATTTGGGTAGGTAGTGGAAAATTAGTAAAAGGGGGTTGTTCTCTTGTGGGCAGGGGCTGGGGTCACAAGGTGCTTAGTGGGGGAGCGTCTGAGCCAGGAGAAGGAATTTCACAAGGTAATGTCATCAGTTAAGGCAGGAACTGGCCATTTTCACTTCTTTTGTGATTCTTCAGTTGCTTCAGGCCATCTAGATGTATATGTATAGGCTTGGGCTCAGAGGTCTGACATTTCTGTCTTCTTACATTAATAAGAAAAACAAAACAAGATAGTGGTGAAGTGTTGGGGTGGCAAAAATTTTTGGGGGTGATATAGAGAGATAATGGGCGATGTTTCTCAGGGCTGCTTTGAGCAGGATTAGGGGCAGTATAGGAACATAGAGTGGGAGAGATTAAGCTGAAGGAAGATTCTGTGGTAAGGGGTGATATTGTGGGGTCGTTAGAAGGAACATTTGTCATATAGAATGATGATGGCCTGGATACGGTTTTGTATGAATTGAGAACTAAACAGAAGACACAAGGTCTGAATAAGAGAAGGAGAAAAACAGGTATTAAAGGACTAAGAATTGGGAGGACCCAGGACATCTAATTAGAGAGTGCCTAAGGAGGTTCAGCATGATTATTTGCTTGGTTGGTGAGTTTTTGGACTCTATCTTGAGTTTTTTATGTTGTCATATACCAAGTCAGATTGATTTAGGTAAAAACAACGTTCTTCATTTAAAAATATATAGAATCCCCCTTTTTTTAGCAGTGAGTAAGTTGAAGCCTTGGTGATTTTGGAGGAAAGAGAAATGCAAAGCCAGCAGTTGTTTGTTAAAGAAGTATTAGAAACGGCTAGGAGAGAGTGAAATTGATAGTGTGGTGGAGATAGCTGGGGAGAGATAGAGGGTGGCATAAGAATGGGAATGAGAATAAGAGTGAGCATAAAAGTAAAGAATAGGACTTCATCAGGGTGAAAGTATTGGAGTGTACCTTGCCACTGAAGATCTTTTATCCACTTCAAGAGAGACTTAAGGGTGGCGGTTTGAGGTAAAACCGGGAGATATCAGTTATGATGGTTTGGAGGAAAAGTGTAAACTGGCAGTGTAAACAAGGGCAGGGCATTTATGAGTAGTTGAGAATGGTGAATAGGAGTATGACTAGACAGAAGACAGTAGGGATGACAAGTTTTTGTGGCACAGTCCAAGTTGGGCTGGTGTGTGGAATGAGACTGGGGCCTAATAAAAAGAGCGTCCATACAGGAGCTCAAATGGGCTGTACCCTGTAGCATCCCGAGGACAGGCCCGAATTCTGAGAAGGGCAAGTGGTAAAAGTATTGTCCAGTCCTTTTTAAGTTGGAGGCTGAGCTTGGTGAGGTGTGTATTTAAAAAACCATGTTACCTTTCCTGAAGATTGAGGATGGTAAGGGGTATGAAGTTTCCACTGAATACCCAGAGCCTGAGAAACTGCTTGGGTAATTTGACTAATAAAGGCCGGTCTGTTATTGGACTATATAGGAGTGGGAAGGCCAAACCAAGAAATTTTGTCTGACAGTAAGGAAGAAATGACCGCGGTGGCCTTCTCCAACCCTGTGGGAAAGGCCTCTACCCATCCAGTGAAAGCGTCTACCCAGACCAAGAGGTATTTTAGTTTCCTGACTTGGGGCATGTGAGTAAAGTCAATTTGCCAGTCCTGGGCAAATCCCCGAGCTTGATGTGTAGGGAAGGGAGGGGGCCTGAACAATCCCTGAGGAGTAGATTCTACTACTATTACTACTACTATTCTACTACTGCTCTTCTAAGCAGATGGAACACTGAGAAGTGATTTCCTTGAGGACAGATTTCCACGATGGAAAGGAAATGAGAGGTTCCAAGAGGTGGGCTAGCGACTTGTAACCTACATGGAAGAGGTTATGAAATGACGACAGAATAGAATGGGCCTGTGAGGCTGGAAGGAGAATTTTCCTTGGTCCAAGAACCATTTGCCTTATGTGGGAAGAGATTGATAGGTGGAAGTTTCAGTGGGGAAGTAGGTGGGAGTGACTGATGAAAAGGAGAAAAACTGGCAGTGAGGGACAGAAGTTGGAACCTAGCTGCTTTTCTAGTTATCTTGTTAGCATAAGCATTGCCTTGAGCGATGGGATCTGATGCCTTTTGATGGCCCTTGCAGTGAATGACCCTAGGTTTTTTGGAAGTAGAGCAGCTTTAAGAAGAGTTTTTATTAAGGAGGCATTAATTATGGAGGACCTTTGTATAGTGAGGAAATTTTTTTCTGCCCTTATAACAGCATGGTGGTGCAGGATATGGAAGGCATATTTAAAGTCAGTATAAATATTGATGCATAGTCCCTTTGCAAGAGTGAGGGCCTGAGTTAAGGCAATGAGTTTGGCTTGCTGAGAGGTAGTGGAGGGGGGCAGAGTAGTAGCCTGAAGGATAGATGTGGAAGACACTATACCTTAGCCTGCCTTTGCCGGTGATTGGCGATTAGGCCTGGTGGAACTGTCATCAATAAACCAAGTGTGATCAGAGTGAAGAACAGGTAAGAAAGAAATATGGGGAAATGGAGTGAATGCCAGGTGGATCAGAGAAATACAGTCATAGGGGTCAGATATGGTATCAGGAATAATGTGAGAGGCCAGACTGAAGTCCAGGCCAGGAACAATGGTAACTGGGAGACTCAACAAAGAGTGAGTACAGCTGAAGAAGCCAGGGGGCAGAAAGTATATGCATCAAGTGTGAGGAGGAAAATAGATTTTGAAAGTTATGGGAACTGTAGAGAGTAAGTGGAGCATAGCTTGTGATTTTGAGGGCCTCTAAAAGTATTAAAGCGGCAGCAACGAGGTGTGGCTATAGCCTAGGAATAGTCAGGGAAGCAGATAATTTAGTTAAAATGTCTCGGCTTAATAAGGGAAGTGGGCAGGTGGGGATAACTAAAAAAGAGTGCATAAAAGAATGTTGTCCAAGTTGGCAACAGAGTTGGGGAGTTTTAAGGGGTTTAGAAGCCTGGCTATGAATACCCACAACAGTTACGGAGGCGAGGGAAACAGACCCTTGAAAAGAAGGTAAAGTGGAGTGAGTAGCCTCCGTATTGATTAAGAGAATGGACTTACCCTCTGCTTTAAGAGTTACCCAAAGTGTCTGTGATGGTCCAGGAGGCTTCCGAGGCGATTAGGCAGCGTCAGTCTTCAGCTGCTAAGCTGAGAAGATCTGGGAAGGAGTCAGTCAGAGAGCCTTGGGCCAGAGTTCCAGGGGATCTGGGAGGGGCTGCCAGGCGAGTTGGACAGTCCGATTTCCAGTGGGGTCCTGCATAGATGGGGCACAGCTTAGGAGGAATCCCAGGCTGTGGGCATTCCTTGGCCCAGTGGCCAGATTTCTGGCACTTGAAGCAAGATCCTGAGGGAGGCGGTCCTGAGGAATGCCTGGCCGCTGCGGTTCAGGCGTTTTGAAGTTTTTGTGTGCTGGAGATGTGGCTAGGGTTTCTCTCACAGTGGAGGCAAGTAATTGCAACTCAGAAATACGTTGCTACTTGGCTGCCTCTACTCCATTACTGTACACCTTGAAGGTGAGGTTAATTAAGTCCTGTTGTGGAGTTTGAGGGCCAGAATCTAATTTTTGGAGCTTTTTCTAATGTCGGGAGCAGGTTGGGTAATAAAATGCATATTGAGAATAAGACGCTCTTCTGGCCCTTCTGGGTCTAGGGCGGTAAAGCATCTAAGGGTTGTTGCCAAATGGGCCATGAACTGGGCTGGGTTTTTATATTTAATGAAAAAGAGCCTAACCGCTAACTGATTTGGGAGAAGTTGGATAAAGAAAAAGGAGCATTAACCTTGGCTATGCCTTCAGCTCCAGCCACCTCTTCAAGAGGAAATTATTGGGCAGGTGGGGGAGGGCTAGTCGCAGAACGAAACGGTAAGCTGGACCAGGTGTGAGGAGTGGAGGTGATAAAAGGATTATAGGGTAGGGGGGCGGAGGCTGAGGAAGAATTGGGACCTGGCTCAGCGTGGTGAGAAGCAGCCTGGGGAGGAGGGGAGAGGTCAGATGAGTCCGTAGAAAAGGAGGATTCAAAGGACTCAGAACTTTGGGTGGATACTGAAGGAACAGGAGAGAAAGAAGAAAGATTTGGGACGAGTTGCATTGGGAGCAGAGACTAAGAAGGGATCAATGTGTAAAAGAATGCCTGGATGTCAGGCACCTCAGACCCATTTGCCCATTTTTCAACAAAAATCATCCAAGTCTTGTAAAATGGAGAAATCAAAAGTGCCATTTTCTGGCTATTTAGAACCATTATCGAGTTTGTATTGGGGCCAAGTGCTGTTGCAGAAGAAAATAAGACACTTAGGTTTTAGGTCAGGTGAGAGTTGAAGAGATTTTAAGTTTTTTGAGAACACAGTCTAAGGGATAAGAAGAGGGAATGGAGGGTGGAAGGTTGCTCATAGTGAAGAAGGCAAGCCCAGAGAAAAGAAAGGGTAGAGACACGGAGAAGGGGGGTGGTGAGCAGCCCTGGGCTGCAATGTGGGTGAGCAGCCAAAGCAGGCATCCCTGCAATTGACTTGCCACCAAGGGAATGTGGGTGAATGACCAAGGCAGGCATCCCTGCGGTGATCAGACACCAATGGAGTGTGGGTGAATAATCAGGCAGGCGTCCCTGCAGTGATTAAACACCAAGGGAAGAGTATCTTCCCAAGTCCGTGACCAGCGCCAGAGTTTTGGGTCCACAGATAAAATGTGTCTCCTTTGTCTCTACTAGAGAGGAAAAAGAACTGGAACTGGAAGGGAGATTGAAGGATAGCAAGAGAGGCTGGAGAAGAGAGTGAAAAGATCGCTTACCTGATTTGAAATTGGTGAGATGTTCCTTGGGCTGGTTGGTCTGAGGACCCGAGGTCGTAGGTGGATCTCCTCATGGAGTGAGGGTGAGGACAGGGGACTGGTCTCCCAAAGGAGTCCCGCTGACCCGGGTCTTCGGCACCAAATTTCACGCACGTCCATGTGAAGAGACCACCAAACAGGCTTTGTGTGAGCAACAAGGCTGTTTATTTCACCTGGGTGCAGGCGGGCTGAGTCTAAAAAAGGAGTCAGCAAAAGAGAGTTGGGGTGGGGCTGTTTTATAGGATTTGGGTAGGTAGTGGAAAATTACAGTCAAAGGGGGTTGTTCTCTTGCGGGCAAGGGCTGGGGTCACAAGGTGCTTAGTTGGGGAGCGTCTGAGCCAGGAGAAGGAATTTCACAAGGTAATGTCATCAGTTAAAGCAGGAACCGGCCATTTTCACTTCTTTTGTGATTCTTCAGTTGCTTCAGGTTATCTGGATGTATATATATATATATATGCAGGCTTGGGCTTGGAGGCCTGACAACCACCTCATCTCCTCACAGGAGGCCAACAAACAACTTAGAAATGCTAATCAAGAACTCTCTAATCTCGAATCTCTCTTAAAGAAATCCTCAGAATTCCTTACTTCCCCCTTGGCACCTTCCTCTATACCCCTGACCTATCTGAACTTCCTGGACCAGATCTGTCCCCTGCTTCTACTGCATGTCTAACACTTGCTCAACAGAAGGCAGTTCGGAGTCTGGCTGCAAAGACCCCACCCCCTCATGATTCCCTGACAGCTCCAATGGCAACATCTCATCTGGAAGATGTGGAAAAGGGGGACCCTGCAGGGACATCTCTCATGATCACCCTATTTTGGGAACAACTGCTAACAGGTAGGGCAACCCTGGTGATTGTCTACCAACACCCTGGTCAAAGGCTGAATTCTGAGGCATAAAGAATTTCCTGACCCCCATAAAGATCCAATTGGGTTTGAGAATTTGAGTTCATTGTCAGAACTTATGACCCAGGTCATTCAGACTTTTATCAGCTAGTCCACAAGTTGGTCTCAGAAGCTAAAGCTAAGGAATGGCTGGGAAAAGCACAATGGTCAGACCCTATAGCAGATTTGACCCCTGAAGGCCCAATACAGCCACAACAACCAGTCCCCCAAAATCCAGAAGACAGGCACAAAGATGTGCAGGAATGAATAAATACCCTATTAAATATCATTCTTTCAGTGTTCCAAAGGGTTGTGGATTGGAATAAAATCCAACAACGCCACTGGAACCCAAATGAATTAGTTTTAGATTATTTAACACATTCTGATAAAACTTTAAAACAATATTGTGGGATGTCAGCTGATTGCTTTGAAAACAATAAAAATGATACATTATTAAATGCAAATTTCTTAACGGACTAGATGATGATTTAGCCACCCTTGTAAAATGCAAATTGGACCACAGCCAGAACTAATGAACTAGTTAGCTGACCAATTATCCCGCAATATGATAAAACAAGGAAAAACAGAAGATTGCCCAAATTATGCATTTACAGCTAAAGCAATTAACTTCTCAAGCCTCTCAGCCCCAGAAAGATTTTAAGCTCCCTCTGTCTGAGGACTCTTCCCTCCCAGTCTGTTACAACTGTAAATGACTGAGACACCTTAAGAGAGATTGCCTTAGGCTGAAACGAAAGAAAAGGCAGAATGCAACTCAAGAAGACAAGGGGTGCTCCAAGGAAATACAGGGGTTTCACCTCTCCAAATATTCTACCCTGACAAACCAATTGGGAGAGATTAATATAATAACAAACCATGAGTTTACAACTGCCTTAACTGACATAGGTGTGACTATCTCTGATAAATCCTGTAATCACCTAGCCTTGTTTCCACATGAATAGACTCTCCCTTAGCTGAGAAAGCCAGAGGAACTCCATTTGGCTCCTTCATTTACAGGACATCAAGGACTCCTTACCTCACCCTCTTCCTCAAGGGGTTAACTTGTGTAAGCTGACTCTCAACGTATCAAAGAGTCCAATTAACTGATAACGTACTGAAGCAAGCAATGTACAAAGTTCCCAGGATTTTGCTTAAAAGATAACACCATAAAGCCTTGAGTTTGTGTCCGGCAGAGTCCCCATATATAACATCTTATAAAAGATTTAGAGCCCCTGCACCTGGAACTGTTTGCTTCTCTGTAACCATTTGTCTTTTTAACTTTTTGCATGTTTTTACTTCTGTAGAATTGTTGCAACTGAGCTCCCCCTCCCCTTCCTAAACCGAAGTATAAAAGAAAATCGAGCCCCTTCCTTGGGGCCAAGAGAATTTCGAGTCGCTGGCTAATAAAGGACTCCTAAATTTGTCTCAAAGTGTGGTGTTTCTCTAACTTGCTCGGGTACAACAATCTCACCTTATTTAGAAACCCCATTCCTCAGAGTAATGAAAGAATTAACATGGTGAGTGTGTCTAATAAAATGATCTCATGTTTTAAGTCCAAACCCGTACCTTAGGGTTCATCAGGTTCCATTACCCTGTCGCAGGCTCTAAGTGTGACACACTCAGTAGGTCCCATATGTTTCTAATATGCGCTGGGGCTCCTGTCAATCTTTTGGGCCGTGATCTCAACATCCATAATGCCTATATCTCTTTTTCATCAAAAGGTGAAACTGTTTTAGAATTGGAGCCAGGAGACCAAAAATACTAAATTTTAAAATGTCCTGATAATGTACAATTTAGTACTGGTAATGTTAAAACGTCATCTTGTAACCAGGAAAATAAAATGGAGACAGAGAAGGAAATATTACGGAAGAAGAAAGAACATTGGAAAACAGAGCAGAAAACAGTAAAACTCCTTTTAGCTTCCCCAATCTTCCTGTTAACACCAGAAGTGGAGCACTTGCTCAAGGATGTGTCTTCCTGCTTATAGTCTCACTCAAATACAGATACAGAGAAAGTATTCTCAGCCATTCCAGTAAAGGTAGAGATAAACCCAAAGAAACCCCTATCCAACCTTAAACACTATCCTCTGCAAAAGGAACCCATATATGGAATTGCTCCTATCATAGAAGATTATCTGAGAAATGATATATGAATAATATATCATTTGAGAAATAATGATAATCTGAGATTATCATTATTCCCTGCACAATCCCCTGAAACAGCCCTATATTCCCTGTAAAGAAACCAAGCGGGAGAGGATGGAAATTTGTGCAGGACTTGAGGGCAATAAACAATATCATAATTCCCAGGCACCCAGTAGTCCCCAACCCACAAACCCTTCTATCACCTATATCCATTACCAGTCAGTATTTCTCAGTTGTGGATCTCTATAGTGCCTTCTTTAGTATTCCTGTAGAACCAGGCAGCCAATATTTGTTTGCCTTTATTTGGAAAGAACGGCAATATACGTGGACTGTAATGCCCCAAAGGTAAACAGAAAGTCCCACTTACTGTTCCCAAATATTAGAAGCTGATTTAGAGGATTAAATATTTTCCCAGGGCTCAGCATTCATCTACTCTCCTTTGTTCAGACACACTCTCTTCCTCTCAAGAAGACAGTCTATATTTACTCAAACAGCCACCAAGGGACACAAATGTCTAAAGACAAACTTCAGCTATGCTTACCTCAAGTATTTGGGACATATTATCTCAGCCAAAGGACTGAGTATTAACCCTGATAAGAGTGAGGAATTTTAGTTTTCCCAATGCCTGCCACTAAGAAACAGCTTAAGAGTTTTTGGGGCCTGGCGGGCTATTGTAGAAACTGGATACCAAATTTCTCCCTTATGGCTCAACTTCAGTGTGCATACCTAAAAAGTGAACAACCTGATCCCATCATGTGGACTCCAGAGGGACAATCAGCTGTACAACAAATAAAGGAAATTCCAATTAATGCCCCGGCCTTAGGGCACCCAAACTACAAATTGCCTTTCTCCCTTTTCATACACAAAGTTGGAGGTACTGCATCCGGAGTACTGACCCAGAAACATGGTGATCATCAGAGACCTATAGGCTATTATAGCCAACAGCTGGACCCTGTGGCTCAAGGGCTGCCTCCTTGTATGACAGCAATAGCAGCCACAGCCTTGCTGTGTACAAAGTTCCCAGGATTTTGCTCAAAAGATAACACCATCTCAAAGTTTGTTGAAGAAATAATTATGGGTTCCCCCTTACCATTTTTGTGCCACATTCTCTTGAGACCCTTCTAAACTCTCATCATATACAACATCTGTCTGTCAACTGGTTAGCCTCTTAGGAAATTTTGCTTTTATCATCTCCCAATATTACTATTTCCTGCTGTAATAATCTTAATCTGGCCCCTCTCTTGCCAGGCCCTTCTGACAAAACCCCTCATGACTGTGTTCTGATGACTGACTGACTTCTCACCCCCAGGACAGACCTACAAGAGATGCCACTGGATAATGCTGAGATAGAATGGTATACAGATGGGTCTTATTTAAGAGGAGAGGATGGAAATTTTATAGCAGGATATGCTGTGGTTTCCTTACTAGAGGTAATTGAAGTCAATCATCTCCCCCAAGCCAGATCAGCTCAAGTGACCAAATTGGCTGCCCTGACCAAAGCTTGTCAATTGGCAAAAGACAAGGCTGCAGACATTTACACTGACAGCCACTATGCTTTTGGGGTTGCTCATGACTGGGATGCTATGGAAAGAGAGAGGATATTTAACCCCCTCAGGGCAACCCATAAAAAATGGACAAGTATCAGAGCTGTTAGAAGGTGTTCTAAAACCAAAAAGCTTGGCAATTATAAAAATCCCAGGTCACTCAAAATTAGACACCACAGACAGTCAGGGTAACCAATTCGCTGACGCCACAGCTAAAAAAGCAGCATTCAAGCCATCACCCCTAAGTTGGAAAATGGCCATAAAACCCAAAATACTTAAATACATGTTGAAAG
The DNA here is from genome assembly GCF_008728515.1 of Papio anubis. Taxonomy (NCBI): domain Eukaryota; kingdom Metazoa; phylum Chordata; class Mammalia; order Primates; family Cercopithecidae; genus Papio; species Papio anubis. The sequence continues at coordinate 52,022,142 of NC_044996.1, read as the reverse complement.
AAACCCAGCGCATAGCTCCTACAAAAGAGAAATCTACTTGGAAACAGGCAGGTGGATACTTGACTCCCAAAACTGAAATATGATGTGGACCTAATTATTCCATTCCAAGAAGCCCATTATTCCAATAGAATGTCAGGTGTCCCTTATGAAATATGTTCATAATCTAACCCATTGGAATCCAGATAAAATAATATCCTGGTATAAACAGTATTACTGGAAACCATCCTTTATAGTGGCACAAAAAGTTTACTCTCATTCGGGTACCGTGGCTCACACCTGTAATCCCAGCACTTTGGGAGGCCCAGGGAGGTGGATCACCTGAGGTCAGGAGTTCAAGACCAGCCTGGCTAACATGGCAAAACCCTGTATCTACTGAAAATACAAAAATTAGCCGGGCATGGTGGTGTGCACCTGTAATCCTGCTACTTGGGAGGCTGAGGCAGAAGAATCACCTGAACCCGGGAGGAAGAGGTTGCAGTGAGCTGAGATTGCACCATTGCACTCTAGCCTCAGCAACAAGAGCGAAACTCCATCTCAAAAAACCAAAGAAACAAAAAAGTTTACTCTCATGTGTTATTTGTCCCAAACATAACCCAGGAAAACCCCTCCATGGAGTCCAGGGTCATTTTCCCCTTCCGGCTGACCTTTTGAGGTATGATAGCTTGATTTTATCCAGCTGCCATCATCTCAAGGTTACAAGTATGTTTTAGTAATGGTCTGCATGTTATACCATTGGGTTGAAGCTTTTCCCTGCAGGCAAGCAACAGCCATGACAGTTGGAAAAATCCTACTAAAAAAAATTGTCCCACTGTGGGGAGTCCTCTGTGAACTTCACAATGACAGGGGAACATACTTTATTGGCCAGGTTACTCAAAATATTTGTAAAATTTGGCCCACATTTCAACATTTCCATTGTGCCAACCATCCCCAGTCTTCAGGCCTGGTGGAGAGGACTAACGGAATAATTAAAACACAATTGGCTAAGTTCACAGAGGCATTTCACCTCCTCTGGCCCAAAGCACTCCCCCTAGTGCTGCTTATACTCCGATCCACTCCTTTTGGAAAACATCAATTGTCTCCTTATGAAATTATAACAGGAAGACCCAAGTGTATGGCAACGAACATAACCAATCCAACTTTTCTCAAGGGAAATATATTGCAATATTGTGAGGAACTCATTTATCATCTTAGAAAAAGCCAAGATTTGTTAAAGAATTCCTTTCACAGTGTGCTCTCTGAAGATAAGGTGCCTGGTCACGATCTGCAACCTGGAGATTTCATCTATTGGAAAAGACATCTAATAAAGGATTCCCTTCAACCCTGATGAAAGGGCCTGTACCAGGTACTACTGACTAATCCATGTACCACAAAATTAAAGAGTATAGATTCATGGATTCACATCTCTCATCTTAAAAAGGCACAACCTCCTGAGTGGACTGTAACTCCCACCAAAGACCTTCACCTCCGGTTCACTAAACATGAACCTGCAACCCAGGATTAGAAGCAGACAACAGTTGTTGTGGACTGCTTAAACCCAAGACAAAGGACCAGGCCTGTATGCAAAGGGAACGCCTCTGTTTATTGCACAGTAACCATTACAATTATTGTCCTAGAAATACTGGCAACTCCTGTCTTATAAATGACAGGGCACTTGCCTTGTCTGATTTAACACCATTTAGTAACTAAAATCAATTTCACAACCTTGCTATTATTAATCCTGTATCCCTACACCTTCTTGCCACTGCCACCCATGGATGCCCATGAAACAAACCTGTTTCTACAGTGGGTTCAGCATTATGCAGACTGATTACAAAAGAATACCTGCTGGGTATGCAGACTCAAGCCTCTTTCCAGTGGCTTCAGCCTGCCATGGTGGATATCCCCCTTCCAAGGTCAGGACTGGATAGAATACCAAAAAATTATCACATCACAGAAGTGGTCTGGCATACTTAGTGCTGGGATAACAAAAGACAATATATATAACTGGCCCATTAAAAACACTCTTAAGAACAAGGGACATGGGAAAAGTTTTTGAATGGAAAGGACCAGGTCATTAGATCTCACTTTAACATCCCACCCCCCACCCCCTAGCTAAAACAGAAGGTGGTAACCACACCCCAAACAACAGCCCATTTTCAAAATGGAATAATGCAAATTTGGGCTGGGTTTATCTGGCTCACCCCATGTCTGGCCAACTCAGCCAAAATGCTTCTTTGTGCTGGCAGCGAAGAAACCATACCAAGGACCTATGGCCAAACAGTACGAGAGATATGGGGTGGACACCCGGAGAATGCTGTGACCACATTATCATATTACAAGACGCTGACTAGAATGCCACCAATTGGGTGCAGCAACCAGGTATTTATTGGCTAGCTCCAAATGGGACATATTGGCTATGTGGCACTAACTTATGGCCGTGGTTACCTCCAGGGTAGTTAGGATGACGTTCCCTAGGTTATGCTTGGGCACAAGGACATGTAATTCAGACCCTGCCAAAACCAGCAAACCTTTTTCATTTACAATTTCATTGGACATGTTAGGTATTCCAATGGTATGATCACTTAGCTTCAATCTTTGTACCACAGACAGGTATTGAAGATGTTATATGGCATATAGAGGCCTTAACCAATTACACCCAAAAGGCCCTGAATGATAGCCACATGAGTATTGCCTTGCTAAACAATGAGGTCATGCTTATGAGGAAAGTTGTGCTATACTACCATATGGCTTTAGATATACTCATTGCAGCACAAGGGAGACCTGTGCCATCATAAAAACTGAATGTTGTGTGTATATTCCAGATGAATCAAAGAACATAACTTGATTTATGACTGATATGAAAACCCAGATAACCAACCTGTCAGATCCAAAACCCTCACTAATCAATTGGTTGAGTAGTTGGTTTGGATCCTGGGGAACTTGGTGGCAGAAGCTATTGCTTATAATAGGGATAGTAATAATTTGTGTTCTGTCCTGTTTCTGCTTACAATGTTGTTACGGTATGTGCTTGCAAACAAGTTAATGCACAACTGAAAGGGCTGGGGTAATAATTGCCCAGAGAATTGCTTTAATTGAGGAAGCAGTAATATAGCCTGACCCAGCTTCCAGGTTTGCTTTCCTTTTGTTGCTATAAATCTGGCCTAGGTCCCTAAATATATATATTTTTTTCTCTTTCTTTTTTCCTTTCCTTTTTCCTTCTTTCCTCTCTTTTTTTTTTTTTTTTTTTTTTAATCTTTATGGGACACAACTTCCTAGGAATGAGCCTTCCTGGCAATGTGGGACCTAAACTTGTAGAAATAAACTATCCCAGCAACAGGAAACCAGCTCAAAAAAGGGAGGAAAAAGCAACCTGAAGCCAAGAACCCATATTTCTTTTAAAATGCTTCCTCCAAAAGATTTTAAATAAAAAAGAAGGGAAATGTGAAAGGAAATTAAATTCTGGGATCCCCCCAAACTCATTTAGTCAAAGGCAAAAGTCAAAATGGGAACTGGGTCATGCAAACCTGCCTCCCCCGTTTTGGTTCCTCAATAAAATGGTTACAAGATGAAAAGCTACATGCCTCCTCCATATTTTGCCCACAAGGAAATTCCTAGTGAGTTGTTAAAATTTCACCATGGCAATGCAAATTGATAGCTTATCTTTACAGGTACAGCCGCCCTGGTCCACCAGACATAAATGCATATCTGAATGTTCCCCTGCCCCCATTTTGTCTGTTATCTTATGTAAAATGCAGATTCCCCAGATTTTTCCTCTGCCCCTTTTGTTTATGTCATCTTTTTTTGTTGTTTGTTATTTAGTTTTATTTTATATCATAAACTTAACTCTGCAATCTAGCTAGGCATGGAAGGGAACAAGGAAAACATGGAACCCAAAGGGAACTGCAATGAGAGCACAAAGATTATAGGCTATTGCCAGCAAATGGGGAGGAGGGGTGCTCTCCTGAGCTACAGAAAGAATGGTCTGGTGGTTAAGATAAAACACAAGTCTAACTTTAATAAGTTGTCCACAGTCAGCAATGGTGATCTTCTTGCTGGTCTTGCCATTCCCAGACCCAAAGCATTCCATAGCCTCCACAATATTCATGCCTTCTTTTACCTTGCCAAAGACCACATGTTTGTCATCCAACCACTCAGTCTTGGCAGTGCAGATGAAAAACTGGGAACTGTTTGTGTCCAGCATTTGCCATGGACAAGATGCCAGGACCTGTATGCTTTAGGATGAAGTTCTTGTCATCACATTTCTCCCTGTAGATGGGCTTGCCACCAGTACCATTATGGCATGTGAAGTCACCACCCTGACACATAAACCCTGGAATAATTCTGTGAATGCAGGAACCCTTATAACCAAATCCTTTCTCTCCAGTGCGCAGAGCATGAAAGCTTTCTGCTGTCTTTGGAAACTTGTCTGCAAACAGCTTGAAGGAGATGTGGCCCAAGGGCTCACCATCTATGGTGATGTTGAAGAAGATGTTGACCATGGCTGATAGTATGGGGCTCCTGGCAGCGGCAGCATCTGCGAAGCAGCCATTCTATATTATCTTATATTTTAAAAATGCAGATTCACTGAACCAGGCAAAGGCATGAATGACTATTTTTCGCTACCCCCTCTTACATGAAAATTGTTTGCTTCTCAATATCCCACCCTTTCCCCTTTAAATTTGGAGCCCTCAAAATTATCTTTGGAGAAAGGTATAGACCTATCTCCTGGGCATGTTCTTAACTTTGGCAAATAAATCTCCTAAAATGATTGGAACTTACTTTTTCTCAATTGACAAAACATTAAAAAAAAATACAGACTGGACCCAGCCCGCCCAACTCCCAGTGGAGAGCAAGGTTTCCTTCTATTTTCATAGCCAACCAGAACAATGTTCTATGCACATTTTGTCCTCAGTAAGAGGGCCTCTGGCCAAAATTTGGCTAGTGGCCCATTGGGATAAGAAGCTAACCAAAGCCCCTGTGTTACAGTGTAATTTAGAGAGTAGCATGGAGAGTATCATCTCACCAAAGGTGAAGATAGCATTACGGACATCTCTTACTGGGAGTAGTTTGAATATATCACAGGAAAGTCAAATACCTTCTTGCAGACTGTAATGAAGCATTCATTAAGATAAAGATGGTTTTTTGACCAGGTGTTGACCTGCCTGAGGAAAATCAGGAAGCAGTTTATAACACCATTACTTTACCTGAAGAATTTCATGACTTTGGTCAGCCACTGCCTGACTTAGATGACATTGATGTGGCCCAGGAGTTCAGCTTGGGTCAGAGTAGAGTGGAAGAAATAACCATGAGAGAAGAAGTTGGGAATATCAGTATTTTACAAGAAAATTATTTTGGTGATTTTGGAATGGATGATCATGAGATAATGAGAGAAGGCAGTGCTTTTGAGGATGATGACATGTTAGTAGGCACTACTGCTTCTAACCTCCTATTAGAGTCTGAACAGAGAGAGCACCAGCAATCTGAATGAGAAAATTAACCATTTAGAATATGAAGACCAATATAAAGATAATAATTTTAGAGAAGGAAATGATGGTGGAATATTAGATGACAAACTTATTACTAATAATGATGGTAGTATCTTTGACGATCCCCCTGCCCTCTCTGAGGCAGAGGTGATGTTGCCAGAGCAGCCTGCACATGATGATATATGGATGAGGATGATAATACATCAATGGGTGGGCCTGATAGTCCTGATTCAGTGAATCCTGTTGAACCAGCCAGCTATGTCTGATCAAACAACACTTGTTCCAAATGAGGAAGAAGCATTTGCATTGGAACCTATTGATATAACTGTTAAAGAAACAAAAGCCAAGAGGAAGAGGAAGCCAATTGTTGACAGTGTCAAAAACTTGGATAGCAAGACAATTAAGAGCCCAACTTAATGATTATTCTGATATTGTTACTACTTGGGATCTAGCACCACCCACCAAGAAATAGGTGATGTGGAAAGAGACAGGAGGAGTAGAAAAACTGTTTTCTTTACCTGCTCAGCCTTTGTGGAATAACAGACTACTGAAGCTCTTTACATGCTGTCTTACACCACTTGTACCAGAAGACCTTAGAAAAAGGGGGAAAGTAGGGCAGATAATTTGGATGAGTTCCTCAAATAACGTGAAAATCCAGAGGTTCCTAGAGAGGACCAGCAACAGCTACACCAGCAGCATGATGTTACTGATAAGCCCATTTTGGAAGAGCCAAGCCGCCTCCAGGAGTCAGTGATGAGGCCAGCAGAACAAACCTGGATGAGTCAGCTATGCCTCCACCACCACCTCAGGGAGTTAAGCGAAAAGCTGGACAAATTAACCCAGAGCCTGTGATGCCTCCTCAGCAGGTTGAGCAAATGGAAATACTGCCTGTAGAGCTTCCCCCAGAAAAACCTCCAAATATCTGTCAGCTAATATAAGAGTCAGAACTTCTGCCAAAAAGAAAGAAAAGGGGGGAAAAATGATGATGAAGATGAAAAGGATGAAGATGTTTCAGGGGGTGATCAAGATCAGGAAGAAAGAAGATGGAAGAAAAGGACTCAGCAGATGCTTCATGGTCTTCAGTGAGCTCTTGCTAAAACTGGAGCTGAATCTATCAGTTTGCTTGAGTTATGTCAAAACACAAACAGAAAACAAGCTGCCGCAAAGTTCTACAGCTTCTTAGTTCTTAAAAAGCAGCAAGCTATTGAGCTGACACAAGAACTGTACAGTAACATCATCGCAACACCTGGGCCAAAGTTCCACATTTTATAAGGAGCTAGAAGCATTATAGCTAGTGTTTATTTCACTAGTGCTTACAAATTGCCCCCATGTGTAGGAGACACAGAACCCTTTAAAAAAACTTAGATTTTTGTCTGTACAAAGTCTTTGCCTTTTTCTTTCTTCATTTTTTTCCAGTATATTAAATTTGTCAGTTTCATCTTTGAGGGAAACTGATTAGATGGGTTGTGTTTGTGTTCTGATGGAGAAAACAGCACCCCAAGGACTCAGAAGATTATTTTAACAGTACAGAACAGATGTGTGCAATATTGGTGCATGTAATGATGTTGAGTGGCAGTTGAAAGTCATGATTTTAATCTTAGTTCTTCATTACTGCATTGAAAAGGAAAACCTGTCTGGGCAAATGCCTGACAGTTTAATTTAAAACTATGGTATGAGTCTTTGACGAGAAAAAAAGAAAAGAAAAGGCTTTCCATCAGTTGTAACACTGGCAATCTTCTTGTTAACCTTAGGGGTGGCACCTGAAATAACAAAGGTCACCCTCTTGAGATTCATTTTAAGTATAATTCCCTAATGAGCAAAGGTATATGTGAAATTGTGTTGTGACTGATACCCTTCAGCTACAAAAAGATAGGACTGACTTGGTTTAAAGTGTTCTATTTTGTCAATCATTCCATTTAAGTCTTTCTGATGAACTCGGCTATCTCAAAATCTGTCATTTTAATGAGGCTCCAAAATGAGCAGAAATATAGGCCTGATTAGAGTACAGTGACTATCAAAAAACATAACTTTCTAGGAGTTATAAATCAAAGTTTTAAAAAGATGTTTGGATATATCTGAGTATTCAGATCATGAAAATAGAAATTGCCCTGCCTACTACAAGGACAGACTGATGGGAAATTATACACCAGGTCAACTTAACCTTTAAGCAGACAATGCTGTAAAAACTAATGGCTTCTCTGATATTTATTATAAGTTTTAGTACTGATCTCCTTTTCCAGTGCTGCACACTCCTGTGTTTGGAACTTTAATAGCTTTGCAACGAAATCCTATATCCAGTTTCCTATAACTTAACTGAAGAAAAACACATCCAAATAAAGGTCTATATTAACAGACCAGACAGCATCAGAAATCATGTGACTATTATGATTATCAGAATATTTCTTAAATTTTTAGGGCAAAATTAACACTGAAAGTTCTAGCTTAAGTGTTGACACTTTCATGGGGAAACAATCACTTTTGAAATTCAGACTTCAGTGTATACCTAACAATTTAAAATTATGCAAAATGTTTTAAATTTGTGAACTCATTACTGTTTTAATGATTCAGTTTCTTGAGAGTTTAATTGTAAAAAATTGCTATTGCAGATTTATTTTCAATATTCTATGCCTGTAAACCATGGAGTTTTCCCCATTTGTAAAAAGACATTGTAGATAATTGAATGTTTGATTTTAGAAAGGTCATTGGTTTCTTGTTACACATTTTGTTAGTCTGGTTTTTTTGCTTATCGGGTTCAATATTGTTCTTGGATTGCCGGGCACGGTGGCTCATGCCTGTAATCCCAGCACTTTGGGAGGCCGAGGCGGGTGGATCACGAGGTCAGGAGATCAAGACCATCCTGGCCAACACGGTGAAACCCCGTCTCTACTAAAAAATACAAAAAATTAGCCGGGCGGGCGAGGTGGCGGTGTCTGTAGTTCCAGCTACTCGGGAGGCTGAGGCAGGAGAATGGCGTGAACCCGGGAGGCGGAGCTTGCAGTGAACCGAGATTGCGCCACTGCACTCCACCTGGGTAGCAGAGCAAGACTCCTCTCAAAAAAAAAAAAAAAAAAAAAAGTTCTTGGAAATAGTTGATGCTATGTTATGTATAACTTTTCTAATAAAAGTTGTGTTATAAGCTGTTAAAAAAAAATTACAGTATTACAGACTGGCTACACAATAACTTTATAGGAAGTCTGAAAAATACTCAAAGTTCTATAGCAACCAAGCAAACACCTAATCAAGAAAAAGACATAGTCAAAATGCTAAGAAATTTTGTAACATTTTTACTTGCCCGTACCCTATCCTTCCCTCCTGGCACACCTGGGGAAGCAGCAGCCCTGCTGCCAATTCCCTCCTTAGAACCCCAGAGAGAGGACAGTGGACTTTATTTGCAACATTCTAACCTGTCAAGGGGCTGCCTGAGGTACTGGTCTCTGTTTTACCTAATTTGGAGGTCAGACAGGGAAAAGCAGCATGGCTGGATACTCAGGTTCAGAAAAAGCCACAGGAAATGGTGAGCACTGCTCATGAACACTGCAGGCGGCCTACAAACTCACAGATACCTGGAGCAAGAGGTCAGAGGTAGAGGAACACAATAGAACATCTAAGTCCACCCTCAGAGAAGCAGGGGTGAGACTCTTTAGGAAACTGAGACATTTGTAAGCAGTCATGCATTCAAGGGAACTGGAAAACAACAACAACAACAGATACCCAGGCCAAGGCAAAATGCATAGCCAGAAGAGGCCTAAGAAGACCTTAAGACCTCACATGGGGCTGATCCCAAGCTGATAGCATGCCCTGCTAATGAGTGAAGGTCTTCCCTGGCACAGAACCTACTTGTAATGACTAGCAGAGGTGGCTGTTTTTTTGAATGACCAATTTTTAAAAAGAACAAAAAAATAACAAACCATGCAAAGAAACAGGAAAATATGGCCCATTCAAAGGAAGAAAATAAACTGTCAGAAACTGTCCCTGAAGAAACACAAGCATCAGAAGTACTAGACAAAGACAAAATGTCTTAAATATGCTCAAAGAGCTAAATGAAAACTCAAAGAACTAAAGGAAATCGGAAAAACAATACATAAACAAAAGAGAATATTAACAAAGAGAAACTATAAAAAGGAACCAAACAGAAATTCTGGAGCTGAAAATACAGTATCTGAATTGAAAAACGCCTAGAGGGATTCAACAGTAGATTCAAACAGGAAGAAGAAAGAATCAGTGAACTTGAAGATAAGTCCTTTGAAATTATTTAATCTGAAGACCAAATAATAATAATAATAATAAAGAAAAGTGGACAGAGACTAAGAGACCTATGGGATACCATCAGGCTGACCAATATATGCATTACAGAAGTCTCAGATGGTGAAGGGATAAAGAAAGGAGCAGAGGAACTATCTGAAAAATAATGGCTGAAAACTTCCCAAATTTGAGGGAAGGCATTGATTCACAAATCCAAAAATCTTGATGACCTCCAGGTAGGATAAACCCAAAGCAGTACATACCAAGACACATTATATTCTAACAAAAGCCAAAGACATGGAACACTGCAGGGGGACTACAGACTCACAGAAACCGGGGGCAAGAGATCAGAGGTAAAGGAATACAATACAAAGTCTAAGGCCCCCTCAAGAATCTTGAAAGCAGCAAGAGAAAAGTAACTCATCATGTCCAACGGATCTTCACTAAGATTATCAATGGATTTCTCAGCAAAAACCTTGAAGGCCAGAAGGAATTAGATACCATATTTAAAGGAAAATTTTTAATTGTTATTTTATTTTTCCATAAGTTATTGGAGTTCAAGTGGTATTTGGTTACATGAGTAAGTTCTTTAATGGTGATTTGTGAGATTTTGGTGACCTGTCACCGAAGCAGTATACACTGCACTATATTTATAGTCTTTCATCCCTCACCCACCTCCACTCTTCCCCCCAAGTCCCCAAAGTCCATTGTATCATTCTTATGCTTTTGCATCCTCATAGCTTCGCTCCCACGTATCAGTGAGAACACATGATGTTTGGTTTTCCATTCCTGAGTTATTTCACTTAGAATAATACTCTACAATCTCATCCAGGTCACTGCAAATGCTGCTAATTCATCCCTTTTTATGGCTGCATAGTATTCCATTGTGTATATATATATACCACAGTTTCTTTATCCACTTGTTGATTGCTGGGCATTTCGGTTGGTTCCATGATTTTGCAATTGTGAATTGTGCTGCTATAAACATACATATGCAAGTTATCTTTTTTGAATAATGACTTCTTTTCCTCTGGGTAGATACCCAGTAGTGGGATTGCTGGATCAAAGGGTAGTTCTACTTTTAGTTCTTTAAGGAATCTCTACACTATTTTCCATAGTGCCTGTAGTAGTTTACTTTCCACCAGCAGTGCAGAAGTTTTCTCTGTTTACCACATCCACACCAACATCTACTGTTTTTTCATTATGGCCATTCTTGCAGGAGTAAGGAGGTATTGCATTGTGGTTTTGATTTGCATTTCCCTGATCATTAGTGATGTTGAGCATTTTTTCATATGTTTGTTGGCCATTTATATATCTTCTTTTGAGAATTTTCTATTCATCTCCTTAGTCCACTTTTTTATGGGATTGTGTGTGTTTTTTTCTTATTGATTTGTTTCAGTTTGTTGTAGATTCTGGATATTAGCCCTTTGTCACATGTATAGATTGTGAAGCTTTTCTCCCACTCCGTGGGTTGTCTGTTTACTCTGCTGACTGGGCCTTTTCTGTGCAAAAGCTCTTTAGTTTAATTAGGTCCCAGCTATTTATCTTTTTATTGCATTTGCTTTTGGGTTCTTGGTCATGAAATCCTTGCCGAAGCCAATGTCTAGAAGGGTTTTTCCAATGCTATCTTCTAGACTTTTCATAGTTTCAGGTCTTAGGTTTAAGTCCTTAATCCACCTTGAGTTGATTTTTGTATAAGGTGAGAGATGAAGATCCAGTGTCATTCTCCTACATGTGGCTAGCCAATTACCCGAGCACCATTTGTTGAAAAAGGTGTCCTTTTCCCACTTTATGTTTTTGTTTGCTTTGTTGAAGATCAGTTGGCTCTAAGTATTTGGGTTTATTTCTGGGTTCTCTATTCTGCTCCATTGGTCTACATGCCTATTTTTATACCAGTACCACACTGTTTTGGTGACTATGGCCTTATAGTATAGTTTGAAATCAGCTAGTGTGATGCCTCCACATTTGTCCTTTTTGCTTAGTCTTGCTTTGGCAATGTGGGCTCTTTTTTGGTTCCATATGATTTTGGGAATTGTTTTTTCTAATTCTGTGAAGAATGATGGTGGTATTCTGATGGACAGTGCATTGAATTTGTAGATGGCTTTCGGCAGTATGGTCATTTTCACAATATTAATTCTACCCATCCATGAGCATGGGAGGTGTTTCCATTTATTTGTGTCATATATGATTTCTTACAGCAGTGTTTGTAGTTTTCCTTGTAGAGGTCTTTCGACTCATTGGTTAGGTATATTCCTAAGTGGGTTTTTTTTTGGTGTGTGTGACTATTGTAAAAGGGGTTGAGTTCTTGATTTGATTCTCTGCTTGGTCGCTGTTGGTGTATAGAAGAGCTACTTATTTGTGTACATTAACTTTGTATGCAGAAATTTTGCTGAATTCTTTTATCAGTTCTAGGAGCTTTCTGGAGGAGTCTTTAGGGTTTTCAAGGTAAATGATTGTTATATATAAAGTTTTGGTGCCGCAAAAGAAACAGCACTCGAATATAAAATTTTCTTTTTAATTCTCAGCAAGTCTAGTTACTTCTATATAGAAGGGTGCGCCCCTACAGATGGAACAATGGTGAGTGCACACTTGGACAAGGGAGGGGAAGGGGTTCTTATCCCTGATGCATGTGGCCCCTGCTGCTGTGTTTTTCCCCTATTGGCTAGGGTTAGACCACACACGCTAAACTAATTCCAATTGGCTAAAAAGAATGACGGGGTGAGTGCTTTGGAGGGAGTCAGGGCAGAGCAGGTAGCAGGTAATTGGAATGAGTTAGGGTGGAGCAGGTGATTGGAATGTAGGGTGGAGCAGGTGATCAGAATGAGTCAGGGTGGAGTAGGTAATCCAAAAAGGTTGCTTTACAAGGAAGTTAAGTTTAAAAGTAGAAGGCAAAGAATTGAACATACATATTAATTCTTTGAAAAGAAATTTAGAACTCATATCTAACATGATCATATCATCAGCAAACAGTGACAGTTTGACTTCCTCTTTACCAATTTGGATGCCCTTTATTTCTTTCTCTTGTCTTATTGCTTTGGCTAGAACTTCCAGTACTATGTTGAAGAGGAGTGGTGACAATGGGCATCCTTGTCTCGTTCTAGTTCTCAGAGGGAATGGTTTCAACTTTTCCCCATTCAGTATTATGTTGGCTGTGGGTCTGTCATAGATGGATTTTATTACATTAAGGTATGTCCCTTGTATGCCGATTTTACTGAGCATTTTAATCATATAGGAATGCTGGGTTTTGTCAAATGCTTTTTCTGCATGTATTGTGATTATCATGTGATTTTTATTTTTAATTCTGTTTATGTGGTGTATCACATTTATTGACTTGTGTGTGTAAAACCATCCCTGCATCCCTGGTACAAAACTTACTTGATCATGGTGGATTATCTTTTTGATATGTTATTAGAACTGGTTAGCTAGTATTTTGTTGAGGATTTTAGCATCCGTGTTCATCAAAAATATTGGTCTGTAATTGTCTTTTTTGGTTATGCCCTTTGCTGGTTTTGGTATTAGGATGATGCTGGCTTCATAGAATGAATTAGGGAGGGTTCCCCTTCTTTCTCTGTCTTGTAAAATAGTGTCAAAAGGATTGATACCAATTCTTTGAATGTCTGCTAGAAGTCTGCTGTGAATCAGTCTGGTCCTGGACTTTTTTTGTTGGTAATTTTCTCAATTACCATTTCAATCTCACTGCTTGTTGTGGGTCTGTTCAGGGTATCTAATCCTTCCTGATTTAAACTAGAAAGGTTGTATTTTCCAGGAATTTATCCATCTCTTCTAGGTTTTCTAGTTTATGTGCATAAAGGTATTCATAGTAGCCTTGAATGACCTTTTGTATTTCTGTGGTGTCAGTTGTAATACTTCCCGTTTCATTTCTTACTGAGCTTATTTGGATTTTCTCTCTTCTTTACTTGGTTAATCTTGCTAATGGTCTATCAATTTTATTTATCTTTCAAAGAACCAGCTTTTTCATTTCATTTATCTTTTGTATTTTTGTTTGTTTCAATTTCACTTAGTTCTGCTCTGATTTTGGTTATTTCCTTTCTTCTGCTGGGTTTGGGTTTGGTTTGTTCTTGTTTCTCTAGTTCCTTGAGGTGTGACCTTAGATTGTCTGTTTGTGCTTTCTCAGACTTCCTGATGTAGGCGTTTAGGGCTCTGAACTTTCCTCTTAGCACTGCCTTTGCTGAATCCCAGAGGTTTTGATAGTTGTGACATTATTGTCATTCAGTTTGAAGAATTTTTTTAAATTTCCATCTTGATTTCATTTTTGACCCAATGCTCATTCAGGACCAGGTTATTTAATTTCCATGTATTTGCATGGTTTTGAAGGTTCTCTTTGAAGTTGATTTCCAGTTTTATTCCATTGTGGTCTGAGAGAGTGCTTATATAATTTCAATTTTCTTAAATTTATTGAAGCTCATTTTATGGCCTATCATATAGTCTATCCTGGAGAAAGTTCCATGTGCTGTCGAATAGAATGTTTTATTATGCAGTTGTTGGATGAAATGTTCTATATATATCTGTTAAGTCCAATTGTTTTAACATATAGTTTAAATCCATTCTTTCTTTGTTGACGTTCTGTCTCGATGACCTGTCTAGGGCTGTCAGTGGAGTATTGAAGTCCCCCACGATTGCTGTGTTGCTATCTATCTCATTTCTCAGGTCTATTAGTAACTGTTTTATTAATTTGGGAGTTCCAGTGTTAGGTGCCTATATGTTTAGGATTATGATATTTTCCTGTTGGAAAGGCCTTTTACCATTACATACTGTCCCTCTTTGTCTCTAACTGTTGTTGCTTTAAAGTTTGTTTTGTCTAAGAATAGCTACTCCTGCTCATTTTTGGTGTCCATTTGCATGAAATGCCTTTTTCTGCCCCTTTAAGTTTATGTGAGTCCTTATGTGTTAGGTGAGTCTCCTGAAGGCAGCATATAGCTGGTTGGTGAGTTCTTACTCATTCTGCAGTTCTGTATCTTTTAAGTGGAGCATTTAGACCATTTATATTCAAATGTTAGTATTGAAATGTGAGGTATTGTTGCTTTCATCATGCTCTTTGTTGCCTGTGTACTTTGGTTTTTGTTGTTTTTGCTTTTTAACTTACATTTTTGTTTTATAGGTCCTCTATGATTTATGCTTTAAAGAAGTTCTGTTTTTATGTGTTTCCAGGATTTGTTTCAAGATTTAGAGATCCTTTTAGCAGTTCTTTTAGTGATGGTTTCATAATGGTGAATTCTCTCAGCATTTGTTTGTCTGAAAATGACTGTATCTTTCCTTCATATATGACACTTAGTTTCTCTGTATACAAAATTCTTGGCTCATAATTGTTTTGTTTGAGGAGGCTGAAGATAGGTCCCCAATCCCTTCTTGCTTGTAGGGTTTCTGCTGAGAAAACTGCTGCTAATCTGATAGGCTTTCCTTTATAGGTTACCTGGTGCTTCTGTCTCACAGCTCTTAAGATTCTTTCCTTGGTCTTAAGTTTGGATAACCTGATGACAAAGTGCCTAGGCGAACATCTTTTTGCAATGAATTTCCCAGGTGTTCTTTGTGCTTCTTGCATTTGGACATCTAGGTCTCTCGCAAGGCCAGGAAAGTTTTCCTCGATTATTCCCCCAGATATGTTTTCCAGGCTTTTAGAATTCTCTTCTTCCTCAGGTACACTGATTATTCTTAAGTTTGGTTGTTTAACATAATTCCAGATTTCTTGGAGGTTTTGTTCATATTTCCTTATTCTTTTTTCTTTGTCTTTGCTGGATTCGGTTAATTCATAGACCTTATCTTCAAGCTCTGAATTTCTTTCTTCTACTTGTTCAATTCTATTGCTGAAACTTTCCAGAGAATTTCACATTTCTAAAAGTGTGTCCAAAGTTTCCTGAGTTTTTTATTGTGATTTAAACTATCTATTTCCATGAATATTTCTCCCTTCACTTCTTGTATCATTTTTTGAACTTCCTTGTATTGGGCTTTGCCTTTCTCTGGTCCCTCCCTGTTTAGCTTAGTAACTAACCTCCTGAATTCTTTTTCAGGTAAACCAGGTATTTTGTCTTGGTTTGGATGCAATGCTGGTGAAGTAGTGTGCTTTTTGGGGAGTATAGAAGAGCCTTGTTTTGTCATATTACCAGGGTTGGTTTTCTGGTTCCTTCTCATTTGGGTAGGCTCTGTCAGAGGGAAGGTCTAGGGCTGAAGGCTATTGTTCAGATTCTTTTGTCCTACGGGGTGTTCCTTTGATGTAGTACTCTCCCCCTTTTCCTATGGATGTGGCTTCCTGTGAGCTGAACTGCAGTGATTATTGTCTTTCCTCTGGGTCTAGCCATCCAACTAGTCTACCTGGCTCCAGGCTGGTACAGGGGGTTTCTGCACAGAGTCCTGTGATGTGAACTATGGGTATCTCAGCTGTAGATACCAGCACCTGTTCCAGTGGAGGTGGCGGAGGGTGCAATGGACTCCTTGAAGGTCTTTAGCTTTGGTAATTTAATGCTCTATTTTTGTGCTGGTTGGTCTCCTGCCAGGAGGTGTTGCTTTCTAGAAAGCATCAGCTTTAGTAGCGTGGAGAGGGACTGGTGGTGTATGGGGCCCTAGAACTCCCAAGATTATATGCCCTTTGTCTTCCACTACCAGGGTGGATAGGGAAGGACCATCAGATGGGGGAGGGACTGGGCATGTCTGAACTCAGACTCTCCTTGGGTGGGTCTTGCTGAGGCTGCTGTGGAGGATGGGGGTGAGATTCCCAGGTCACTGGAGTTGTGTACCTAGGAGGATTATGGCTGTCTCTGCTGAGTCATGCAGGTTGTCAGGGAAGTGGGGGAAAGCCGGCAGTCACAGGCCTCACCCACCTCCCACACAAACTGAAGGGCAGGTCTCATTCCCACCGTGTCCTGACCAACAGCCCCGAGTCTGTTTCCAGGCATAGAGTGAGACGGGACTGAAAACTTGCTCAAGGTTATCCGCCTCCCAGCTGAGAGAGAAAAGGGCTTTAATTCTTCTCCCTGCCTGTGAAATGTGCATGCCCAATTCACTCCCTCTGCTGAGTTCCGGCCAGGAGGCTTCTGGCCACATTCAAATTGTTACAAAGTTCAGCTACAGAATTCCTTCTCCCTGTGGAGTTTCGCCCAGTGCTCCTCTAGCCACCCTCCGGATGGATCCCTGTGGTGCCAGGCAGGAATGGGGTGCTTGGGTCCCAGCAAGCTCCCGGGTCCTTTCTGTTGCTTCCTCTACCTCTGTATTTCACTCGGCTCTCTAACTTGACTCAGCTCCAGGTAAAGCTGGAAACTTCTGCAAACAGACCTTCAGCCTCTCCAGTGAGGGTGTGTCTTCAGGAGAGGAGGGTCTACCTTTCCCATTTCCGCAGTTGGGAAACTCATAGTATTTGGGGTGTCTTCCCTGTCCTGCAGGAGTACTCTGCTTCTTTCAGAGGGTCTATGGGTCCTCTTGGGATTGCTGGTTTGTTCCTACAGTCAATCTGGAGCTAAAATTCACAATGCAAGCCTCCGCATGCTGCTCTGTCCGGAGCTGCAATCAAGTCCTGCCTCCTGTCTGCAATGATCCTAAAGGAATTTTTTTTTTTTTTAATGTCAACATATAATTCTACATCTTGCAAAACTGACCTTCAGAAATGAGGGACAAATTAAGATATTCTCAGATAAATAATACTCAACACTGCATGGGAACTTTTAGCCAGAACAATTAGGCAAAAGACAGAAACAAAAGGCATCCAAATTGGAAAGGAAGAAGTAATATTTTCTCTGTTTGCAGAGGATATGATCTTACAGGTAGAACACTGTAAATATTTCCCCCAAAAAACTGTTAGAACTAGTAAATAAATTCAGCAAAGTTGCAGAATACAAAATCAACACACAAAAATGAGTTATGTATCTATATTGACATTAAACAATCTGAAGAGGAAATTAAGAAAACAATTCCATTTACAGTAGCATCGAAAAGAATGATATTCTTAGAAAAAAACCAAAGAGGTGAAAGACTTGTACACAGAAAACTACAAAATGTTGCTGAAAGAAGCTAAAGAAAACACAAATAGATGGAAAGACATCCCATATTAATGAGTTGGAAGACTTAAAATTGTTAAGATGTGAATACTACCCAAAGTGATCTACAAATTCAATGCAATCCCTATGATTAAATAAAATCTCAATTATGTTTTTGCAGAAATAGAAAAATTAACCTAAAATTCATATGGAAATTCAAGGAATCACAAAGAACCAAAACAATTTTGAAAAAAAAAATTTAAAAACTTGGTGGTCTCTCACTTCCTGATTTCAAAACTACAAGCTACAGTAATCAAAACCATGTGGCATAAAGACAGACATATAGACTAATGGAATAATAAAGATTCTGGAAGTAAACCCTCACATATATGGTCAAATAATTCTCAGAAAGGGTGCCAAGATCATCCAATGGGGAAAAGAAAGTCTTTTCAACAAATGGTGCTGGGAAAACTGCATGTCCACATAGAAAAATATGAAGTTGGACCCTTACCTTGCACCATGCAAAAATTAACTCAAATTCAAATTAGATCAAAGACCTAAATATAAGAGCCAAAACTATAAAACTCTTAGAAGAAAACATAGGGGGAAAAGTTTCATAACAAGATTTAGCAAAGATTTCTTGTATCTGATACCAAAAGTACAGGCAACAATTTAAACATATATGAGTTGGACTCCATCAAAATTAAAAACTTTTGTATATCAAAGGACACTATCAGCGGAGTGAAAAGGCAACCCACAGAATGGGAGAAAATATTTGCAAATCATATATGTGATAAGCAACTAATATCCAGAATATATAAAGAACTGCTATGACTCAACAACAACAAAAAAAACCAACCTGATTTAAAAATGGGCAAAGAACTTGAACTTCAAAGAAGTTATACAAATGACCAGTAAACATATGAAAAGATGTTCAACATCACTAACCATTAGAGAAACACAAATCAAAACCACAATGAAATATCATTTCACACCCCTTAGGATGGCTATTATAAAAAACAGAAAATAACAAATGTTGGCAAGGAGATGGAGAAATGGGAACTCTTGTGCATTGCTGTAGGAATGTAAAATGGTGCAACCACTGTCAAAAAGAGTATGACAGTTCCTCAACAAACCAAACATAGAATTACCATGTATATTATTCAGGATTCTCCACAGAGACAGAACTAATAGGCTATCTAGAGAGAGAAAGATACAAGAGGAGATTTATTAAGGGAATTGGCTCATGTGATTATGGAGGCTGATAAGTCCCACAACAGGCTTTCTGCAAATTGGAGACCTTGGAATGCCAGTAGCATGGCCCCATTCAAGTCTGAAGGCATGAGAACCCAGGGGGCTGCTGGAGTCCAAAGGATAAAGAGCCTGGAGTGCTGATGTCTAAGGGCAAGAGAAGAGTGTATCCCACCTTCAGGAGTGAGAAAGATCTTTCTGCTATTTCTGTTCTATCCTGGCTCCCAGCTGATTAGATGGTGCCTGCCCACATTGAGGGCAAATCTTCCCCACTTAGTCCACTCACACTCACATGCCAATATTCTCTGGAAACACAGTCACAGAAACACCAAAAAAATAATGCTTCACCTGTTCTCTAGTTATTCCTTAGTCCAGATGAGTTGACACCTAAAACTAATCATCACACCATGGGACTAGCAATTCCACTTCTGGGCACAAAAGAACTGAAAGCAGGGACTCAAAGAGATACTTGTATACCCATGTTCATAGCAGTATGATTCACAATAGCCAAAAGGTGAAAGCAACTCAAGTGTCCATTAACAGATGAATAAACAAAATGTGGTGTATTAATATATAATATATATACAATAAAATATTCAGTCTTAAAAAGAAATTCTGACATATACTACAACTTAGATGAACCTTAAAGACATTATGCTAAATGAAATAAGCTAACCACAGAAGGACAAATATTGTATGATTCTACTTATATTATGTACCTAGAGTAGTCAAATTCATAGAGACAGAAAGTAGAACAGTGGTTGTTAGGGGCTGGGAGGAGGGGATGGGCAGTTAGCATTTAATGGGTATGGAGTTTCATTTTGGGAAAATAAAAAATTTCTGGAAATGGATGGTGGAGACTGGCACACAACAATATGAGTGTACTTAATGACCCTGAACTGTACACTTAAAAATGGCTAAAATGGTAAATTTTAAGTTATACATATTTTACTACAAAAAAAGGTAACATACTAAAATGATCTCATGGGTTTTATGAGAATCAAATGAGATCCATGTAGAAAAGCCTTGTAATCTATACAGCCCTTCGCAAATGTTAGCTCTTCTTAGTCATTATCACTCCATTTTCCCCAATCTGATACCATTATCCACACGCTTTACCCAGCCACACTTACCCAACAGCACACTGTTTGAGTTTGAGTGCTAGCCGGTGAATACTCACCTTCATTTTGCTAAACCCTGGATGCCATATGCTAGCCAACAATATCCTACTGTTCTGGTTCTTAAACAAAACAAAAACTCAAAGACTTCCTCCTCTTACCTAGTTTTTCCCAATGATTGGCTTTGAAGCAGTCCTTATTCAGTAATAAGAGCTCATCATGCCATGGCCAAGAATAGAGCATATCTTCCTCCAATTCAGTTGAACTCCCTGGCCTTCTACCAAACCACATATCTCATAACACATCCTTTGAGCAGGTGAACAACTCTGAACCTTCTTTGAAGGAACAGGATTCTGAGGAAGGAATAAAAGAAATGTATGCAGTGTGTATTGAGAATACAATCTATTAGCTAAGAAATAAAAAATGAAAATGCTAAAACATGACCAGTTTTGACGGACTAGACAACTCTCTGTAGAGCAGCCACAGGGCTGAACCCTCAAATATTCCCAGAAAGTATAGACATTGCTGTAGAACCAGCCTGATAATGCAGCAGTACAGAACTTAATGATATTTCTTTCTGGAAAGCAGACCAATTGATATCTTCATCCTGATATTGATCAGGATCCATGTCAGCATTCAGGTGCTCTCTGGCTACAAGTTTCCTTAGCCCTTGCAGGTGCTGCTCACTGAAGATTTCTCTTATCACAGGTAATGCTACCAGTCTCATCTGGCACCTTTTTCATGCAATGACAACTATCCAGGAGTTGCTGCCTTTCCAGATATCACCTGAGACCAATGAAGGATTTTATTCCATGACTCTTTGAAGAGGTTTAAACATGGATCAAACATGAAGTAGTATCTACCCCAGCCTTAGAAATTTAACCTTTTATGACTGGGAGAAAGAACTCAAGTCTCTGTGCCTTCACAGTCTTGAATATCTTTGCTTGTTTCACTTACATTTACCTCACTCAAGATTCTTGGTGTCATCGACATGACTGGTTAAGAAGTCAGGACTTTTCAACAAAGTTTTCTGCCAGTGCCCCACAAATCATGACTGTGATCTCCCAGATTCTTTGATTCTCTACTAGGTTCCCTTTCTCTTCCATTCAAAGCCCCAAATAACATTTATCCTATATATTTTGTCCCGTTTTTTGTAAAAATGCTTCTTTGCTTGTGTTCTCCCTACATTTTCATACCATACCTATATCGTTAATTGAGGCTCAGTCATAACATCAACAACAGCATGAAACATCCCACCTTCTGTCTTCATTTTGCTATGAACTGGAGGCAAAGGAAATGCTGTCACTCAGGGAGGATATCAATGAAGGGAAAGACTCTCACAGACAGGCACTGAGGCAGGAGTCACTAGCACAGAGTGTATAAGTGAAATCTAAAGATAAAAAAGGAAGCACTTGGGATACATCCCTTGCACACATCTCCTCTTTTATAACCAGTAGAGTGAAGTTGGTTGCTGAAGTCATAGAACCAATAGTCTGTTTTTCACAGATGGCTGATGATAGCAGAACAAGCCCTGGCTAAGTCCCCCACCCTTTTCTTGAGTAATTCATTGTTATGAGCCACGGACCCACAATCACCAGGTCACATGTTCTATACTCTTTCCCAGAAACAGTGACGAAATATGCTGAGCCATCCACATTTCCTCAGTTATACTGAGAGGCAGGCGATGTAACAATTAAGCAGTCTCTGAAGCCAGAGCAACCTGAGCTCAAACCATGCCTTAGCTTGCTTGTTGTGGGACCTAGGGAAAGTTACTGAAACTTCTTTAGAGATGTTTATCAATAAAATGGGTATAGTTGACTGGCTTCAAGATTTCTTGACCACTTGATGTATTTGCCCTGAATAATTCCTAAGACTGTGATTATAATGGATTTTACTCTCATGATCAGGTTTTTACATAGCACAGCTGACTTTAATACAGGGAGATTATTTGGCTAGGCCTTGCCTAAACACAAGAGCCATTTAAAAGCAGAGTTCTCCCCAGCCGGTCAAAAGAATCTCTGGTCAGAGATTCACAGCATAAGGTTTCAATGTGCCATCACTGGCTCTGAGATGTAGAAACCCACATGTAAGGACCAAAAAGAAGCCCCTAGGAGCTAAGAGCTACAGCCCTCCAGTCAACAGCCAGCAAAGAAAAAAGGACCTCGGTCCTACAACCACAACCAACCAAATTCTGCCAACAAGAAAAATGAGCTTGGAAGCTGATTCTTCCCCCAAAGATTCCGGATAAGAGTCCAACACCTTGATTTCAGCCTTGTGAGATCCTAAGCAAAGAACCCACTCGTGTCCACCCAAACTTCTGACCTACAGAACTGTGAGCTAATAAATGAGTGTTGCTGTAAGTCACTAAGTTTGTGGAAATTTGTTACACAGCAATGGAAAACCAATACAATGAGGACAGAGCAAGTGCTTAATAAATGTTAGCTTTTACTATTACTAACTCATTGGGATCAGCTACCCAGTTACAGGAAGACTAAAGCACAAATTATTTATGCAAGGCTGGCAGTGCCTTCAGATCCAGGGTCCATTTGGTCTAATATGGCTGATATTAAGTGTTTCTCAAGGGGAGAGACATTATTGGCATTCAATGAGGGAAAGGGTTCATCGTGTAGAACTGCCTGGGACATGGCAGTCCATTTATCATCTCTGGCTTCTCTTCCCCTAGTAGTAGTCATTGCAACAACTGAAAATGCCCCTGTACATTTCCAAACATGCTCCTCCACAAGGGTTGAGAACTTCGAGAACTACTTTAAGGGAAATTTCATAAGAAAGCATGCGTGTTTTAAATGCTGCCATAAAGCTACCTCAATAACTACAATACTACTCAAATTACCTGACCCTAAGAATCACCAGTGGCACTTGTTTAAATATAACGATTCCCAAGTTCTTTCCCTAGAGTCCCATTCCATAGGGCTGGGGTGGAGCCCCAGGAATCTATACTCTTACTTAAAGACCCCAGGTGAATCTTTTGTTTATGTAAGTTTGCCAAACACTGAGTTAGAAATATACTCAGCCGTACATGCATTTAGCAAAAGTTCACCACAACGGAACAATGACACACAGCAAAACTCTTTGAAACTGTGCCTTCTACAGAGCTGTAAATCTCGTTTTGGACTATTCCATTACACAAGGTGTCCTCTTGGTCACGCAATGATTGCAAATGGGACTCCAGAGTCATGGAAAATGAGAATACTCTTCTCAAACGTTCCATCTTTACCAGAAATTCTTTAAGTGATATGTTCCACGGTGTAAACTAGCACTTATTAATTTTTTCTAAATATTTATCATATTTCATATATTTTTATTTTGGAGACGGAGTTTCACTCTTGTTGCCCAGGCTGGAGTGCAATGGCGGATCTCGGATCACCACAACCTCCACCTCCCGGGTTCAAGCGATTCTCTGGCCTCAGCCTCCTGAGCAGCTGGGATTACAGGCGTGTGCCACCACGCCCGGCTAATTTTGTATTTTTAGTAGAAAAGGGTTTCTCCACGTTGGTCAGGCTGGTCTCGAACCCCCGACCTCAGGTGATCTGCCCGCCTTGGCCTCCCAAAAGGCTGGGATTACAGGCGTGAGCCACCGCACCCGGTCCGTATACTTTTAATACATGTGGAATTAATAAAAACGTCCGTGCCTCCAATTCCGTGGCTATTTTACTGTCTTCCCTTTTCGGACAAGTCCCTCAAAGGTAGCGCTCTTGGCTCCTTCTTTTGCTTCTCCCCTAACCCTGTCCTCCTGAGGTGCCCTCTGGATTTCCTCCAACCCCGGCAGGGTCTGCCTTTTCGGGCTGATACAACGACCTGCCCTGCATGCCACATCCCAGGAGCGTGGGCACCAAAGTGTGGAAAAACCAATGAATGACGTTTTCTGTTTCCTGCCTGCCAGAATCCCCAGCCGCACCGCCCCACCACGAACCACATGGAACCCACGGACTACACCAGGACAGAAAGAGGTCTGTTTTCCCTTTACCTCTCCCATTTCTTCAACTATGCTTCTCTCGGCTAGCATACCCTTTCCTCATCTCACTCCATACACGCACAGCTTTAGCAAATTAATATGCACGCTGCTGGGACGCGCCCAAGCATTTCCCTCCCTTGATAGGGCGGAACTAAAATGCAAGCGCCACAGTTGTCAGCAAAAGACTTCCCTGTTACCATGGTAAAGCCGCTGCGCCATCTTTATTGTGGTTAACGAGTACTTGCATCAACCTAAGAGAAAATTAATAAGAAGGAAGTCTGCAGGCTGAAACCCTTCAAATTATCCTGGACTCGCCTGCATCTGGCTCGGAACAGAGTTAATCTCAGGGGTGGGGGTTGAGTCCTCCGGTGGACGCAACTCGCGCCTGCGGCTAACAGAAGGTCGCCAGGGGAGGGGCTCTGCGTCCGTTCCACCCAGGGACTTCCGGCTCACGCGCCGTACGGAAGCGTGCTCAGCGCTGGGCTTGTGCTCCGTACGGAAGTGTGCTTTGGCGCACCGGAAGCCGACTCAATAGAGCTATGGCGGGTTTGACTGTGAGAGACCCAGCGGTGGATCGTTCTCTACGTTCTGTGTTCGGTGAGAGGAATTCGTTGGAGCCAAGCTTCGGGGAGGGACTCCCCTCTGCACCTCCTATCTCATGAATCGCTACCGGAGCCGCTGACGGTTCGGACATGCAGTTCTCCCTGCCTATCCTGTAGGGCGTCCAACCTGGTGGACTCGTGAGCAAAGAGATGTTCCCATTCTGCCGAGGTCTCGTAGGCTTTCCGCAATATCACTGGGGAAGTTAGACTAGCGTTCAGCTTCTGTGCGTTTCTCCTTTCATGAGCTTTAATTATTCTCTAGAGGAGAGGGCGCATGGCAACAGCTCCTCACTGTCCCGTACTACTTCTCATTCTCTGCCCCAGAATACAGGACTATATGCTGAGGGTATAGATCCTAGTGTCCACTTCCTGTTCTCTCGTAAGGACTTTCATCCTTTGCTTTTTATCCGTAACATTTTAGTTCATCAGTAGTAGTAGAGGCCACCTGGTGTCCTGAGATGGCTTGTAAATGAATGAATGAATGAACTGTTAAGACCTCCTCAGAGGAATTTTAAAAAGGATCGAAATGATTCTGAATTATCTTTTTGGCTGAAATAAGTTGTTTTTAAAAATACGTGTGATTATTTTAGAGTGCCATTTGAAAGGGACATGACAAAGTAGTTCAGAATAATTTTTAAACATCCTTCACTACATTCATGGTCATTCTCCCTTAAATGTTGTATGTGTGGAAATACATATGAACCTGTTTTAAAAATTACATTAAATAACATTGATATTTTTTGTAGTCACTGATGAGACTTGCAGATCTTTAGGTAAATACCAGTGCCGAAGTATTTATTTTCACCAAAGTTAAGGAAAATCTAACACTTGTCAGATCAGTCTGAGAATTAACATTTAAGAGTACCTACACATTTTGTATTTAGTTTCAGTGGTACATTTCCTTTGTTAAGAGGTCTAGAGAAATACAGTGGAATTGGGATTGGAGAACACTATTTTGAGCCTTATATTTGATGATATAAGTAGATACTCTGTCATTTACTTTCTCACTAAAGATCTATGTTATAAACTCAGAATTTTAATGTTACCTATTTTCTTCCTTAGTGGGGAACATTCCTTATGAAGCTACTGAAGAGCAGTTGAAGGACATCTTTTCTGAGGTTGGACCTGTTGTTAGTTTCAGGTGAGATCCCCTTTTACTTCATGGTGGGAGCTTCTTAAAAATTACCACAGATTTGGCTCTTAGTAATGGCAGGTTTTCTTTACTGGTGACTTTTCACATACACTTTATTCTTGTAACAGCTTTATTTAGATATAATTGATATACTATACAATTGACATTTATTCTTACCTAAAATATGTTTTTTTCATTAAAAATGTTTTTTAGGCAGGGCGTAGTGGCTCTTGCCTGTAATCCCAGCACTTTGGGAGGCCGAGGCAGGCGGATCACCTGGGGTCAGGAGTTCGAGACCAGCCTGACCAATATGGTGAAATCCCGTCTCTACTAAAAATACAAAAATTAGCTGCTGTGGTGTCGCATGCCTGTGTCCTAGCTACTCAGGAGGCTGAGACAGGAGAATTGCTTCAACCCAAGAGGCGGAGATAGCAGTGAGCCAAGATCGTGCCACTGCACTCCAGCCTGGGCAACAGAGTGAGACTCTATCTCAGGGAAAAAAAAAAGAAAAAGTTTTTTTTTTTTTTTTTTTTGAGACGGAGTCTCGCTCTGTCACCCAGGCTGGAGTGCAGTGGCCGGATCTCAGCTCACTGCAAGCTCCGCCTCCCGGGTTTACGCCATTCTCCTGCCTCAGCCTCTGGAGTAGCTGGGACTACAGGCGCCCGCCACCTCGCCCGGCTAAGTTTTTGTATTTTTAGTAGAGACGGGGTTTCACTGTGTTAGCCAGGATGGTCTCGATCTCCTGACCTCGTGATCCGCCCGTCTCGGCCTCCCAAAGTGCTGGGATTACAGGCTTGAGCCACCGCGCCCGGCCTAGAAAAAGTTTTAAAAAATATTTCTGTGAGGCTGTCAGAGCTGTAAAGTTATTTCTGTTACAGTGGGCCCAATTAAAGCATGGCAATGTTAGCAGGAACCCTATATGTATGTAACATTTGTTCCTGACACTTGGTTCTGCTCTCCAGATTGGTATATGATAGAGAGACAGGAAAGCCAAAGGGTTATGGCTTCTGTGAATACCAAGACCAAGAGACAGCACTTAGTGCCATGCGGAACCTGAATGGGCGTGAATTCAGTGGGAGAGCACTTCGAGTGGACAATGCTGCCAGTGAAAAGAACAAAGAAGAGCTGAAGAGTGAGTACAAATCCAACTTGGATGCAGTATGAGTTAGTAAAGATGTAACAATGAAGATTTTCCGTTTCTGCTATGTTTTAGAATATGCTGAAATGGTTAGCCACACAGCTTGTTTATTACTTGACTGATCTGATGTGCCTGAGTTAGGCAAGTATTATATATATCTTTTAAAAAATTTTTTATAAATTTTTTTTCAAGTAATTGTCTGAAATTTCTATACCCTTGCTCTGGATGGAGCAGGGCAAGGCCTCAAACCATTTCAAAACTGTTCTGGCAAGCACTGTAGGAATGCATAGGGTCACTGCAGACCTAAGCATGCTGGAGGCTTGCTAGTAAGTGTATATCTTTAAGAAACTGTAAAGTTGACATTAGAAATGCTTCAGTTGCTCCAGCCTGGGCAACAGAGTGAGACTGTCTCAAAAAAAAAAAAAAAAAAAAAAAAAACCGAAATTTTTCCATTGTTAAGGAGTTATTTCCAGTTAAAGATGAATTCAAATTCATCAAGCCATTAGTAGTACTAACTATGGCATTAGTCATTCCTGTCACTGTTTTCAGGAGTTTTTGAAATTAGCATGTTTTTCTCTTTTAACATTTTGTTTCTGAAATGACTTGTCAAAAGAAGTCAGTGTTCCCAGTTCTCTAACTTAGGTTAACATTGTCCTTCCATGTGATCACGATCCCCAGCTTTCCTCTGAGAACAGAAAATACACTCTCACTTTCCTCCACAGAAACAAGAGGCTTTCAAATCATTTATTTCTCAGCTCTGGAGAATCTAAAATTATCAGCTGGTTCTTACAGCAGCCCTGAAAAATAGATACTTGAAATGATTTAGCTTTTTGTTTTGCCTCCCTAACTTTCTTGTACTTTCTTCTTGATTAGGCCTTGGCACTGGTGCCCCTGTCATTGAGTCACCTTATGGAGAGACCATCAGTCCTGAGGATGCCCCTGAGTCCATTAGCAAAGCAGTTGCCAGCCTTCCACCAGAGCAGATGTTTGAGCTGATGAAACAAATGAAGGTGGGAGGAGGCATTAGGTTATGAATAAAGCAAACCACATCAGGTTTTCAAGGAGTTAATTGAATCAGTTCCCTGAGCTCAAATAGAAATTGTCTGTAGACCACCATTTCTTGCACCTTCAATATTCTGTATGTACACAGTATATTTTACATTTTGTTCAAAGAGCTTTCTATTTTTGTACACAAACACAGCTATCCAAACAATCCAGCTGGATTTTTGTGGCCCATAGATGTCAGATGTAGATATTAAAATTTGGCTTTTTTCCTAAATGATAGTATCACAGTATTTGAAATGCCTCTTTCTTCTCTTGCCTGCCGTGACCAAGGTTTTTTTGTGCCATGCAAAAACTAATGATAAAGAGCCTCTTGAATATTACATTTCTCAGAGGGGAATGACTCTAAATCACTATCAGTTTCTAAGTCATAAGTATTAAACCTGAATCTGCTTATCTTCTCAGCTCTGTGTCCAGAATAGTCCCCAGGAGGCACGGAACATGTTGCTTCAGAACCCTCAACTGGCTTATGCTTTGCTGCAAGCACAGGTAGTGATGAGAATTGTGGATCCGGAAATTGCCCTGGTGAGTGCTTCTGGTTCTTTTATGGAAATGGTCGGGTAAACCTTGAGTGGGATAGGAACTACCTGATTGCTTTGTTAAACAGACAGCTTATAGGTTTGTTTTTTCACTTTTTAGAAAATTCTGCATCGCCAGACAAATATCCCAACGCTGATTGCAGGCAACCCTCAGCCAGTCCATGGTGCTGGGCCTGGGTCAGGATCCAATGTGTCAATGAACCAGCAGAATCCTCAGGCCCCTCAGGCCCAGTCTTTGGTAGGGCTTTATCCCTTAACATTTTTTTGTATCTGTCTTAGAATGTCATTTTCTTTTTAGGAGAATATATTGAAAGAAGAATGGTCAGGAACCAGAGATGATAATTTCAATTTCCAGGCATAAAAGCAATTTCCAGGTTGCAGAGCACATGACATCTGAATGAATATAGATTCGATTCCAAGTTTGTAAAACAAAGAGATCCTTCCTGTATGCCCTTTTCTTATAAGCTAACTTTGTGTGTATGTGCATGCCTGGCACTGTGGTTGGCACTTTGTTATTCCATATGCATTATCTCATTTAATCCTCAAAGCAATTGTATGAGGTTGGCACTCTTATTATCTCCATTCTTACCAATGAAAAAAGTAAAGCTTGCTTTCAAAGCATGACACAAAACCCTAAAGCCATAAAAAATTGATACATTTGAAGACTAAAAAATTTCTATATAAAGAAAAAAATAAGTATCAAAGACATGGCAAATTGAGAAAAAGTATTTGCCACACATGTGATGGACAACAGACTAATAAAGAGCCCATAGTCATGCACAGAAATGTTTATTGCCTTAGAGTGAAAAATTGGAAATGTCCTAAATGTACATCAATGGAAGAATGGAGAAAATGTGTGGTACATTCATCCAGTGAAATACTGTACAACAGTTAAATGAACTACACGTATCAACATGAATGACTCTGAAAAACATAATTCCATACAGCAGTTAAGATGAACTAGGATACATAATATCAACACAAATAACTCCAAAACAATAACATACGGACATGAAACTAAGTGAATGTGGATGCATTCCCGAAATGTAGGATATATGTTTCTGCATAAATCCCCAAAATATGTGGAGTGAGTTTCAAAATAATATATTGAGTATGTAATGATTCCTATAAAATTTTAAAACATTAGGAAGATGTCTTAGCGGTCATCTAAGGAGAAGAGAGCACAGGATGCAATTGGGGAAGACCATACAGGCCATTGGTGTATTTTATTGTTTATTTCCCAAGCTGCGTGGCTATTTTATTTCCTATATGATTTGTATATCTGTAATTTTTCATAATACATTTTAAAAGGCCTCCTATAAATTAGTAAGAAAATTTCCAATAACCCAGTAGAAAAATGGGAAATGGACATAACTATTTCACAAAAGTAGAAATATAAAGTAAATATATAAAAATGTATTCAACCTCAAAATAAGATAATGTAATAAATTATCAATACATGTAATGTTAAAAGATTAAATAGAAACTACAATAAGCTACCATTTTTCATCTCTCAGATTGGCAGAGGTATAGGGCAGGAGCCAGCAAACATTTTTCTGTAAATGATCAGATAGTAAATATTTTTGGCTTTGCAAGCCACAGGATCTGCCACAGCTACTCTGCCATGGTAGTATGAAATCAGCCATAGGCAATATGTGAACAAGTGTGTGTGGTTGTGTTCCAATAAAAGTTTGTTTACAAAACCAGGCAGTGAGCCCGATTTGACCCATGGGTCATCGTTTGCCAGCTCCTGCTCTAAATAAATAAATACGTTTTCAGAGATAGAAAGGAGAGGTTAGCTAGTCCAAAAATGGACACAATTGTAAGTGGCAGATATAGTTCTGAACCTGGTTTTATCTGACCTCATACCCAGTTTTCTCTTAACTACCTTCCTATACAGCTCTTCCTTTTCTGTTGTAGAGTTTTGTGTTCCTTAAACGTGTATGTAATTTTTTTTTATATAACTTGGCTTTTATTCTTTATTTATTGAGCTGTTTCTTTTTCAAGGGACTACGCAGTTTTTTGGGGAATGCACAGATGAAAAGTTGACATTCTCTTTTTCTCAAAGAGTTTTAATGTAGCATTAAAAAAAAAAAAAATTCACATTCCCCCAGAACCGGAATTATGTCTAAGGACAGGAGTGAGAAAATATTGGTTAAATTTAAATTTAAAAAAGAAAAAAGAAAAAGAACATTTAATTTTAAAAATGTGGACTACTAGCAGTTGTTGTGTTTTTTTAAAAAGAAGCCCAGTCTCCTTTTTTCTTTCTTGGGTTTAGGGCTTTTTTTTTTTTTTTTTTTTTTTTTTAAAACTCTTATTGCCAGGCCCCAGTCATGAAGTTAACAATAGGTGCTATGTGCTGCCTTGCCACACAGATAAGACTTGTCAATCTCTACATTGAGAATATGTTCCATCTTAACCGTGTTCCATATAACCAGGCTCATGATGTGTATTGCAACTTGCTTCTGTGGAGTTTAAAGTGTGTGACAAATCTAATGCTGCATAAGACATGCCATACAAAAAGGATGTTTGGTAGTATATTTGGGGCTGTTCATTTGAAGAGGACTTTTAAGGTCATAGACTTAGTATTGAGTCTCCACAGAGGCATGTACATACTCTGTTTTTTTTTTTCTTGGTCAGGGTGGAATGCATGTCAATGGCGCACCTCCTCTGATGCAAGCTTCTATGCAGGGTGGAGTTCCAGCACCAGGGCAAATACCAACTGCTGTCACAGGACCTGGCCCTGGTTCCTTAGCTCCTGGAGGTAAGTTTCATTTAGTCTTCGCCATTTCAGTACTCGCTAAAGTTTTGTCATAGGCACTGCTGCGGTGCAGCCAAATATGATAATGGGATCCTTAGGTAAAATTAATCCACAGCTAGAAAGTATATAACTTAGGTGGAGGAAATAGTAGATTTCTTATGTTAAATCCTACATGTCTAATTATAAGAACATGGAAAGGGACAGTAAAGTGAAAGAGCATAGTAAAACTTCCAAGTTAACGAGGGGGAAAATGGAATAACGAGGGGGAAAATGGAATGAGTGAAAACGAAATCAAGCCAGCAAAAATAGAGAAAAGAAAAAAAGGAAGAGGCAGTGTAAAATAAGTAGTAGTAAATGTAGAGTAAGATGGAAGGAATAAAAACTAATGTAGTTGTTACTGTGCTAAATATGAATGAACTATTGGGTTCAAAAGCTCATGAAGAAAACAGACAAAAAAACACAAGGTCACATTTGTTATATCATATTAAACTGACGTAAAATTGTATTTTAACAAACATAATCAGACCAAACAACAAAAGGGAAAAAGAGAAACTTAAAAGTTATATACATTTATTGAAAGTGTATAGATAGGCAATTAATAATAGTATTGCTCATATACTTGTAACTATTCCTTGTTCAACAATTGTAACTAAGAAGATTGAGTGAAATAATGATTCCCCATATGAAACATCTGTATGAACACATGATGTATTACCAATATTTGAAGTTTTTTTATGTAACAAACTTATTTCTTGCTAATTTTTCTAATCTAGGGTACGTTGAGTACAACACTAGTCATGGAGAATGATTTAATTCTAAATTGTCCTGTTCTGTAGAGAATCCAGTCTGCAGAGCTAAGTTGATGAGGAATGGAAGAAGAGATTTTTTAAAGAAATTTCTGCAAACTCAGCAATTTTTTGTATCTACTTCAGGATTGTTATGTATCTGCTTTATCCTAATAGAGTTATACTTATATTTAGATTATCTTTCATGAGAGGAGATCCATGAGTAAGTGATACTGTTTTCCTGTATTATAGAAGAGATTCCTGCTAAGAGTTTGGTAACCAATGAGATGAATTTTTCTTATTGAACTCACTATTCTGTCACTGAAACATAAAGTACAAATTGTAAATATACTAATAAACCCCGTCTTCTATCTCATTGCATTGTTGAATATCTTCCTTTGTAGGTTTCTGCTTGTGGAGCAGAATGAGGAAATTTGTAAACTCAGCCCCTGTTCTAAGTTTTCTTTTCTGCTGTTCTAATTGGTGTTTTTTCTTGTCTGCCCTTTGTCTTCTAGGAGGAATGCAGGCTCAGGTTGGAATGCCAGGAAGTGGACCAGTGTCCATGGAACGGGGACAAGGTAAATAAATGTTTATGTCTAACTAATGTGAATTGGTCTTGGAAGTGTTCCACATCCACAGTATCTAATATGGCAGCCACTAATCACCCATGGCTATTTCAATATTAAGTTAATTAAAATTAAGTAAAATTTAAAACTCAGTTCCTTAGTCACAATAGCCACATTCCAAGTGCTCAGTGTCCCTAGGTAACTAGTGGATACCACACAGGACATTGCAGATATAGACCATTTCTGTCATCGTAAAAAGATCTATTGGACAGTGCTGGTCTAGACTTTCCACCTGGTGATTCAGAGCCCAGCTCTACAAGAATTGATAATGAAGCAAGTGGATCCTTTGTTTCCTGATTCCTAGTCTAATAATTCCACTGACATGTTCTCTCTCCCTGTATGGGTATCTGTTGACTGAGTAAGGAATTTTAATAATGAGCATGTAAATATGTGGCTGGGTATGTAGAAGACTAGATTTAAACCCCAGAGAAAACTGGAAGGGGATCATAGGTCTGTAAAGCCTACTTAAATGAACATCTGTTGTGCCGTGGCTGTACTGCTGTATACAACAGTAGCTGCCGTTCCAAAATCTCCACATTATGTCTTCATGTTACTGGAGTTTGAAGGACAAGAAAGTGCAGTGGTTCAGTTGGAAACAATGTTAGGAGGAGAGATGGTAAGAAAAGAGAAGGAACTGAGTGCATACTATATGCCAGGTACTTTAATTTTCATAAATAATCTTGTGAGTTAGGTGGCAGCACCTCAGTTTTACAGGCAAAGAGTTGGAAGCTCAGAATAAGTTACTTACTCAAGGGGACAAGGTAAGTAAATATTAATGTATGAGTAATCTGGACTGGATTTGGTGCTCTTATTCTCTTTTCCAGCTAGTAAGTGGCAGAGCTAAGATTCAGAAGTCTTTGACTCCAAAATCTGTCCTCTTTCTGTCACTCCACACTGCCTGTTAACTTCCACTTACATTCCTCAGTGTCTTCTACTCTTATTCCTTGGGAATAAGATGATGGGAAAGACTGTTTTGGACAAGCATAGAGAAGCTTAAGGTTTTTTCTTCTGTAGCATATGGCTTATAAGTGGAACCCATTTAAAAAGCAAAATATTGGCTAGGTGCAGTGGCTCATGCCTGTAATCCCAGCACTTTGGGAGGCTGAGGTGGGTGGATCGCTTGAGCTCAGAGGTTTGAAACCAACCTAGGCAACATGGCAAAACCCTGTCTCTATAAAAAATACAAAAACTAGATGGGCAATGGTGGTGTGCACTTGTGGTCTCAACTACTTGGGAGGCCGAAGTGGAAGGATCACTGGAGCCCAACAGATTGAGGCTGCAGTGAGCCATAATCGCACCACTGCACTTCAGCCTGGGCAACAGAGATATATATACACACACACATATGTATGTATATATATACACACACACACATATATATACACACACATACATACATAAACAATATACAAGCCTGTGG
This sequence comes from Papio anubis, assembly GCF_008728515.1. Taxonomy (NCBI): domain Eukaryota; kingdom Metazoa; phylum Chordata; class Mammalia; order Primates; family Cercopithecidae; genus Papio; species Papio anubis. The sequence continues at coordinate 51,988,046 of NC_044996.1, read as the reverse complement.
TTTTTACACTGGGGTTGATTGCTGAAGTGACAGAATTAACTTTTTCTTGTTAGATGTCTGACAGCAGGACAAACTCCCTGGCCAAATATCTCATATTTTCTCTAAGCATCCCATGTTTTTGTGCTATTGTACGCCGCCCTATCCCCACCCCACCACTGTCAATAGATTATATATGTTCCCCAGAGTATTTTTGCAGTAATGAGAAGGTATTAGGGTTTCAGTCATACTTCTACCTGTCATGGGGCCAGCACTCAATCCATCAGATTTTAGCTGTTTAATGCATACTTGCACAAGACATCTTCTTGTTATACTTATGTTCACCTTTTTGTCAGAAATTGACAAAGGGAAATGACTCATGTTTTGAGGGTATTTCCAGGATGTCTTCATGAAGAGACAAAGTGAGATCAGCTTTCTTTTATAGTTTCCTTCAGTACCCAGCAGAGGAAGCAAGAGTCTTCTTTTCGTGTGTGCCTAGTTTGTGTTACTTTTCCTGAAATCCATGCTGCTTTTGTACATTTGTAATGCTGACAGGAGATGGAGATGTTTGAGAAGATACTTCTTGCTTCCCTGCCATGTTTGTTTAGTGTTGGTGCCCATGTCATCTCATTAGTCTTTGTTTGCTGTTGTCATGATGTTTATTATCAAAGACTTGCTGTGGCAGAGTATTTCTTGTGGAGTGATATTCTCTTTCCTCACGTAAAGTTCATTCACTGCATTTTCCCATCTGATAACGTTTTGACAGCAGAAATTTTTGTGCTTTAATATGTGACAAAAATAGAATTGCCGTACTTCAGTTATGGCCGCTTCAGAATGAATCTTGCCTTCCAGATTCAGTGCAGTTTCTTTTATGTTTTGCTTCTGAAACTACATTTATGTTCTTTGCGTAACTAGAAGATCCAAAACTATCCTTTTTATATGTTTTTTTCCTAATGATTTCATAAGGAGACCTAAGGGAAAACTAGTAGCAGAGGTGAAAATCGAAAATGTCTGGTTATTCCCACCCAGATCAAACCAGTGCCCCATGGGATTCCCTTTCAAAAGCTATCTGCTCAAAATGGAACTGTTTCAGAGACCCAAAGGAGCTAGTGTAGTTTAGGGAGATTTGTAGCCTGAAGCAAGCCAATGACCTGTTGGCTTTTTAACTTATATATGTAAATCTCAATCTCCGTGTGTGTGTTTCTGCATGTGTGTGCAAGCTATTTTAAGTGTCTGCTCTTTCTCCTTTTGAACTTACTGCTTACCTAGGAACCCTACAGCACTCGCCCGTGGGACCTGCCGGGCCTGCATCAATTGAGCGAGTTCAAGGTACCCATTGTATCTGTGGGTTTCCTTTTGCTTGTGGTGTTCAGGGTGGGACGTTGAGAGGAAAAGAGCTGCTTGGCAGTCATCCTCGCGTTCAGAACCCAAAAGGGTAGTGTTTTTGGGTTTTTGTTTTTTTAATTTTTTCCTGTTGAGGCCACAAGCCTAAGATTGACCTCTTCACACAGGGCAGAGAACATGGATGATATGGGCATCTGTCCGAGGCTGTACTCCCTCCCTACTGGTGTCAGGAGGCTTGGATGGAATAGCAGTCTGTAAGGAGACAGCGGGTTCTTGCAGAGCCATGGCAGTGTTCACATATGCCAAGACTCTACCTCTCTTTTGTGACTCTGGTCCTTGAACTAAGATTGATTAGAAGGAAAACCAGGAGCATAAGTTTCTTCAGGTTGCAGTGCTAGTCCTTGGCAGGTTGCTCCCCAGTTTGCTCTTTATATAATTCCATCCATACCTCTGACATGGCACAGATTCTGCCTACACCCTGCTTCTGTTCTTGAACTGCAAGAGGATTCTGCTGTGGTGAGGTTTCACCCACTCTAAGGTGTCTAAATTATGTTGTCAGTGGTATATAGAGTCATTTCTTGTTTACTTATGTGTCTTTCACAGCAGTAACTCCCCGTTTGTTTCCCTGTCAGTGCCGATGCAAGACCCCAGAGCAGCTATGCAGCGGGGATCCTTGCCTGCCAACGTCCCAACCCCTCGAGGCTTGTTAGGAGATGCTCCGAATGATCCACGGGGAGGCACTTTACTTTCTGTAACTGGAGAGGTAGAACCTAGGTAAGCACTAACATAGAAGGAAACAGTTGAAGAAATCAGAATTGTCCCTTCTTCCCTGAGAACAAAAATCTTTCTGTACCAGTTGTACCTGTTTGCCTACTTCAAAAGATATAGATAAATATTCATGGCCACTGTCCAAGGATAAGCACTTCTCCTAAGGCAGAACTATGTAGTTGAGTATGTCATTTTGAGCTACTGTATTTTCAGAAATTAGAAATTTTAGTATACATACTTGAACAGGGAAATTTAATAGGCCGGGCGCAGTGGCTCACGCCTGTAATCCCACTACTTTGGGAGGCCAAGGCGGGTGGATCACTTGAGGTCAGGAGTTCGAGACCTGCCTGACCAACATGGCAAAATCCCGTCTCTCCTAAAAATAGAAAAATTAGCCGGGCATGGTGGTGGGCGCCTATAATTCCAGCTACTCAGGAGGCTGAGGCAGGAGAATCACTTGAACCCAGGAGGTGGAGGTTGCAGTGAGCCAAGATCATGCCACTGCACTCCAGCCTGGGCAACAAGAGTGAAACTCCATTTCAAAAGTAAATAAATAAATAAAATAATAATAGCAATAATAATAATTGACATTAATGGGGATCATGCCTCTGACTCTGCTCTAAGTACTTTACTTAGATCATCTTAATAAATCCACAAGACCCTGTGAGATGGATACCATTATTAGTCCCATTTTACACGTGAAACTGATGTGTGGAAAAGTTAAGTAAATGTGTCCAATATCACACAGCTAATAAGTGATAGAGCCTAGATTTGAACCCATACAGTCTGAATCCAGAGCTCATGTTCTTATACATTGTACTGCAAACTCATACATATAATGAATATTCTTGATTCCTCCCTAATTATGAACCAAATACGAAATTCTAGAATACGTGGATGTATATCTCTGTAGCTTTTCTTCCATCTATTTGGTGTTATTTTCTTGTTAGTATTCATAGACTGTTTACGTCAGCTGTTTGTTGGATGTTTACTTACTGATCTTCTGGTTGGTATTTTGTTGTTTTGTTCTATTTTAAAATATAATGTTTTTCTCCATCTCCAGAGGTTACTTGGGACCACCTCATCAAGGTCCACCCATGCACCATGTCCCTGGCCATGAGAGCCGAGGACCACCCCCACATGAGCTGAGGGGAGGGCCATTACCCGAACCCAGACCTCTAATGGCAGAACCAAGAGGACCCATGCTAGATCAGAGGGGTCCACCGTTGGATGGCAGAGGTAAGGGGAGACCACAGTGCAAATGTGATAATGAACTCAGCCGTCTTTGGCTCTAATCTGGGTTAAAGAATGCCAGAAACAGTAGGTTTGCAAGCATCTTTAAGGTTTATCCACAAATCTGAGAAACTGGGGAGGAGACATTAGCCTCATATGTTAATAGCTGAGGGAGCAAATGTGACTATAAGAGATTTCTATCTTTCTTGGATTGTTCATCATTCTTGCAGTACATGCAAGTGGCTACATAATGGTTTTCTTACAATTTTCTTTATAGGTGGAAGGGATCCCCGAGGAATAGATGCACGAGGGATGGAGGCCCGAGCCATGGAGGCAAGAGGGTTGGATGCCAGAGGACTGGAGGCCCGTGCAATGGAGGCCCGTGCAATGGAAGCTCGTGCGATGGAGGCCCGAGCGATGGAGGCCCGTGCGATGGAAGTCCGAGGGATGGAGGCCAGAGGCATGGATACCAGGGGCCCAGTGCCTGGCCCTAGAGGACCTATACCTAGTGGAATGCAGGGTCCCAGTCCAATTAACATGGGGGCAGTTGTCCCCCAGGGATCCAGACAGGTATGTGTAACACTGACTTCTGGCATCCAAGTGAAATCTTGATCTATTCAGGAATTGATTATTGAGCCTAATTATTACTGCCTTCTGACTTGGTTTGTTTCTTAGCTTGTTAGAAAGGGAAGACTCGGATCTCCCTGTAGCTTCTCTATCCCTTAGGGTGGTGATTCTCTGGCTATCAGGATTGTAGTTCAAAAAAAAACAACTTTATCCCACAGTAAGTAGCTATTCATTCAGAGCAGAGACCCTGAAAATTTAGGGGTTAGAAAGTAGTCTTCACTGGGGTACAAACCAACATCATGTACACGGTTTTTTCCAAAATATACTTGCCCAGATCTCATCCCAGGTATAACTCAGAATCTCTTATTAGTAGCATCTGAGCATGGATGGTTTGAAAAACCTCCCCCAAATGATTCTAATGTGAACCCTGACTGGGAACCACGGGGTTAGAGTATATGAAGAGCTGTTAGTGGCCATTTAGATAATCTTCGGTTTACAGAGACCTGTGTTAATTTATTGTCATCATATAGCCTAAGTGAACAGTGGAATGTGAAAGCCAATTTATTAATAATCACCTTAAAAGGTGTGGAACCAAAGTCTTGTCTCCTCTCTTTTATTTGGGTCTCTCTGCCTGTGTGTACATGCTGGTCTGTGATTGTCATCACCTCCCTCTTCATCTCCACTTGGTTGTGGAGAGGTGGTATGTGTGTTTCTTCCCTGAGTTTGTATATGTTGGCACCTTCATTTCCCTCTAACCGCTCTACCTTCCTTTTTTCCCCTTCCTCTGTGTAATTCTCTCTTCTATTTGTTTATGTGTCTTCCTCCCCATGTCTGTGTATATGAGAGAGAGAAAGATAATGGCAGAGCTGGAATGGAACACATCAGTCGTCTAATTCCCTCAGTCTATAGGTTTGGAAATTAAGGCCCAAGAATTCAGGTGACTTGACCAAATTCACATGACTAGAAAGTGGCAGAGTAAAGAACAGAAGCCACTACTTTTTCCACTTTACTACTCTGTCCTGTTATCTGCGCATTTGTGTGCGTGTGTGTATGTGTGGATATGTGTCTACCCCCTCCTCTTTAATATGAAATACAAATAGAGGGGTTTTTTTGCTATGTGTAGAATAAAACTGTTCTCTATTGTGTTTGAAGTGTTCGTGGGCCTTGATTTTTATTGTACTCTGTATGGTCAGTAACCTAGTAACAGAAATGGGTTTTATGCATTCATTCTGTCATTCAGCAAGTATTTATTGAGCACCTACTATGTACCAAACAGATCTAGGTATGGGGGATACTACAGTGTGAACAAAACAAAGCCCCTTCCCCCATGGGCTTATATCCTAGTTGGGAAGACAGATAACAAACAAACAACTATATAATGCACTTATGTAATTTTACTGGTAGTTCTATGGTGCAAGACATCGCAAGGAAGGATTGGAAGAACATTTCTGGGTAATATTTTGCTCCTTTCTCTCTGCTGGTGCTTGAACTTATTACCCTAATACTAGGTTTATATCATTTTCGTTAGTAGATTCTATAAAGCCAATTAGATCTGAGGCAAGAGAAAATACAAATTTTATCTTCAAACTTTAAAAAAAAATTTTAATTAATATATTAACTTACAAATATATACATTCATCCATCTATAAAAGATATATATATTAATTTCAAGCCAGGCATGGTGGCACGCACCTATAGTGCCAGCATTCTGGAGGCTGGGGCAGGAAGACCATTTGAGCCCAGGAACTTGAGGCTGTGGTGCATTCTGATCGCACTTGTGACTAGCCACTGCACTCCAGCCTGGGCAGCATATTAGACTACCATCTTTAAAAAAAAAAAAAGCCAGGGTAGAATCCTTTAGTCCTAGCTACTCTGGAGGCTGAGGCAGGAGGATCAATAGAGCACAGGAGTTGGAGGCCAGCCTACACAACATAGTGAGACCACATCTTAAACTAAAAGGAACCTTGCTTCCTCTCCTACGCCTGTCTCCCCTGTGGCCCCCTAGGTCCTGTAGATAATGACTTTTATTAGATTTTTCATGTTACTTTCCGGAAAATATGAATATATATTCTTTTTTTTCCCCTTTCACTGTTCTGTGCCTTTTTTTTTTTTTTTAACTTAACATGCCCTTAATTCATACTTTTAAATTAGATTTTAAAATTAACTCTAGTCCACGTAGATAGAAACTTGTGGGCAAAAAGCTTATTATTACTAGGGTGATTATATAATTTATCAACTAAAGGAGAACATGAAAGAAAGTGCTGTTACTTTACTTGGAGGCAAAAACATAAACTGGGACTATCTTAGGGAAACCAAGATGTGTATGGTCACTCTTGCTAGTACTTATCTGCCTAGAACAAGCACACCTAGAAACTTAAAAGGGCCGTTATGGAGTGGTTAGATCACAATTACAGTACCTCAAATTAAAGCTTCAAAAAGATTATACTCAGTTGCGAATTGTGCTGCTATAAACTCATGTAACCAAACACCACATTTCCCCAATAATCTATGGAAATACAAAATTAAAAAAAAAAAAAGATTATACTCATAGGTGTTTCAGACCCATGATAGCTCATTAATGTTCAGACTGGTCTCTGGGAACTTGTCTCTGGATTCAGTATTGATGATCAACAGAACAGTGATAGTATTCTAGCAGTCTGTACAAATCTCTACTAATGTTTCATCTGTCCATTGTCTTTGGGAAATGAGTTAATGCATGTAAGTGAATGTTCCAGATAATAGAACTATTCTACCAAGTTTTTTAACTTTTTAATAAAAAATTATAAGATGTATTTGATATTTCCTTTCTTGAACAGGATACAAAAAATAGTTTAATCAGTGATGACTACTCAAGGTCATCATTAAATAGATTCATTATTGTCTATACCGTAATGTAAAACATAGTTATCTCCTGTTTGGTTTCTGGTCTCCTTCACTGTCAGGCTGTCACCTGGCTCTTCATATTGCTGAAGTGGTATCTGCTCCTAACAGTTGTTTATCTGTATTTCTTTTATGTTTTGCTGCTTCTAATCTGCTGGGTAAGCAGGTAACAAGTTTGTTAACAAAATGTATTTATTAAGAGAATACCTAAGCCCTGGGTGAATGCCTGAGTGTGAACATAATGCTTGTATAGGGACATTCTTACAGTTACATTTGGTACTCAAGAGGTCTTTTCCTTGGGTTCTGCTAGTCTTGCAAAGGGTTGAACTTATTGAAGATCTTAAATACCAGTAAGTATGATATCACTGTACTTTGTTCGTTCACTCAAGTCAGTCATATTTTTTGGTCTACATTTAGCAGAAAGCATCTGCCATATGTTCTCTATGGAAAGCTATAAACAGCAAATGTTGGGCTAATAGCAGTCTTTTGCCTGGAGGCCTTCCCATTGCCTTTCTAACTCTCTGACATTATGAACATCTCTGCCTCACTTGTGGGATAGGGCCCTTTGGGACAAACTACCTGTGTCTGATTGAACTAGGGTAGAGGGTGGCCCTGTGAATTTAACTTCCCCAGTGGACCAGAATACATTTTCTCTAGACTCTGTTGGCTTTCATTTGTGTTTCCAGTGAGCGCTAGTTTCCAGGGTGCTCTCAGTTTTCCCTTTGCTTATTTGGCTGAGTTTTGATTAATTCCGTGGTATCCAGTTGTGCTGTGTGATATTTGTTGATGGTGCTGGAGCTGTTGTAAGCAAGTATATCGAACTTACTAGTTGATCTCTGGCTAAACGCTGCCTTCTGCTATTGCTAACAGTAGAAAATGATCTTCAGAGCCATTAGTTTGCTGTTTTTACTCATATCTGTGTAGGGATCGTAATTTTTCACGTTATTACTGAATTCAGGTTAGCTATACATTAAAAATCCCAAAAATCTCTTTTTCTCTTTGTGCACATAGGTCCCAGTCATGCAGGGAACAGGCATGCAAGGAGCGAGTATACAGGGTGGAAGCCAGCCTGGCGGCTTTAGTCCTGGGCAGAACCAAGTCACTCCACAGGATCATGAGAAGGTAAGCAACACTGTCTGACTGCCTCCTTATGCACAATTCTAGCCTTTTTGATTCCTCTTTTCACAGTTACCATGTGGCGATCCTGGGTCTTCAAAGTCCCTTTGGAGGTGATGTTTATTCTAACTTAGAACTCTTTTATGATCTTGTTACCTGAAAATTTGTGAGTCTGGTCCTGAAGTTGCTAATGGATGTGAAGTTCTTAAGTGGATGTAAATGGCAGCTTATTTTATAGTTCAGACTCATCTGCCAATAGCAGGTTTTTCTTGTTCAGGCCAGAGTGACCTGAAAATCCGCACCCTTTTTCCTTCCCTTTCTACTTTATCCCTAAAAACAGTAGTAGATTCCCCATGATTGTATCTTTCTGTTTTTATATTTGACCATTGTGGGGAGCTTATGTCTGAGGGAAAGGCTAAAATTTGTGAAAAAGAGAGACTTTCAAAACAGGATTAAAACCTGAAGGATTTCCAGGGCTCACAGATATCATCTTAGTCTCCAGGAACTTTGAGTTCATGAAGTTGTCTGTTTTGAATCGTCTAATCTTAGGTATTTTAATTTATACTTGTTCTTTTCATTGTAGCTTTTCTCACCAGTTTTGTTTTTTTTTGTTTTTTGTTTTTGTCTTTGTTTTGGAGGGGAGCTGTTGGTTTCTTTCTGTGTGAAATGTTCTTCCTTTTTCCATTTTGCTTCATATCCCACTACAGTAGCTTTTTGGATAGAAGCTGGTGGTGGGTTTTTTGTTTTGTTTTGTATTTTTTAGCTGCCATCATTAAAACTGACTACCTTTTTTTTTCCTCTGCACAGGCTGCTTTGATTATGCAGGTTCTACAACTGACTGCAGACCAGATTGCCATGTTGCCTCCTGAGCAAAGGCAGAGTATCCTGATTTTAAAGGAACAAATACAGAAATCCACTGGAGCACCTTGATAGGTGAGCAAACTTAATCCCATCTGAGTAGGACTAGCTCCTTGTCTATTCTCGGTATATACTTTTAACCTTAACCAACAAGATTGTTCTCTCAGCGGCCCTCAATCCACTTAGCTAGACTCTTCTTTACCCTTCAGTAGGTTAGCTCCTGTAGGGATAGAGTAAGTCTATACAATATTTGTTCAGTTGTTGAATTGCTTATAATCTTTCCTAATGATAAAGGTAATGTATGATCAGTTTAACAAAAGTAATCATATATAGAAATGTAGAAAGTGAAAGGTAAAAAGCCCTGTTTCCTCTATCTTGTTCCCCAGACAAAACCTCTAAATATAGTTTGGTGTGTATCCTTCTACAATCAGTTGTATTATTTTATTCCAAACTGTCCTGTCAAAATGGAAAAAATACAGAGCATTTCAATAAAATGTGTAAATATTTTGTTTCCTGTATTTATTTTACAGTGAATATTTTGATGTTGAACTATTATAGCACATAATTTAAGGTAGTAAATGTCTATCATCACCATCAGTTTCTATATATTTTGGAGATCGCTGTACCCTGCTACCTTTATTTTTCTTGCTCATCATTTAGGCAGAAAGAATCCAGGGGCCAAGCACAGTGGCTTAGCCCTGTAATCTCAGCTTTGGCGGGCTGAGGTGGAAGGATTACTTGAGACCAGGAGTTCAAGACTAGCTTAAGCAACATAGTGAGGCTCCATCTTTACAAACACTTTTTTAGAAAATTAGCCAGGCATGGTGAGATGCGCCTATAGTTCCAGCTACTTGTGAGGCTGACGTGGAAGAATCGCTTGAGTCCAGGAGGTCAAGGCTGCAGTGAGCCATGATTATGCCACTGCACTCTAGCCTGGGTCACAGAGTGAGACCCTGCCTCAAAAAAAAAAAGAAAGGATCCAGGTAACCTGCTTCATAAATAATTATGTGACAACTTGATTACACATACATGTATCAGTGTTTCCTTTTTAAAAAAGAAAATTTCCCCAGCATTTTATATTTTATAAACAATTCTTTTTTCTAAAAACAGTTTAAAATTCACGTTGCCCCACTATCAGGTAGGACAGCACAATTTAAATTTCTACTTTTCACCCCATCCATATTATAATTCCTATCCTTATGTTATATAATAGTGAACTCATTTAACTTAGTAATTATCACTCTTACAAAATATATCATTTTAATCCATATTTGTGATGTCTTTAAACGTTTAAACTGCAACTATGCATCATATATGTATTTAGACTTCAAATGAATTAATGAGAAGCTATCATAGATGGAGGGCTCTGTAGACTTTTGGTACCTTAATGTTTTATTCCACAAACCCCACATATTCTTTTTTTTTAAGTAAAAGTATAGACTACCTATTACATTCAGAGGAATAGATACAAATTATTTCTCTTTTACTAATTTACTTATGCCAGAGAAGGCATTCCCTACAATGTGAGAAAATTACTGCTTACTGTTTCTGGATAGTAGAGGTAGAAATGTTTCTGAAATTTCTTTCATTATATTTTTGCTTATAAGATGTTTAATTTAAGGCCTTGCATATTAACCACAGGGCAAAGTTTTTGTCTATTTTTTTTACCTTTTATTTTTAAATAATCATAGACTCAAGGAAAGTTGGAAAAATAGTACAAGGAGTCTCATATACCCTTCACCCAGTGTAGTACAAAACCAAGAAATTGACATTGGCACATTACTGTTAACTTGACTACAAACTCAGTTTTCACCATTTTAAAAAACCTGTCATAATTTGTGTGTATGTATGTGTGGTTCTATGCAATTTTTTGTGGGCAGGATTTTATTGTGTGTCTACTGGTGTTTGTGCATACCGTGGCTGAAGTGTTGGCTTTTCCTTTTCCTTCATCCTGTACCGAGCTAGTTGTGATCCATCTCTGCTATCACGGACAGGCTTCTATACTATTATCATTAGAGATGAATGGTTCTCAAACAGGGGCAATTTTGCCCCCTAGGGGACATTAGGCAATGTCTAGAGACATTTTTGGTCATCACAACTTTAGGGAGTATGGCATGCTATTGGAATTGAGTGGGTAGAGGCCAGAGATGCTGCTAAACATCCCATAATGCACAGGATGGTCCCCCTTACCCACTTCCCAATAGCAACTAGTGCTCCAGCCCAAAATGTCAATAGTGCTGAGGTTGAGAAACCCTACTGCAAGGGATGATTACTTTGAGGAGGCAGGAGGTCGGAGACAGACACCTTGCAAATCTGTCCTGGTGATTTGACTATATGCCTGTCCTCCCTCCCCTAGCCTTTTATTTTTTTCCTGAAGTTTTTCCTGAAGAGAGCTTTGTCTTCACTCCTAATGGCTTTCTCCTAACTTCTTCTTACAGGTTTTCAAAAATACCTGGCAAGAAATCTGGAAATTCTATAATTTTGTTGAAATATTGAAAAACGATGACCTGCATCCTAACCCTTGAATGACTCAAATCAGTGCCAGGTGGAGGACTCCCATCACCTTCTCTCAGAACAAAATCACTTCATTTTATTGTCTTAGTTTGTATATTTTCTGTGACTTGAAATAAACTTTGAACACAATTTTAGTACACTGCAAATTGATATACATGACCTTTTTGCTTTTAAAAAGCTTAACACTAAGGGTGAAACCTTAGATGTGTTTTCTACCCTTACTGCAGTATTGTACTTTAACATATTGCCATAGTTTTGTTTTTATTTTAAGTTAGCCATTTATTCTTCTTGATGATATTTGAGCATTTCTCAGAAGCAATGTTTTCTGGAACTTGGTTTTTGTTTAGTTTGCTTCCAGTAAGAATTATTATAAGGCTTTGCCCTCTGAAAACATTCTAGGACTTCTGAGTCTTCTGGGAGAAAATTGCACGTGCTTAGAGCTATAAAATGGTCAGAAGGCTAACAGAGCAAAGAGCCTAGCACAGCCATGTGTTTAGTTTAGAAAAATCCAAATATCAAAATGCATTTGTTTCAATAGCAGGTCTGAACGTGTATAATTCAGAGTTAAGACAAAAATTGTTTTAGCACTGGTTTGAGTCTGTCAGCAACACAAGAGACTGTTGACATTTACTTGTGTGTTCTTAAACTTATCAGTCTAGGCAGTCAACTTTGAAAGTTTAAAAAGCCACTGATTTTTCACATGTTCAAGATGAAATAAAAACAAATCAAATGAACAAAATACATTTCATCCTATCTTCCAGGCAGTCCCTAACCTGCAGCCCTACCCTGTAACTACATTTATTCTGGGAACTTAAAACACAGAAAACCCTAAAACTTGTACATTCTTCTGATTTTAAGTGGACCAAATGTAGAATACAGTCAGATTGCTCATTAGGTCTGCTCCTGCCTGCTTCCTTGTGGATAGGTATGAACATAATTAGTGCCATTAGCTCTAACCTATGGGTCTTCTTGCCTAGTATTTCTCTCTCTCTCTCTCTCTTGCCACCGCCTCCTCCTCTCTCCCCCCACCCCACCCCACCCCATCTCTCTCGTAGTGGCATTAAGGAGGAACATGGTTTCTCTCCATCAGGCCAACCTCAAGAGGTTAAGAGTTGCCTTAATAATCAGTAAAGTTCTACTGGAACTACTTTTGAGCCAACTTATATTCTTGGAATCCTATCCTCTGGGTTAGGATTATGGTCAGGTGAATTAAAAGCCTGGCATAGGCTTAGAGAATGTAATAGCATATTGCTTACATGTCAAGCAAAAGAATGCAAAGATAATCAACTTTTTGAGTGACAATGAAATTGAAGGATTTTCTACTCATAAACATTTATAAGAAATTTGCTGATTAAGGTATTTCGTATTACAACTTTGCAAGAAAAACTTGCTCAAAGCAGATGAGGAGCTTTCTGTATATCCTGCTCATCCCCAGTTCAACTTGGATGTTGGCTATGCATAGGATTTATTATTTTCATTACCATGAATATAATAAATCGTGAATTTATGTTTACTTCCATAAATATTCAAGCCTTGGGATATTGATTTTGGCAGCCATCATATCTTGAAGTGAGTGTGTCAATATATTTAGACATGGAGACCAAGAGTGATGCCTTTCTCATTAGGAACTCATTATAAGTTTCAAGATTCCAAATCAAGGTCATTGAAGATGAAGTTGTCATTTGGTCAGTAGTTGTCTAATAAGAACCATGTCTTCAAGGTTTCATTGTGCATTTTCCCAAAGCCTTATTAAACCTGAATTAGCTGAAATCCGGGTGAACAAATTGGCAACAGCAGTGGTATCTCTCCCTATGTAAACAACTGATCAGTATTTTTTTACTGTTGTAATAAATGAAACATTATTAGCCACCATGAGTTCATGACCTACCTTTATTGTGCTCAGACTAGTGACCAAAAAAAAGGTTTTATTCCTCAAGCCATAGAGGTTCCTAAAATACTAGAAACAACCATTTGTTCATTCTTGGTCACTTAATGGTAGAAAAAATAGATAATATAATGCTAATTCAGTAGAACCATTCTTCTAAATCTATAATGAGTTGAATTGTCTGGGTACAATGAAGTGTGAGGTTTCTCTCTTAAGAGCCCTGGGCTTCTCTCCCAGTGATTCACTGTGACGCCTAACATCCCAGAGCCAGTGTGGTCCTTCTAGGCTGAGGTTGGGTAGAGGGCAGAAATAAAAAGCATTCTGATAGAGAATGAAGGCGTTTTGCTTATGTCATTAGCTGAATTATTCCTTAGCGATATAGGTAGGAGTCCACAAAAATCTATGAAAATTATAAATTGTTATTTTTTAAACTAGACATTAATAAGCTCCTTTAATAAAAATAGTGATAAAGAGCTCCTCTTGACTAAATAAGTCATCCTAACATGGAGTTCAGGTTTTCACAATCGCTTTTAACAGAATAATACAAGACGACAATATAGCTAACTTGCAATTGTAATACAATTTCAATTACAATTAGCATACTTTCTAGATTTTCTTTCCCAAATGGAGAGCCCAAAAAGAAGTAACAAAAGACTCATTCATCAAGCAAAGAAGAAAATCCTTTATTTTTTGACAAGCAAAAATAAGAATAAATTGCTGTTCACACTGGATAAGACCATATCAAAAGTAACAGTAAAAATGTACACTGTTGGTGTTATATGGGGATGGGGTTCTCAGTAATTTTGTTTATTATTTATGTTTATTGTTATGTTTGTCATTAATTATTCAATAAATTTTTATTTAAAAAGTCAACCTACTTAGAAATCTTCTGTGGGGATGGGAGGGACAAAAGATTACAAACCAAAATTCAGGAGATGGTAACACCAGAATTGATAAAATCACCTGGGGTTATTTGTATAACTCAACCACCAAACCTCTGCTATCAAGCCTTGCTACAGTCATGGCTGTCCAGAAAGGTTTACAGTTATTTTTCCAAGAAAGGATCCATGGGTTTTAAGAACTTCAGAACTTTAAGAACTTCAGAAGTTCTTTAGTTGCTGAAGCTCAAGTAACGAAGTTGAATGCAATCAAAAAAAGAATACCAGGGAGTCAAGGCTTGAGAGGTACATTCTTACCCCAAAGTAACTGCTCAAACCTACCAGACCAAGTAAATTACTGAAGATACAAAGGAGAAACAAAATGCAGATTGCCGTCCTTATTCCTATAACTCAAAAATTTTCTTTGTTGAAGTAGAATTGAACTTTTCTAGGATCCAGACTGGAATATCGGTGACAGCATTTGCGCAGGCTCTTTGCCAAAGTCTGAGGGCCACATAAGAAAACTCCCACTACAGACCTGTAGGAACAGAACAATAGTACGGGCTAGAATGCAACAATGATAGAATGGAGAAACTGCCTCTGTTAGGCCTCTACTACTTCCAAGAACCTTGAATAAAAATTTGGTTGTTAACTCCCACGTTCTTCATGGTAGTTTTTTAACCTTTTCTGCGCACAAACCCCAAATATGCTCTCAGCCCTTAACACTTTCAGCACTCAGCCTTCCCTGTTTTGAGAACACAGATGAGAGACATAGGACAGTGCAGTGGCTAAGTGCCAGACTCTGCAGCCAGTCTGTCTGCGTTGTCTGGGCTCACATCTCAGCTCTGACATTTATCCCACCTGTGGGACTTTGGGCACATTTCTTTTTTTCTTTTTTCTTTCTTTCTTTTTTTTTTTTTTTTTTTTGAGACGGAGTCTTGCTCGGTCGCCCAGGCTGGAGTGCAGTGGCACGATCTCGGCTCACTGCAACCTCCGCCTCCCGGGTTCAAGCAATTTTCTGCCTCAGCCTCCTGAGTAGCTGGGACTAATTTTTGTATATTTAGTAGAGATGGGGTTTCACCATGTTGGCCAGACTGGTCTCAAACTCCTGACCTCGAGTGATCCACCTGCCTCAGCCTCCCTAAGTGCTGGGATTACAGGCGTGAGTCACAATGCCCGAGAAGGGCAAATTTCTTAACCTGTCTCTTTCAGCTTTCCCACCTGTAAAATGGGGATAAAAATAGTACTCACCACATAGGGTTGTTTTAAGGATTAAATAAGAACATGTAAAGAAATTAGAAAAATGCCTGCCACATAGCAAGTACATATGTATTAGCTCCCATTAAACCCATCCACTGTGAGCTTATCCCCACCTCAAAATTTCTCCTACTGGAGAGGTGGTGTTCTTTCTTGCCAAGGCTAATCTTTCCAACCATGCTCTGGGTCTCACCTTCTTCCTTCTCTCATACCCTTCTCTCCCCCTCTTTTTTAAAAATCTAATCATGGTATAGTTTCTATACCACAATATTCGCCCCTTTGAAGTGTGCAATTAGTGCTTTTTCGCATAGCCACAAAGTTATGCAACCATCACCGCTATCTAATTCCAGAACATTTTCATCATCCCCAAAAGAAACCCTATCCACATTAGCAGTCCTTATTTCCTCCCAACTACCCTGTCCTACTCAAGACTATCACTTACCTACTTTCTGTCTCTGTTGGGTATGCCTATCCTGAACGTTTCACATAAGTGAAGTCATACAATACATGGCCTTTGGTGTCTGGTGTTTTTCAGCATGATGTTTTCAAGATTTGTCCATGTTGTAGCATGTATCAGTACCTTGTTGTTGTTTTTTTTTATAGCTAAATAATATTCCAGTATGTGAATATACCACATTTGCTTCATCCATTCATCTATTGATGGACACTTGGCTTGTTTTCACTTTGGGGCTATTATGAGTAATGCTGCTGTGTACATGATGTACACGTTTTTGTGTAGACATATATTTTCATTTCTCTTGGGTGTATAACAAGGAGTGGGGTTGCTGGGTCATATGGAAACTATGTGATTTTTTTTTTTTTTTTT